>NC_070617.1:1553333-1899166 GCF_027172205.1 Podarcis raffonei
CACATCCTTATATAAGTGGCGGCCCGGTTTATCTATGTTTCAAACTGTGTCTCAGTGATCAGACTGACTGAGTGGCGATATCTCTAGCTCCAACTTGGAGTGATGCAGGGGATATTATAAATATCCTTTAGTCCTGTTGCTTTGCTGAAGAAGACAGAGGATAATAATCACCAGTCATAAAATTACAGGGTAGTTAATAATCTATTGCTGTTTCTATGAGACGTTGCTGAAGAAAACATGCTTATCACACCTCAGCAAAATTTGCTCCCAGTCCTCCTCCTTACAGTGCAATGACTGACATCAAGAAAAGATTCTCAAGATAATGAGACATCTGTATTTGTAGGTGCAGGTCGCAAATTGAACCAATTTGTCTGTTCTAGTTCAGTCTTGTCGGTGCTGAAATCACAGGCTCATTACTTCAAGATAGAAGATCGTCCAAACTCTGCAAAGTTTGAAGTGTGAAGTTTAATACCAAAATAAAATAAAAAAGTGTTCATGCCAGTAATATATTTGGTGGGGATTTCCACAATCTAGACAGCACCACAGAGAAGGCCCTATCCTATTTCACCTCAGAACGAGCTTCTCCAGACATTGGGGAAAACAAAAAAGGCTTCTTCCAGTCTTAACTGATTGGCAGGGCCATAAAGGGAGTGAAACTTGAAATATAAATATCAAAACCATTATGGGTTTTCATGCTACAATCAGTACTTAGAATGATGGATACACATACCCCTAAACATTTTTTGAATCTAAGTTTGGCCTCATTGTTTGGCAGTATTTCAATATGCACAGAAAAATGAGAGTACCCCTAAACATTTTTTTAAAAGAAAAAAAAGCACTGGATGTTGCTAATACATATGCAATCAGTGCGTTGTCAGGAGCTCGTCCTACACTCAAGTAGGACCCTGGCAGAGACACATGCCCAACTGGCATGTTCTCTCCCTCCTGGTTGATCGTTCGGGATCTTCAAAAGTTTTCTTCAGCCCGAACATCACAGCGACTGATGCCAACAAACACCGGCACACTTAGGGATCCGCAGAGTCTGCACAGTTTGCGTGACAGACCTCAGCAACTCAGCATTTTGACTAATCTACTTTATTTACATATAAACACACATGGAGCACTGCAACATGGCTCCCTTTCTCTCTAGCATCAGACAGCAAAGAGAAAGAACGAAGGTCAATAGTCCCACTTCACAGAACACAGTAGCACAAACATCCTGACTCTGTCACTTCCCTCTTTGTGGAGTCAAAACATACACCGTCATGTGATAGACAACAATCCCATGACTGCAATCACGGAGCAAGAATTCTAACACCTCACCAAACATAACATGCTAGCAGACACATTTGACAGTAGCTGCAACTTCCAGTTTGTCTTCAAAGGCAGCCTCAAAAAGAGGGTGCTATGGAAATCTAATTGGGAGGTTACCAGAGCATGGATAGTTGTGGAAAGGCTATAATCTAGATTACTGTGACAAGGTATCAGTATGATGAAATAAGTATGTGAGGCACTGAAGAGGAAACATGTAGCTACAAAGATGGGGATAATCAAGTCCACAATAAAAGATGGAAACAAAGTATAAATTTAGAGGTCAGGAGAGATGAGAGTGATACTGTGGAAGGAGAATAAAATAAAATAATTAAAGAAAATTGAAATTTGTGTGAGAAGGGTTGAACAAGTGAAGGTTGGAATGTGAAACTTGTGTTTGCAAGAGAACCATGAAAGGGGGACAGAACGATACATGCAGAGGAGCTGTTGCTTTAACTGTTGAGAAAGAAAGAGGAAGGCAAAGATAAGAAAGTTGACATGCCTCATGATTAAAGCAGTATAAGCTAGTAGAATGAAGTATTGACATACACAGACATAACTGATCCTTTGCTCTCATTTGCTTGTGCAGTTTTTATATTTGCTGCTCCACCCTTCAACTACTTGTGGGTTGAGGTTGTGTTGCACCGGCTTGCTGACATTTCCAGCCCAATCCAAATAACTTTATTGTACTAGCCATTGGCCAAATCTGAATCAAAAATAAATACCAGCAAAAGGGGTGTCACGCCACAATAGTCTCTATTTAGATCTCTGTGTCTCCCTTACAGTTCAATGCTATATTGTCCAGGGTCTTCTTTCTGATCTTTTTGGTCGCCAGAGCAAAAAGGGCAACTTTGTGAGTCACTGAAGCGTTTGCATTGCTAAGAAGCCATAGGACCTTCTCTGCCAAGGAGAGACATCCTTCTTGTATGGATGGTAGGGTGGGAAATTGCCTCCTAGGTCCAATGTATAGTGAGCCATATAGAAAATAGTACAAGGTGTATTCCACCTGCGGTTGCCCACATATACAGAGTCTGTCTTTGTATAGTAGTACCCTGTTATATTGTCCATCTCCCCCCCCTCAAATTTTTTTATTCATTTTATAACACAAATAAAGAACACAAACAGAAAAACAAGCAATACAAACAAATTCTTGTCATATCCTTATTTTTCTAAACATGGTTAAGTGGGCTTCCCCAAGTCCCCCCTATCTGATTTTCATTTTACTTCATCTTTAGCAGTTTACATATATCATAGTTTCTAACCATCTTTTTTTATCACACTTAAAATAACTTCACATTTTATCACTTACGAATAACACTATTTTAAAATACACTATCTTCTACTTCTAACCCTACAGCCTATTTCCACATCCAAAGCTATTCTAAGATTTAATTTTTTCCCCTTCAAATATTCCTTAAACTTCTTCCAGTCTTCTTTCACCATCTCTTCTCTCTGGTCTCGGAGTCTCCCGGTCAGTTCGGCAAGTTCCATATAGTCCATTATCTTCATCTGCCATTCTTCGATAGTTGGTAAATCTTGTTTCTTATATTGTCCATCTAGGACAATGGAGGGCATAGCTTGAAAACAGAACTTAGTAAAAGCAAATCTTAGTGAGTCTGGAGGCTTGCTGACATTTGGTGTCTGAATGAATGAATCTTTATTTGTGTCAGCCATCGGCCACAGCAATAAAAGACAATATGATATACAAAGAATAGAAATAAAAAGTCAATTATATAAAATACAGTTTAGGGTTTTGAATCAACAGTCAAATAGTGGATCTTATTCTGATTGCCCCAGCTAAAAACCTTGCAGCCTTTGGTGTCACCTGCTCATCTTGATCTGCCAAGAGAAAGGACACTGTGGCAGTGGTTGGGTGACCCAGAATAGACAATAAAAGAAGGATGATAACCTCATTCCTCAAGTCTTTATTAAAAGTGCAAGCCAGAAGGGCATGCACCACCGATTTGGTACTGCCATCTCCACAGGGACATAAGCATTTTTCGTGTGGAATCTGTTGGAATCGTCCCTCAAGTACAGCTGAGGGCAATACATTCAATCTTGTGAGGGTAAAAACACGCCTATATTTTAGAATTGCTAGGTTATGCAGATATGGTGCCATAGAGTCGAAATGGGAAGGTGGAAAAAAGTCATACCATAGGCAAAATTTCCTTATTGTGGCCAAGTTGCTCTGACGCTCGATATCATTTAGGCGCTGACAAATGAGACTGTTTGCTTTACTAAAACCCAAAGTGAGTAGCTGTTGTGGTGATAAACCACAAGAGTGATGTTTTTGGTAGACAATTTTAGTCCAGGCCCTCTTGTGACCATCTTGCAGCACTAGGGATATTAGACCGGGGCGATTTGAGTTTAGGCAAAGCCAATAGTTAAGTGTCCTACACCAGATCCATAATTCTACCAAGGGAAGATTAGCTTCTAGGTGCAATGATGCATATGGGACACAGAGTGGTGTCTGGATTCTACAGGTATTGGGCTTGAACCACACTATTTCCCCGACAATACTTTCATCATCTGATTACACCACAAAAGCATGAAAATTAAGCCTAGTCTTTACACAGGTCGCTGAAGAAATAACACAAGGGGCTTGCTGGATGCTTTGTGCATTTTAGCAGAGTTAGGCTTGGTTCATATCTCGTTGCCTTCATGAAGCAAGAGTGTGGGAAAAAAGATAAGAGAAAAGTTGTGATCTTTGGGAATAATGGGACACGGCAATCTAAAATGTGACATCCAGGAATTATAGTTGGATGCTTCTCAGCTTTGAAATTCCCAGCCAAAAGGCATTTACCTAAACGTTTTATTTGGTTCTTAGTACTTTCAGAGGGTTAGAATTTACAAAAAAGCAGGAAAAGTTGTTGAACGGTGTATGTTTAGATTTTGATTGCTACTTTGCAATTCCACCTGCAAGTGGCAAAACATGGGGGGGGGGCAGTGGTTGGTGTAACAACTCACCTTACAGCAGAAAATATTGGTTAAATGGCCCTGCCCAAAACCATTCAAATATCCATGGTGATGTTTTGCTTCACTAGCAGCAGGATGGGTGATTAGCAGTGATTCAGAGGAAAGCCACTCTCTTCATTCTTCAGCCTGGTCTGGGACCTTTTTATACCAATGTTTCTGTAGGCAATGGGGGCTTTCAAAGAGTTTCTTTTCTGAAGGTCCACTGAAAGACTATCAGCTCTGGTACTAGGGCACACCTTCCAACATTTTCTCTGATGAAAACAGGGACATCTTTCTCATTCATTCATTCATTTCTACCCCACCCATCTGACTGGGTAGGTTCCAATATATATATATATATATATATATATATATATATATATATATATACACACATAATAAAACATTAAACTTTAACAAACATCTCTATGCAGGGCTGCCTTCAGATGTCTTCTAGAGGCTGCACAGTTACTTATCTCCTTGCCTCAGGAGTCACATAACTCCATACCCTCCAACATTTCTCTGATGAAAATAGGGACATCCTATGGAAAAGCAGCACATTCTGATCAAATCAGAAACTGGGATGGCTTCTGTAAATCCAGGACTGTTGCTGGAAAATAGGGACGCTTGGAGGTTCCGCTAGGGACCCATTCGAACCCCAAAGCAGCAGCATAACTCAGGGCCCCCTTCATCCCCGAACGACCAGTGCATCCCATAGTCCCAACGATCCTCGCGATTCCTGCCGAAACCGTTGTCTAGGGGACAACACACAAGGCCTCGTTCTCTGGGTTCACAGGATGGCCTCACTGAACAGCCCTCTCTGTTCCAGTCAACCTGCAGGTTCAGAGAGAAAGAGAAACAGCTAAAGAACACAATGCAGTAGACTCTGGGGTGCAGCTCCTAAAAGAGTTTATGAGCACTGGAGGCCACCTAAACCCTGGTTTAATCCGTGGCCAGGCCCAGTTTGATCTGAGAAGGGCAGATGGCTTAACTATACTGCTTAGTTCAAGTATTTGGGGAGTTTGCTTCTACTGACTGCTGGATCACTCATCTGCATAGGTGACGTTGTTCCGCATCTGAAAGTTGGCTTATAAACTGCTGAAAGTTCAGAATGCGAAATTGCTTCTATTGGCATCATTTACTGTGCTTACTCATGGCTGTTTTTGCCAGCTGGCCTGGACCCCTTTCCCACTGCACATGTCACTGGTTCCAACTGCCTTAGGAGGCAGAGAAGCAGGGTCATCTGTTCTGGGAGTTGTGGCAACATCTGGGCCCCCTATCCTTCAAACAACATTATTGGACACGGGTGGCGCTGTGGTCTAAACCTCTGAGCCTCTTGGGCTTGCCATTCGGAAGGTGGGCAGTTCGAATCCCTGTGACGGGGTGAGTTCCCATTGCTCTGTCCCAGCTCCTGCCAACCTAGCGGTTCGAAAGCACACCGGTGCAAGTAGATAAATAGGTACTGCTGTAGCAGAAAGGTTAACGGTGTTTCTGTGTGCTCTGGTTTCTGTCATGGTGTTCTGTTGCACCAGAAGCAGATTAGTCATGCTAGCCACAAGCCCCGGAAAGCTGTCTGTGGGCAAACACCAGCTCCCTTGGCCTGAAAGCAAGATGAGTGCCACAACCCCATAGTTGCCTTTGACTGGACTTAACCGTCTAGGGGTCCTTTACCTTTTTTACCTATTAGAGTGACAAAACCTGACAAATTCCATATATTTCTTAATTGCTAGTAGGCTGCACAGATCCATACGATTGTAGGGATAGATGAGGAGGAGTGCTGGCGATTGCCTGACCAAGTGGCCTCCAAGGAAAGTTCAGGAGAGGACAGTTTGGACCCAGGCTGGTGGTGGTGGGAGACAGGACACAGTCCAGAGGAGGAGGAGAGGTGAGGAAAAGTGGAAACTGGGAGCCAGGAGGATGAGGAACAGGGCAAACAAGCAGATGCCCCAGCCCTGAGCAAGGACAGGAATCAGACTTAATAGAGGTGGCACATCTCACCTGGGGATCAACATAGGTGGCACCATCTCTCTCTCTTTTCCTGGATTTTCTTTTCTTCACTATGATTATTGTGACCACCAATAAACAGGCAACAACGGGGAGAAGAAGAATTAACATGAACTCCCAACGTATAATTTGTCCAAGGCCACCTGCAATGTACAATAATAGTCTCTTGGAATATGCTGTAAAACTGCAGCATAAAAAAGATTTTGAAATAAGGGATAAAAAAGACACGGCAATAACACATTGTCAAAACCGAAAACTGTCCGGTAGCACCTTAGAAACCAACTAAGTTTGTTCTGGGTATAAGCTTTCATGTGCATAAGCTGGGTATAAGCTTTCGTGTATCTGAAGAAGTGTGCATGCACATGAAAGCTCATACCAATAACAAACTTAGTTGGTCTCCAAGGTGCTACTGGAATGATTTTTTAAATATTTTGTTTCAACAAACCCTTCCTTAATGTTAAAAGGGTGCAGATCTGACCCTGGAGGTTCCAGAAGAACAGAAGAAGAGGCCACAGGGGGCCCATCCAGTCCAACTGCATGCCCTCTCACTGGCCAACCAGATACTTTCAATGGAAGCCGGCAAGCGGGACCTTCTATTATTCACTGCCTGCCCAGAGCCACTTCCTTGAAGGCCACACCTCAAATCACTTCCTTTGTAGCTAGAAAAAAGAAGGGTGTGGGTGTTAGTTTGAACAGCTTGTTTTTTTTAGAGAGAGAGAGAGAGCAGTGGAGGACAGAAGGTGTGAGTATCTTCCTGCAATATTTATTATTACAAATTCATTTGTCTTTATTTATGTGAATGGGGGAGGGAGATGGGGAGGAGAAGGGGTGAGGGCCATAGCTCAATGGATGAAGTTCACAGGCTCAACCCCTGATTGGCATCTCCAGAAAAGCGCTGGGAGAGACTCTCAGCCTTAAACCTTGCAGAGCCATTGCCAATCAGTGTAGACAATAGTGAACTAGATGGTTGGACTTCGTGTAAGGCAGTTTCCTGTGTAGCTGAGAAATGGTGAGTCTTTTCTGTGCTTGTCACAACTTCCAGCAGAAGGAGTATGGAGGTTTCCCACTCCTGTTTCCATTTAGTTTCAAAAACCACAAATGCTCAGCATGCCCACACACTTCTCCTTGATTCCTTGATGCTTTTTAGAGATACCCCAAGTTTTCACCACCCCAAGCAACGCCTCTCAGAAATGTGGGGTGGGGGAAAGAATACACTTCTCACCTCTATCACTTGTGCAGATTTTGAGAATGTCAACTGAAGCTTCCTTTTGATCTGAAGAACTGCTGACCCTGCAGGTGAACGTGGAGTCATTGGAACCTTTTCGCCAGGAGACATGGAGATCCCTACCATTGTGGGAAAGCTGGTATTCACCTGAACCTCCCCCTAAGGTCCTTGGGGGATTCCCTTTTCCCCAGGAGATAACAAACTTTTCTTCTGTGGATGCAATGCACTGCAGGGTCACATTGCAGCCTTCTGGAGTCTTGGAGATGTTTTGGGGGAGTATCTGAGGTGCTGGCACTGGCTCTGTTCAATACAAACAAAAGTTACATGAAGTTTGTGCTTCAGTGGCTGCCACTAACTGTGTAAGGCAGTGAAAGGAGACCTCATGCCCTGGTTCTCTCTAGTTGGCCCTTGAGACTCTTTCAAGTCTGCACCCATGTACACCCTCTGCTCCATGCCCCCCCCACAAGTGCTTTTTGCCTTTCTGGGATGTTTCCTTCAACAAAGGTAGAAGGCACATTTGTTGCTCTGCCAAATTTTGCCTTTGGCCTGGAAGAAACGTGGGCCTCAGAATGTGTGATCAGATCCACCACTGTGCTGGGCCCAGGGGGCTAACCCAAGCAACGCGGTCCAGGTCTGGTCCCGAATCCAAGGGTTCTGCAAGGAGTCAGTTCAACAGGGCCAAGGCAGGACACGAGGCAGGAAACCAGGCAAGGTCAGGTACAGGATCACAGGCAGGTTCTGGCAAACAGCAATATTGCTCACACAACCTGGGGCGGGGTCCGACAGCCTTTTATCTTTGTCAGGGTAACGGCCGGTCCTGATCCCCCAGTGACTCACCTCCCTGTCTCACCCAAAGGTAAGCACTCCTCCTGCGAGTACTCAGGTCTCTTCTTCTCCCAGACCTTAGACTCTGCAGCTCAGGAGATGTCAGTGGGTTACTAGACCCAGGGGCTGCCACAGCCCCCCTGACCCAACCAGTAGTGGAGCAGCTGTAAGTGATGGTCCAGCTGAAGGCAACGAGGTCATCCCCGCATCTGAAGCCAGGGCAGACTCAGGCCCCTGACTCGGCCCAGCTGGTGTTTGTTGCAGGGTAACCTGTGCAGGATCAGGCCCCAGACTTGGTCCAGATGCCGCCTGAGGCAAAGGAACTGGTGCGGACTGAGACTCCTCTGGTTCCTAGTCCGAGCCCGAGTCCCAGGCCATCACAACCACAAACTGATGTCCAAACCAGTGCCTGAAATTTACAGTCACTCCCTGACATAAGAAGAGTCTGCTGGATCAGACCAGTGGCCCGTCTAATCCAACATACTGTTCTCACACTGTGGGAAACCGACAAGCACAACAGCACTCTCCCCTCCTGTGATTTCCAGCAACTGGTGTTCAGAAGCATTACTGCCACCACGTATGGAGTGGTCAAGGTTGGTGGCCATCACAGTCACTTCTGGGAATGAGTTCCACAGTTTAACAACTGTATGAGCTGCAAGGACCTATTGTTCATTCTTGCAGCTGAAATTTTCCCCACCCTTGACATGTCCTCAACAATCTCCTCCCAATATCCAGTAGATGATATCTGGCTTCTCCAATTTCCCCATCTCTGGACTCACAAAGCTTACCATTTCTGGGATGAATGACGTCCACTCTTCCTCCCTGGACTCTCTTCTCCCGATGGGTTGGATTCTCTGCTGCTTGACTTAAAGTGCCTTTAGGGAGACAAAGAGGGTGGGAAATATTGTTCAGGGCTCTGTTTCGGGTCCCCTATTATTTTTGCAAACTGAATTTCTCCCTCCCTCCTTGCCAGTGCTGAAGATTTACCAAAGGCAGAGAAGATCAACAGATGGAAGTCAAGAAGGATTAGCAAGCTTCTGTGAGTGACTTTCATGGCCGGTTCTCTCTGGGAATGAATCGAGCTTTCAGTGTTTCCTGGAGAGGGGAGGGGGAAGGAGAGGTTGGCTTACCCCAGTTGCAGTCCACACCTTTGCTATCTGCAAACTACAACACAGAACAGGTGCCAACAGAGAAACATCCACCAAGCCGTTGCAAATAAATGTAAGGCTAACGACTGGGAAGTCATAAAAATGAACCATGTGACACTCTTGCTCTCCCATAAAATCACTTTACAAGTATTTAAAAGTATGAGTCAAGGTTAAGTAACACCTAAATTGCAGTCAGGCTCGCTATCCTATGAACAAAATGAGTTCTTTAGATCTGCTTTCTCTCTCTAGTCCTTTTAGTGATGCTGTGTATCTTTCTGTCCTGTTTTAATCTCTGGCATTATCACTTATTCTTGTATCTGCCTTATTGCAGGGCAGATTTGAGGGTAAACCATACATGGAACGAGTCTGCCCCTGCGGCTTGATGGAGGTAGAAACTGTCTCTCATCTCTCGTTACGCTGCCGTTTCTACGGGGATAGACACTCGGTATTTATCACTCCTGTTATACAAAAATCTCCAAATGGGTCCGAACGTAAATGTCTAAAACTCCTGGTAGAGGACAAGGATCTAGAGATTATGCTAAGGGTGGCCAAATTCTGTGCAATTGCCATAAAACTTAGGGAACAAGCTGTACTTCCAAAATGATTAAGGTTTTAAATGATAATTTTAGGTTATATTTTAATGATCAAGATTTTATTTTTTTTTTAACTGCCGCTAAGATCAAACCTCTCCATTCTGAAGGAAATCAGCCCTGAGTGCTCACTGGAAGGACATATCCTAAAGCTGGGACTCCAATACTTTGGCCATCTCATGAGAAGAGAAGACTCCCTGGAAAAGACCCTGATTTTGGGAAAGATGGAGGACACAAGGAAAGGGGGACGACAGAGGACGAGATGGTTGGATAGTGTTCTCAAAGCTACTAGCATGAGTTTGACCAAAGGGTCTTTTCCAGGGATTCTTCTCTTCTCATGAGGTGGCCAAAGTCTTGGAGCCTCAGCTTCAGGATCTGTCCTTCCAGTGAGCACTCAGGGCTCATTTCCTTCAGAATGGATGGGTTTGATCTTCTTGCAGTCCATGGGGCTCTCAAGAGTCTCCTCCAGCACCATAATTCAAAAGCATCAATTCTTTGGCGATCAGCCTTCTTTATGGTCCAGCTCTCACTTCCATACATCACGACTGGGAAAACCAGAGTTTTAACTATACGGACCTTTGTTGGCAAGGTGATGTCTCTTAAAATTAACTATGAAAATGGGGAGAGTGGTTCCCTGCTGAAATAAAAGTTCCTCACCTGGGAGGGAGAGAGGGACGGAGCCTGTCTGCTCTAAGCCAGGACGGAGTTCCACAGATTCGGCCCACAGCACTGGATGCAAATGGCCGATGGCGGAGACAAGTTGTGTTTCTGAGCCATTGGGGGGGCACGAACAAGAGACACCCCCCCCAGACCTCAAAGATAAGGGTTCAGGAAGCTCTTACGGTATCCTGGACCCAATGACTTTGTGAATTAAGGCAACCCGGTAAGATGTGTGGGGTATAAATTGTAAAATTATCATTATGGAATGGGACATCACTACTTTCATCAGAGAAATGCTGGAGTCAGGAATTGGATCGTTTTCATCAAAAGAAAAGAAATACAACGAGAAATCCAATTTCAAGCAATACTTGCTTTCTGGCGCCATCTGCTGTTGCATGTTTAAAACGCATTCAAATCACATTATTGTGACGAATGTAGCTGAGTCCTCAATCCGCTCAGAGCTGCTTCCTTGACCACACCTCAAATCACATTCTTTGTAGCTAGAAGAAACGAAGGGTGCTAGTTTGAACAGCTTGTTTTTTTTAGAGAGAGAGAGAGAGAGAGCAGTGGCAGACAGAGTGTGAGTATCTTCCTGCAATATTTATTTTTTACATATCCATTTGTCTTTATGTATGTGAATGGGGGAGGGAGATGGGGAGGAGAAGGGGTGAGGGCCATAGCTCAATGGATGAAGTTCACAGGCTTAACCCCTGATGACATCTCCAGAAAAGGGCTGGGAGCAACTCTCAGCCTTAAACCTTGCAGATCCACTGCCAATCTGTGTAGACAATAGTGAACTAGATGGTTTGACTTCATGTAAGGCAGTTTCCTGTGTACCTGAGAAATGGTGGGTCTTTTCTGTGCTTGTCACAACTTCAAGCAGAAACATGGAGGTTTTCCATTCCTGTTTCCATTTAGTTTCAAAAACCACAAAGGCTCTGCGTGCCCACACACTTCTCCTTGATTCCCTGATTTTTAGAGATACCCCAAGTATTCACCACCCCAAGCAACGCCTCTCAGAAATGTGGGGTGGGGGGAAGAATACATTTCTCACTTCTATCACTTGTGCAGATTTCGAGCATGTCAACTGAGGCTTCCTTTTGATCTTCAGAATTGCTGACCATGCAGGTGAACGTGGAGTCATTGGAACCTTTTCGCCAGGAGACGCAGAGTCCTGACATTGTCAGAAAGTTCATTCTTAGCCAAAACTCCAGAACCTGGAGGTCTTACTTATTTTCCATATGATTTTGAATGTTTCTTCTCCATATGCACGGCACTGCAGGGTCACATTGCAGCTCTCTGGAGTCTTGGAGATGTTTTAAATCACTGAATGTAGCAGTCTTTAGGTTTTACAAGCCTTTCATGCTTCCTGGAAGAAAACGTGAATTGAAGCACAGCCACCCTTTGGATTTTGGGGTGAATTTTGCCGTAGAGTTCCTCAACCAACAATTGTGGACAATATGTGTCCATTAGTAAAACGTGTGCATTAAATTGCATGGATTAGTTAAAATAACACACAAAAGGGAGGGTATGAAATCAACAGTGTCTTTAGCTATACAAGCCTGTAGTATCTGGTATCTGGAGGTAGCATAGCTGTCAACGTTTCCCTTTTTTAAATGGAAATTCCCTTATTCTGAATAGGATTCCTCATAAGAAAAGGGAAAAGTTGGGAGGTAGAATGCCTCTGTCAGTGGAAGGTCCACATTTCCACTAAGAGCGTTCAACAACTCCTCCTCCATTTTGAATTTACCTAACACCCTTTCTAAGGGACCCCATTTAAGAGTCGTCTTGTGAGCTTCTGGAGGCAAGTTTAATCTTCATTGAGTGGTAAACTTCTTTCTCTTCCCTCCAGACATTTTCTGCTACAACTCCCATCTGCCCCTGCAGTCAGAAGGCCCAATCATCTGAAGGCAATCAATCAATCAATAGACTTTATTTGCATAGCCGACAGGCCATAGCATCGAAGGACAAACACCGACAAAAATACATTACAAATATAGATACCATAAAATCTTATGACCTATTAAAACCTTAGGTAGAAACTGGATTATCATTCATCCATGACCCTCTGTCCCATGGGTGGCGGCCTTTTCTCTGGTAGATTGTTCCAGGTCGGTTAAGTAAATAGACCAGCCAAATTGCAAGATTATAAGTATTAAATATAACCTCGGAGGGATGGTCAGGACAGGGAGAAAGATAATAATAACCAGATGCAGATAAATTAATAATCTCAATACTTAAAACTTGGCAGAGGTAATAAAATAATAGTAGTAAGACATAATGATAATAATAATAAGATCCTAGGCGAGGAATCCGGGTGACAACACTGATGTCATTCAGATAGCAGCTCTCAGTCTCATTGCTCTCTCGATAAATTTGGCAACCTTCTCTGTTGTCGAGCTGTTCTGGTCGGCTAGGAGTGAGAACAGTTTGGCTTCACAAGAGTGGCCTGGGATGGCAGATAGGAGCGGCGTGATGGTCTCGTCCCTGAGATCTTTATATAGGGAGCAAGACAAGAGAACGTGTGACACAGTCTCTACGTAGCCAGCTCCACAGGGGCAGAGCCAGTTCTCGAATAAATTTTTTTGAAATCTACCTTCAAGAACAGCTGAGGGTGACATATTTAGTCTGGCCAGTGTAAAGCATCTGAAGGCATATATTTTCTTTATTTCAAAAATAAATACATCAGTTAACACTGTAGTGCCTGAGGTTTCAAAAGATACATTTGTATTATTATTATTTGCAGAATTTATATACCGCTTTTCAGGGAGACCTCACAAGCAATTTACATAATATTATAACAACAATAAGCATCACATTTTAAAAAAGAATAGTTATAATAGATATAATATAATAATAATAATATAACTTCTTCATTTGGAAGAAAAGCTGTTGCTACTTCAGATGCCCTCAACTGTCCCATTACAACTGGAACATCCCATTTTCCCACACAGCAGCACAGTGGCCCAGTTTTTCGCCTTGACATGTTGGAGGCTATGCATTTGGTAGCACCTCAAAGCGGTTTGCAAAAGATAAAATCGAGGAAAAAAATACAGCCTGCCTTTAAAAAAGACAAAAGTTAAAATACTGAAACAGATTAAAAGTGATGTTGTTGTTCAGTGTCTTTATAAACGACAGTGAAGGCACCTGCTTGAGTTCTACAGGCAGGGAGTTCCAAAGTGCAAGCTTTGCCATGCTATAGGGTTGAGTTCTTACACACACAGGGCTGATATTGTGGGACACCTGTACTAGTGCAATTCTGCCAATTGAAGCAGATGAGTGGGCATATGTGAGGTAAGGCGGTTTTGTATGTAAACTGCTCCCAAGCTGTTAAGGGCTTTATATACAGGCAACTCTCAATTTGCATGGGGATTGTGTTCTGGGTCATCTCGCGCTGCAGTGCAATGCAGCCCAGCCCAATCCAACCCCATTATGCGCTCTTACCGCCCACTATGCCCTGTTATAAGGGACGCGGGTGGCTCTGTCGGTTAAACCACAGAGCCTAGGGCTTGCCAATCAGAAGGTCGGCAGTTCGAATCCCCGCGATGGGGTGAGCTCCCGTTGCTCAGTCCCAGATCCTGCCAACCTAGCAGTTCTAAAGCAAGTGCAAGTAGATAAATAGGTACTGCTCTGGCGGGAAGGTAAACGGCGTTTCCATGCACTGGTTTGCCAGAAGTGGCTTAGTCATGCTGGCCACATGACCCGGAAGCTGGACGCCGGCTCCCACAACCAATAAAGCGAGATGAGCACTGCAACCCCAGAGTCGGCCACGACTGGACCTAACGGTCAGGGGTCCCTTTACCTTTACCTATGCTCCGTTATGCCACCACCCCATCAAGGTGTTGCTTTGATCATGCACAAAACAGCCGTTGCCAGTCCTAATATGAACACCTTGAAGTTGGCAGGACATCGGCCAACTGGCAACCAGTGCAGAGCTCTGAAAAGGGGGCGCTTGTGCTGACAAAGCCACACACCTATCAGTGATCATGCTGCAGCATTCTGCAACAACTGCAGCTTCCATATCAAGAGAGGAAACCCGCACGTTGCAGCAATCCAGTCTTGAAGTATATGAACTACTGTGGCAAGGCTTTCATGGTCTGGGTATGGCTGTAGCTGTCAAAATAGCTGCAGTAGATAAAAGGCAGCATTTGCCCTGAAATCTCTAACAATGGCTTTATGTAGATATGAAATAGAACCCCAGAGAGTGGTTCTGCCTTCACAGCTGGAGAAAGCAATGTTTATGAAGATCAGTTGCTAAAAGCAAAGACTCAGGCAGCATTTCCTCTTTATAAGGGTCCCAGGAGGGGGAAATGAGCAAAGCAAAATGATGTTTCCAGCAGCTTTTCCATTGCAGCCACAGGATCAGAGAAATCAGAGAAAAGTTCCTCTACTTGATTTTCACCTTGGCCCATGAGCTTTTTCGGACAGTGTTCTCAAACCAGGTGGAGGTGGCGGTGTCGGCCATCTCCCCCAGCTTGTCTGGCAGTCACTTGGTTTTTTCAGTCGGGTCCTCAGCTCTGAATCCAGGATAGCTAGCTGCAGTCACAGCTGCAGTCACAGGCATCGGGGGCAGACGCGGTGCAATCAGAAATGGAATCATAGGCTGGCGGTTCTGAGCACAATGTACCTTCTCCTCCATTCCGGTCAACCTGCAGGTGGAGGAGAAAGAGGAGCAGTTAAACAACACGGTACAGGAGACTGTGGGAAGCAGCTCCTGAAAGAGCATTGGAGCCCACCTAAACCACCAACTCAGCCACAAATTCAGCAAAAGGCAGATGACTCAACTATATCTCTTAGTTCAAGTGTTTAGGGATAGCTTAAGGTCCGTGAATAACCATAGGTCAGAGGTCCTGGGCCCTAAGGAAGTCAGATTATCCTCCACCAGGGCCAGGGCCTTCTCAGTGATGGCTCCGACCTGGTGGAATGCTCTGTCCCATGAGACCAGGGCCCTGCAGGATTTAACCTTCTTCCGCGGGGCCTGTAAGACAGAGCTATTCCACCTGGCTTTCAATTTGAACTTAGCCTGAACTTTTATTCCCCTTCCTTCCCTCCCCCTCCCCTTTTTATGAAGATTCCCCGCTCTGGGATCCCCCAGCTAATTCTCCCCTGGTCTCCTTGCTGGCCCAAATAGGACTAATTTAGCCAGCTAGCCCTGGTGATCATCTAATGTTTATTGGATGGATTTCCCCCCTAAATTGATTTTTGAATTCTGAATTTATTGATATTCATGTTTTATACTGTATTTTATGCTGTTTTGTTGTTGTTGTTGTTGTTGTATCAATTAAGTGTTTTAAATTTGTTGTTAGCCGGTTTTCTGAACTGGGAAGGGTGGGGTATAAATAAAATATTATTATTATTATTATTATTATTATTATTATTATTATTATTATTAGCTTAATTGTGATGAGAGATCCAGGAACCTGTAATAACAGTTTGGCTGTGCTCTTCTGCTTTAGTCAGACAATATTGTTTTAATTCTATTAGAATTTAACGTTTTGGGCCAACAATATACCGTATTTTTCGCTCTATAAGACGCACCACGCTCTATAAGACGCACCAGACCACAAGACACACCTAGTTTTTGGAGGAGGAAAACAAGAAAAAAAATATTCTGAATCTCAGAAACCAGAACAGCAAGAGGGATCGCTGCGCAGTGAAAGCAACGATCCCTCTTGCTGTTCTGGCTTCTGTGATAGCTGCACAGCCTGCATTCGCTCCATAAGACGCACACACATTTCCCCTTACTTTTTAGGAGGGAAAAAGTGAGTCTTATAGAGCAAAAAATACGGTAATCAGTATTTTAGAAAGAGAGAAGAATAGATTTTCTTTTGGTGCGGGGAGTCACCAAACGATGGAGGAAATCGAGGCCAGACATTTTTCAGCCTGAGGCAAAGGAGCAGATGGTGCCGCCACCCCTCATTAAATGTACAGAAGTCTGCCAGTTAAATCTGACTTTGAAACCGGCCGCAGGGCACTGCCCTCTACTGCACCTGTGGGAAGCAGGATAACTTATGTGGGGGGCAGTCGTCACAGACTCTTGAGAGCCAGTGTGGTGTAGTGGTTAAGAGCGGTGGACTCGTAATCTGGTGAACCGGGTTCGATTCCCCGTTCCTCCACATGCAGCTGCTGGGTAACCTTGGGCTATTCACACTTCTCTGAAGTCTCTCAGCCTCACTCCCCTCACAGAGTGTTTGTTGTGGGGGAGGAAGGGAAAGGAGAATGTTAGCTGCTTTGAGACTCCTTAAAGGGAGTGAAAGGCGGGATATCAAATCCAAACTACTACTACTACTACTACTACTACTACTACTACTCTTCTTCTTCTTCTTCTTCTTCTTCTTCTTCTTCTTCTTCTTCTTCTTCTTCTTCTTCTTCTTCCAAAACCCCTGAAGTCTCTCACTACTCTTGAGATGGCGGTGACACATAACAATAGCACCGAACCATCACCCCTTATTTTCTTGACATACGCATCTCACCTGGACCTCGTCATAGGTAGGGGGGCTCATTGCTGTACTGTCAGGTGCAAAAACCATCAAAAGGCGGTTCATCATTGGGTTCTCGGGTGGCGGACGGTACACCATCTCCTCTTGTGCCACAGAGGGAATATCTGCAGAGTACAACATGAGACATGTTCTTTAGTCCTTGGCAATGACCAATCCCTGTCTTCCAGGATACACAAATGGAAGGTGAGAACATATTTGGCAGGGAGCCTTCATCACAGTTGAGATGGAAGGAAGAGTAATAGAGAGGGTTCTACCTGTGTTCCTCTGATTGGATTTCCCCACCTCATAACACCTGCAGATCACCACCAAAATACATATAAGGGGTACAAGAATACCCAGTATGATACCCCATTGGATATTTTGTGGAATGCTGCCTGGAACAAAAAAAAGAATAAAAAATAAGAACCTATTGGAACAAGAACATAATAGCTGCTGCCAAAGTGACCTCTGCCCCAACATGTGACCAAGAGCAACTGAATACATAACAGAGAAGAAGTGAAAATGCCAATCGGTTTCATTTGTAGGGAAATTCCATAACGGCCAAAGTCATGTTTGTAAGCTCCTTCACATAATATTTCTCCTACGATCATCTGATAATTGTCCTTAGCATAAAATGAATTGTCAGCTCGTCCCATGAGAAAGCCAATCTATCAATATGACAAGGGGTCATTAAGCTGTTCACATGTTTTCTCAGAGAGGTCTTTAACTGAACTTTACGAGGGTGGGAAATTAGAGAAATTCTGAGTTCCTGGTTCTGGTTGTTTCACTTACATGTTTAAAATGCTACATTGAGAAATGGTTGCTGGTTATTGAAAGCTTTGGAAAACTATATTTTGTTAGGGGCTGCCATCCCTGCCCCCATTGATCACCAACTGCCCTAACTCCGCCTCCACCTTCATGCCAACCCCTACCCACTTGCAACCACACTATGGACCTCACCCTGGTAACCATCCCTCATGGTTGATTCAGCCATTTTGCCATACCTCCTTCCACCCCCAGCCCTCCCATCACAGCTCCTTCTACCCCACCTCCCTGCCACCCCAACCCTGTGGCCCATCCTCTCTCCATGATCCTACCAAAATTCCCCTATGTCCACTCCATCACCCATTGCTCCAGTCCCCAAATACCACTGCCTGGAGCAGAGGGGAACGGAAGAGCAGAAAGTCTTTCTCGCTTTAGCTGCAGGCTGCTGAGAGATTGACGGTATTTTAAAGGGTGAAGCACCCCCAGTTTCCAGCCTCAATTCTATGGAAGGCCTGAAAGGGACTCACTGTCTTAAACCCCAGAAAACCATTGCTGCTAGTCCGTGTAGACAATACTAAGCCAAATAGGCCAGTGTTCCGACTCTGTAAGAAGCAGCTTTCTGTGTGCCTGAGAAATTGTGTGTGCAACTTTCAACAGAAGTCGGATGTTTTCCATTCGTGTTTTCCTTCAGGTTTTTTAAAAAAATGTTCTGCATCCCTGTGCACTTGTCCTTGAATCTCCAACCCTTAAGGATATCGTAATTGTTCACTGGCCCAAGCAGCATCGCTGGATAATTTAGGGTGGGAGGAAAGATTGCTCACCTTCATGACTTTCAACTTCAAGACGTTCATAATCCTGGCAGATTCTGCGCAAGTCAAACCAAGCTGTCTTTTGATCTGCCGGACTGCGGACCAGGCAGGTGATGATGGAATGGGAAGAGTCTTTTCTCCAGGAGACATGGAGATTCCTGCCGTTGTCAGAAAATGAGAAACTATCTAAAGCTCTCACCTTTTCCCAGGAGATATTGTACGTTCCTGCTACATATGTCTGGCACTGCAGGGTCACATCACATCCCTTTGGAGTCTTGATCAAATCATAATAGGAGATCCTGGGTGGTGGTGCTGGATCTGTTCAACACAAAAGTCATGTGAGGTTTGTGCCTCATTGGCTGTCACTAAGTGTGTAGGGCAGCAATGGGGGAACCTCAGGACCAGGGGAAAATGCACCCCTCTGGGCCTCTGTATCTGGTCCATGGGACTCTCTCAAGGCCACCCCCAGGCTGTTAAGATTTTTACCCACCCAAGCTGCTCAGTAGTAGCACTATGGTTGTTTATATCATGTGAGTGTCTGAGAGCATGAGACAGAATGTCTCAGGATTGTTGGAGAGTTTTGTTTCGCTTCTGTGTGTGATGCTGTTCTGTACTGCTGCTGAGAGAGCACAGACATGCTGCTGGATTCTTAGTATATAGACTGTAAATAAAGTAGTTTAGAGCTACTGATTGTCTCTTTCTTCTGCAATGAGATGCCAGAAGATGAGCGTGCTCCTCTCTGGAGAGAGGGGTCGCTTACCACCTGTCTCTCTGGACTGAGGAAGATTTACAGCCAGAGAGTGACCACCGGAGAGATGTCTTGGGAAGGTTACCACCTTCCCGGGCGTTTTTCCAACACAGGCATCCCCTCTGCTCCACACTTTGCTTGAGTGTGATTTGCCTTGATGGAATAATACAATCATAGAATTGCAGAGCTGGAAGGGAGCCCAATGATCATCTAGTCCAAGTCCTACAATGCAGAAATCCCAGCCAACTAATCCCTGGCGGCTGGACATTCAGCTTCTGCTTAAAAGCCCCTAATGAAGGGGACATCCACCACTTTCCCAGGGAGACCATTCTACAGTCATTCTACCTCTGAAGGTTCTTTATCAGAATATCTTTTATTGTCATTTAAATCCTTTGGTTTGTGCCTTCCCCTCTGGAGCAGCAGAAAACAAGCTTGTTACTTTTTCTACACCGTATCCCTTCAGGTATTTGAAGATGGCTATCATCTCACCTTTCAGTCATCTCTTTTCCAGGCTAAATAGTCCCAGCTCCTTCAATATATCCTTCAACTCTGAAAATGATGCTTGCTTGGATGGATGGATGGATGGATGGATGGATGGATGGATGGATGGAGGGTTAGACATCAGTGTGAGTTTGAGAGGCTGTGTAGATATTGGCCAACTCTACAAAGGTAAGAGTCGCATTCTTTACTCCGCCTACTTTCCCCCCTCCCACCACCACCATGTGGCCCCAAGAAGATTCCCTAGGAGGAATTGTGGCCCTCAGTCTGAAACAGAGGTGTTGATGTGGGCCCCAGATTGTGGGTGCTCAGTGGCGTGCTTGCGTGCGATGTGATGTCATGACATTATGTCGCATGCACAGCGCTCCGCCTCCACTTCCCTCTGCCCCCTGCCGTGCCTCCGCTGACTCACCAGCACCATGGCGGTGACCGGGCCAGGGCCTCTGCCCTGGGGCCTCTGCCCTGGGCCCACTGAGGCTGCAGATGCGCCCCGTCAAGATGGTGCCTATGTTGCTTTGTGTGACATCGCACGCACGGCACGTTTTTGTCACCCAGCTGGGCTCCCACAGTGGAAATTCTGTGGGTCCCGAGGCACCCAGGGCCCATCAGAGATGGTGCCTATGGTCTGAAAAAGGCTCCCCATTTCATCCGATGACTATCCTTTTCCATGCTCAGCTCCAGCACAAACTCAAGAATGGAGAAAAACAATTGCTTACCGTAAAGAGTCACATTAAAAAAGTGGTCTTCAAACTGTTCTGCATCAAACCAGACACGAGCTTTATAGATTACAGCATCCTGCCTCTCCATCTTCCTGATTATAAGAGTGGTCCTGTTAGCCATCAGCAGCCGACGTCCAAATATGTGCCCCAACATTACATTAGTCACAAAATCAGTTTCCCCAAAGAACCTATGACCTTGTAGGTTCATCCTTGTTGCTAGCCACATGCTGAAATTTGACTCCTTCAGCTTCCAATCTCTGAATTCACAAAGGCGATAGGGTGCTCCGCTTACAGGGCTAATGACGTCCCATTCGATTTTCTCCACTGGTTTTCCCGGGGGGACCTTTACAGGAAAGGAGACCTGTCCTCCCACGACTCCCTTCACATGCTGGGATGCATTCATCGATGCTTCACCTGAAGTGCCTTTGGGGAAGCAAAGAGGGGCGCCATTGTTGTTTGCATATGGAATTTATACCCCACTTTTCCTCCCAGAGGCGGGGCTAGTTGCTCCAGCACCCAGAGCAGCGCACATGTTGGGTACCCCGCGGGGGCAGGGCTAGCCGCCTGCGGGCATGGGGCTAGCATCCCAGGGGGGTGCACTCCCCCTGGAATGACACCCGGGGTGGGCTTCAAGGGCACCCACCACACCCCACTTTCTTCACCAGTGCTTCCTCCTACAATTGAAAATATTTTTTTGTTTAGTAATGATATTGGAAAGCTGTTACATGCAAATACAAGGAAACTCAGAAGGGAGGGACTAGAGGAAGTCAATCAATATGTACATAAGGTTGGGCTTTTAAAGAATTAAGTTCGTTTTTATCGTTTATTTGTTATGGTGGTGGGTAGGATGATGTTTCTGGTATTGTTTTCTTCTTTGACATGCTTTTTTTGTTTTTGTTTGTTCTGTTATGTGATATTTGTTATAATTGTGGAAAACCTAATAAAAAATAAAAATAAAAATGAAGGAGCCCTAAGCAACATCTCTGTCCAGAATGTCAACGTGGGGGAGTCATTTTCAAAACAGTTACAGGCCACATTTATATCAAACTCTCCAACTTTTCTGAGATAAAAATAGGGGCGTTCTATTCAACATCTGTCTCACCCCCTATATATATGCACTGCCAATAAGGGGAAAAGGGCAGGCCTGGCTGAGCTGCCCTACTGGGACTTACTTTTAAGCAAACATGCAGTAATAACAATAATAATAACCCATATGGTGGGTTTCCGAAGCCACTCGTCAAACAATAAAAACATCCTAATAAAGGGCTGCCTTCTGATGTCTTCTAAAAGTCAGGTAGTTGTTTATTTCCTTGACATCTGCTGGGAGGGCATTCCACAGGGCAGGCGCCACCACCAAGAAGACCCTCTGCCTGGTTCCCTGTAACTTGGCTTCTCGCAGTGAGGGAACCGCCAGAAGGCCCTCAGAGCTGGACCTCAGTGTCCGAGCAGAACAATGGGGGTGGAGATGCTCCTTCAGATATACTGGGCCTTTGAGGCTGTTTAGGGCTTTAAAGGTCAGCACCAACACTTTGGTATTTGGTGCTTTGAAACATACTGGGAGCCAGTGAACATCCTTTAGGACCGGTGTTGTATGGTCCCAACGGCCACTTGCGGTCACCAGTCTAGCTGCTGCATTCTGGATTAGTTGTAGGTTCCAATTTAAAGGAGAGGTTGTTTCTTAGCTTTAAAGGAGAGGAAGGGGAGCCCAGGTAGCAGGAATGTTATGGCCCCAGCTTAAACCACAATTTCCCATGGCACAGAAACAAAGTGGGATCGCTTATTGTTATCCACGAGTGCCAGGGCTAAATAGGAGCACTCAGAGACTCTGTTATATAAGACATTCAAAGTCGTAACATTTTCTACCATCTTTTGAAGGGCTAAAAAGAGGACACATTGGCCGACTTCTACATTTAGCTACCGATCACTATGACGACTCAACCCATGAAAAAGAGGGTGTGTCCTGGAAAAAGAGGACATCTGGCAACCCTAAATTGTTCCCCCAGAAAAGGATCCTATGATCATTGTTGGTGCTGAGGTTTTCTTAAGAGATCCCCCTTTCCCCACACAGAACTACAATTCCCAGAGTGGTTCAACAACCGATCTCTCTTCCCAATGAACACTTTAAAGGCTGGAAGCCTTTCAGGTCCCATTCTGATAGATTTGGCTTCAACTGAGAACTGAATGGAATTCCTACCTCCATACCCACCAGTTTTGAAGGACTTACCAAAGGAAGAAGAGATCAGTAGGACAAAAGTGAGAAGGACAGGAAGGCTTCTGTGAGTGACATCCATTGCCATTTTTGTCGGGTGACGCAGCAGGTCTTGGACGTGGTTCACAGAGTGAGTGGCAAGCGGAACGGAGTTGGTTCACCCTGATTGCAGTACACTCCTTGGATTCTGCTCTCTGAAAGTAGCAATGCGGGAGAGAGGCTGGCGATGTCAATAAAAGTTTTCTACTGTCATTTCAAGTCATTCCTTCAAGCAGGAAATCCTCTGCCAAGCCCTTCAAGAGAAATCTGGGGTTAGCGAGTACATATCAGTTACGTCACCTCCTTCCATGAAACCACGTGACCCCAGTTGAAAAGCATCTGTGGAATATCAGCAACATTTAACCCTTAGGCAGCCTTACTGTCCAATAAACATAACGAGCTTTCAGATCTGCTCTCTGTTTTTAAGTGACGCTGTATATCTTTCCCTCTCACTTTTCGCTCCTTGGCTTTGAAGCTACTTACTGTTGAAACCAAGCAGCTGCTTTTATTATTTTGCGGTTACTTCTCCTGCCTTTTAAATGGTTTATTACCCAGAAACTCCCCACCCCAGGAGAAACACTTGTGAAGAGCAGCATTTATAAATGTTGTTAATCTGTGAATTAAAGCTGCCCTAAACCTTTTTGCAAGCCCTCTCAGCTCCAAGTTGCTCCAAGTTATTTTCTCCTGTAAAGGGAGGGTCCACGCAACAGCTGTGATTGCTAATAGCTTTCAGCAAGAACCCCTCCTCTTTTTATTTTCTGTACACTCTTCTAAAGCCACTCCAGTTAACGGTCCTCCTGTGTGATTGTGGAAGTGAGTTCAGTGTAAAATGAATTATGCATTGTGTGACGAAAGGCTTTCTCTTACCCTTCAGGTTGTAGGATCTAAATTAACAAGAATTGGGCCTTAAATTAAGCGTCAGTTGTGCTCTGAGCCCCAAAACCCATCCCTCATGGAAATAAAGACAGTCTTTATTTAGAGACAGAATTTAGTTTAAATGTTAATGGCAAATTTTGGCCACAACTTTATTGAATACACAAATGTGACTCGTATTGACTTAGGCATTGGTATCAAAACTATAACTGGCTCCTGCCCCACCCTTCAGGAAGCCTGGAAGGGTAAACAACCAGCAGGGGGATCTCCGACAGTGTATATTGACTGGGTTCCCGGGGGTCCTGGCATGGCCATAGCCCCTCTCCGGGCTTCGGATGAGATCCAGACGCTCAGATTCCTTTGACGGAACACCCTATTCATTGGAGGGGCAGGTGATGGCCGCACCTCCCCTCCCCACATTCCCCTAAACCAATGCCTAACCGCCAAACCGTACAAAGTTGTGACGATTGCTAAGAGGTAGGCAAAAACCAAGTGGCCACAGCCAATCTGCCACATTGGGAAAAATTCCTACCCGGCCCGCGTTCCAAAACTGGCGACCAACTGAAGTGCAAAGCAAGACCAAAGGTAAAGGTAAAGGGACCCCTGACCAGTAGGTCCAGTTGTGGCCGACTCTGGGGTTGCGGCGCTCATCTCGCTTTACTGGCCGAGGGAGCCGGCGTACAGCTTCTGGGTCATGTGGCCAGCATGACTAAGCTGCTTCTGGCGAACCAGAGCAGTGCACAGAAAAACCATTTACCTTCCCGCCGGAGCGGTATCTATTAATCTACTTGCACTTTGACATGCTTTTGAACTGCTAGGTTGGCAGGAGCAGGGACCGAGCAACGGGAGCTCATCCCCATCGCAGGGATTTGAACAGCTGACCTAGGCTCTGTGGTTTAACCCACAGCACCACCTGCGTCCCTCACAAACATGGATACAAGTATACAAAAAGAGAGCAATGTTGCTAGCGGTACCTATTAATCTACTTGCACTTTGATGTGCTTTCGAACTGCTAGGTTAGCAGGAGCAGGGACCGAGCAATGGGAGCTCACCCCGTCATGGGGATCCGAACCGCCGACCTTCTGATTTGCAAGTCCTAGGCTCTGTGGTTTAACCCACAGCGCCACCTGCGTCCCAAGGCCAAGCATGACCTAATTAAAGGGTGGGTGGGCGGGTGTTCAGCAGTGTGAAGTAAAAGGAGGTTCCTACATCACACTGCCAACCCCCAATCTTTGCCACGATGCTGATTGGCTAAAGGCCAGTGGCATAACGGTGGCACCACTGGCTTGGAGCAGGGCAAGCCCCACCCACAAGCCAGTTGGGGAAGAGTTTCAGGGGCCGAGCACAACATGGACCCTCTGTTAGGAGGATCCAACATGTCAAGCCTGTGCTTGCATAAACTCTGTGTGGATGAGGAGAAAGACAGTCCCTCTCAGGTTGTTGTGAGGTGTATATCTCAACACGCATGCATGTCCAGCAGGCTGGTGTATTCAGCAAAATCAAATCAAAATATTTATTCGGCTTTACACCCATCATGAAACACAACACAACAAATCAAATCAAAACAAATCAAATCAAATAAAACAGCGGACTCGTACAAGCCACAATTAGTATAACACAGTTCACAACTCACAAGGACAGATATTAGCCATTAGTATTTCAAAGTCGGCGTCTTCACCTTCACCCTCACAAGCCGGCAATTTAGGTCTATAAGGAGACTACCGGTAAGCAACACAGTCCGTTCCTTTGAAGTCCTACTCCCACCAGGACTAAGACTAATATAAGTTTCTCCTTCAAAGCTTATCGCAGGGCCCACCGCGGGTCGGTCTCAGATGAAAGGGAAACTCCCAAAGGCCTCACCTTAAACAGGGGAGTTTCTCTTCGTGCCGGAGGTGCAGGTCCGAAGCACACAAGTTTGGCACCACCCAGATCAATCCAAAGCAATCCTCCTTCGTCAAACTTAATTAAAATCTGGCATCACACCAGTGGAGAGTCCAGCAATTACTTGTCTAGCAAAATGCAAAACTAAGGTAAATAACTTACTCCAGCGGTTGTAAAATCCAAATCAGGAGAAGAGGTCGGAGAGAACTGGAAGGAGGAACCTTACACGGTGGCCATCTTGGAAAGGACCCCCCACTGGTGTATTCAGCAATCAATTCCGAGAGGAAATCTCGGCATGGGTGTCTGTCGTGAATATGTGTTTACCCTTAATCTTATGCTCCATAAACAAGTCACACACTCCAGGTATTAAGGAATACATGAAATGAAGAGAGACAGGATATATAGATGCTGCTTCAGGGAGACATGGGTATGGGGGCAGCAAATCATCCAATACATACGCACCTTAGACCTAAAGCGTAAAAGAGTCTCTGACTACTCCAAAGTCCAGAGAGTGGTTGCAACAATGTGCCACAGACCCACACTATAAAGAGTGAAAATAAAGGAGGGAGATTTATATATTTGATCTTGTAACCTAATGGAACACAAAATTAGGGATTAGAATGAATGTGAGAACTCTTTTACTCCTTGGTGCCATATCTGTACAGAACCCAGTTCTTTTTTTACAAGAAGGCATTATTAAACTTTGCTGGCACACAGCAGACTAGTTTGTGGATATTTTGCATTGTGCATTTGGAGGTCATGATATTTACTCATACCATGGTTGTAGCCATGGGTTTGTAGCTTTTGCTTTTTGCTTTTTTTGGCCAAACTCTCTTTCGAAGATGCCCAATTTACAGGCTCCTCTCTTAGCTTGTGGAAGTGACTTAAATACATGGACAATGCATTTTGTGATTAAAAGGCTCCCTCTCATTAGAGCTGCACACTGGATTCGGCCAAGGCACAAACCAATTTGGGCATCTTTGGAGGGACTCAGGTGTTGGAAGATATGGTTAAAGAGATCCACATATTGTTGCGGGTCGAGGTGGATGGAGCAGGGTGGGCATTGCCTCAATAACTGAGATGGACCAGTGGTCTGACTCATTAAAAGGCAGCTTCCAGTGTTTGGGAAATGATGGTTAGCATCTGTCTTTCTTTGACTTTCAACAGAAGCATGGAGGTTTCCCATTCCTTCTTTTCCCTAGATAGGTGTGTGTTTTTTTAATGCTCTGGGTGCCTGGGTGCCTCTCCTTCAATCCTTCATCTTTAGGGGTATCCCGAGCATCCAAAACACCCTCATGATTCAGAACTTCTGGATAGCAATTGTTGGGATACTGCCAGGGAGACGGAGGCATCAGGCAGGCCCCCAGCTGGCTCCAGCCACCGGCCGGCAGCCGGACGATCACCAGTCTCCCTTGGAACAGCATCAATCAGTGACATGAGCCTCAGATACATTTAGAGACCCGTGGACGCTCTATCAGCAGAGTGAATAAATCTTCTCACAGCAGAAGTGGCGGACAGAGCCATGTGTAAGCATTATTTTTCAAGCGTTTATTCAGCATAGTTCAGGAACAAAGGAAAACATGTCTGCTTCCCTTCGTCTCCAGCAAAACAGCAGCAAAGCAAAAGCAATATACAAAACGGAAATTCCCAGCAGACTGCTGGAATGTAAACAGGCATGTGACACACAACAGTCATGCCTGTTCCCTGTTAAGGTGGAACGGAACTATATCCTAACAGCAATGTGAAGGTTAGGACATCTTTCTCTCATTCAACGCTTGTGTCAAGTCAATTGAGGCTTCGTTTTGATCCGCAGGATTGTTAGCCAAGCACGTGAAGGTGGAGTCAGGGGAGCCTTTTCTCCAGGAGACACAGAGTTTACTGCTGTTGGACAAAAGCTGGTACTTAGATGAACCTCCTGCTGAGGCCCTGGAAAGATTGCCTCTTTCCCAGGAGATATGGTACTTTCCCTGACGAGGTACCTGACACCACAGGGTCACATTGCAGTCTTCTCGAGTATTGGAGTACACACGATAGAATATCCATGGTACTGGCACTGGCTCTGTTCAACACAAAGAGAAGTCATGTGAAGTTTGTGCCTCGGTGGCCATTGCTAACTGTGCTGGGCAGTGACGGAGAGACACGGACCCTCCAAGCATCCTTAAGAGGATTGCGTCCTGTGGCACTCCACACACCAAGGAGTGGCACAACGACATCTCCCTCCCTAGTGCCACCCTCTGTCCCTGACCAGAGATAAAGGAGCACAGCCATTTTCGGGCTATGCCCTGTATCCCCACATCGGTGAGGCGGTGGTCCAGAAGATCATGATCAACCATGCCAAAGGCTGCTGACAAATCTTAGAGAATCAGCAGTCCCGACCCGCCTCGATCCAGTTGTCTATAAAGATCATCTGTTAGTGCGACCAGAGCCATCTCAGTCCCAAAACCAGGATGGAAACCGGACTGAAATGGATCTAAAGCTGATGTTTCCTCCAGAAACCTACCAAGCTGTTCAGCAACCGCTCTATTGTCAGGGAATGGTCTGGATCTGAAGAGTGGGGAATGCAGTTGCAGGCAGATCAGCCTCTCTCAGAAGAGGAGGGGGAATATTCGCGCATCCTCTGCCTCCCGCATTTTCAGAAACAGAGAGACAGGCAGACACAGGCACAGAAGCTGAACAGATTAGGGAGGAGCTACCCAGCTATGAGATAATGACAAGAGATCCTTAAGGGAGGGGTAATTGGGAGATGCAGCAACTGAGAATGTGGGGAAACCCCCCTCCCCACTCAGAGGTCTGAATGTATCAGAGAACAAAGGAGGCAGAGAGGGGGAGGAATTTTCCTTTGGAGCGCTCCTTGCTGCGGAAGTAGGGAATCGGATTCAGAGTAAGCAACTGCCCTCCTTGCGGAGAGCTGTGTATTTTGTGACTGCAACATGAAACCGTAATAAAAGGACTATAAATCTGTCAACTGCTCATTAATTCTTATCTGTGAAGTTACCCAAGGGAGGGGAGGACTCTCTGAGCTTGAGAGCTGTAAGATAGACACGTAGAATGAGCACATGAGTCAAAGCAAAGAAGTTCTAGTAAAGACTGTCCCCCAAATATTCCTAGAGTGCTCCCCGACCCCTTTGCTGGAATGTTTCCTTTCAGTCTGATCCATTTATAGCATTTCCACCCCTCTTTTTCCTGCAAGGAGTTCAGAGTGATATACCTGGTTCTCTCCATCCTTGCTTAATCCCCACAATGACCCTGTGAGGTAAGTAAGGCTGAGAGGCAGTGACTGGCCCCCAAGGTTACACCCAGTGAGCTTCATGGCTGACTGGGAGGATTCGAATTTGCAGATGGGAGGATCAAATTTGCAGATGACACCAAACTGGGAGGGGTGGCTAACACCCCAGAGGACAGGATCACACTTCAAAATGACCTTGACAGATTAGAGAACTGGGCCAAAACAAACAAGATGAATTTTAACAGGGAGAAATGTAAAGTATTGCACTTGGGCAAAAAAAAATGAGAGGCACAAATACAAGATGGGTGACACCTGGCTTGAGAGCACTACATGTGAAAAGGATCTAGGAGTCTTGGTTGACCACAAACTTGACATGAGCCAACAGTGTGACGCGGCAGCTAAAAAAGCCAATGCAATTCTAGGCTGCATCAATAGGAGTATAGCATCTAGATCAAGGGAAGTAATAGTGCCACTGTATTCTGCTCTGGTCAGACCTCACCTGGAGTACTGTGTCCAGTTCTGGGCACCACAGTTCAAGAAGGACACTGACAAACTGGAACGTGTCCAGAGGAGGGCAACCAAAATGGTCAAAGGCCTGGAAACAATGCCTTATGAGGAACGGCTAAGGGAGCTGGGCATGTTTAGCCTGGAGAAGAGGAGGTTAAGGGGTGATATGATAGCCATGTTCAAATATATAAAAGGATGTCACATAGAGGAGGGAGAAAGGTTGTTTTCTGCTGCTCCAGAGAAGTGGACACAGAGCAATGGATCCAAACTACAAGAAAGAAGATTCCACCTAAACATTAGGAAGAACTTCCTGACAGTAAGAGCTGTTCGACAGTGGAATTTGCTGCCAAGGAGTGTGGTGGACCTCCTTCTTTGGAGGTCTTTAAGCAGAGGCTTGACAACCATATGTCAGGAGTGCTCTGATGGTGTTTCCTGCTTGGCAGGGGGTTGGACTCGATGGCCCTTGTGGTCTATTCCAACTCTATGATTCTATGATTCTATGATTCTATGATTCTATGAACCCTGATCCGTTTTCAGGTCCTAGTCTGACACTCTAAGCACCACACTGGATGTATGCTTTCTTTGGTGCAGCATAGAGGTGTGTGCATGCATGTAGAAGCTACCCTACTCTACAAAGTTATAATTCACATTCACATTTAGCTGTGATTCCTGCAATTGGGCCAGATGACCTTCCAACTCTACAATTCTCAGATTAATTTCTCCCTCCCTTTTTTTGCCTCTGATCCCTCCAAGCTCTGGCATGTAGCCCACCAGAAAATTGCCCAAGAGGGAATGTGGCCCCTGCCAAGCTGAAAAAGCTTCCTCACTCAATCCCATGGCCATCCTATTCCATGCTGAGCTCCACCCCACAAACTGACAGGGATGGTGAAATTAATGACTTACCGTAAACAGCAAGGTTAAATTTGTGCTCTTTAAACTGCTCTGCATTAAACCAAACACGCGCTCTATAAATTCCAGCATCCTCTTTCTCCAGAAAACTGATATTCAGCATGGTCCTATTAACCAATGCCAGCCGATCTCTAAACAAGTGTGTGCCATTTAAATCCCCACAAAATATGGTTCCATTGTGGCGTTCAGTCCAGTCACTGAGATTTGCCCTCATCCTCAACAGGTTCTCAGCAGTCTTCTCCTCCAGTTGCTTAGACCTGCTGCTGATATCTGACTGCTCCAGTTTCCCACCTTTGACCACAGCAAGGGGACAGGGCTTTCCATTTGTGGGGTGAAAGAAGTCCCATTCGATTTTCTCTACTGCTGCTGCAGAGGATAGCTTTAAGGGAATGTAGACTGATCTATTCAGGACTCCGTTCACCTGATGGGGCGAATTCTCAGCTGCTTGCCTTAAAGTGCCTTTAAGGGAGTAAGAAAATATTGGTTATTTATTGAATTCATACCACACCTTTCCTCCTAAAGAAGCCCAGAGCAGCAGACCTATCTGCAACCCAAGAATTTAAAGGAGGTAAAGGTAAAGGGACCCTAACCATCAGGTCCAGTCGTAGCCGACTCTGGGGTTGCAGCGCTCATCTCGCTTCACTGGCCGAGGGAGCCGGCATACAGCTTCCGGGTCATGTGGCCAGCATGACTAAGCCACTTCTGGCAAACCAGAGCAGCGCACGGAAACGCCGTTTACCTTCCCACCGGAGCGGTACCTCTTTATCTACTTGCACTTTGACGTGCTTTCGAACTGCTAGGTTGGCAGGAGCTGGGACCGAGCAACGGGAGCTCACCCCGTCGCAGGGATTCGAACTGCCGACCTTCTGATTGGCAAGTCCTAGGCTCTGTGGTTTAACCCACAGTGCCACCCGCATCCCTTTAAAGGGGGTAGGACACTCTTAAAAATAAATAAATACATGAGCCCATCTATGCCATACATTCAATCCTTGGAGTCGATTAGTTTAAATGGACATGTTTTCCCCCTGCCAAAGAATTCTGGGAACTATAGCTCATTAAGGGTGCTAAGAGTTGTTAAGGAGTCTCCCAACCATTCTCTTCATAAAGTTGCAATTCCCAGAGGGTCTAGCAGTCAATAACTCTTCCCGGCGCAAATTTCAAAGGACAAATTTCAGTTTCTGTATCGTTTCAGAAAGTGCGATTTTGAAAGATTCAGCTTAAATGCAAACTGAATGGACTGTCTCCTTCTCCACCTACATGCCAGCACTGAAGGACTTACCAAAGACAGAGAAGGTCACTAGGCTGGAGGTGAGAAGAATCAGGAGGCTTCTGCAAGTAACCGTCATGTTCAATCCTCTCTGGGTATGCAGTGAGCCTTTGGTGCGGTGTGTCCCATAGAGTGCATAGAGGGGCAGAGTTGGACCTCCCCAATTGAAGCCCACTGCTTGGGCTCTGATATCTGGTGGAAACAACACAGGAGAGTTGCTGGTATTGCCAGCAAGAGTTTTATGCAGGAATAAGAAACTCTGCGCTAGGCACACATCAGCTTCACGATGCGTTCAAACATGGAAGCAGCTGTCAAGCCCTTGAAGAGAAACCTGAAGATCGTTTTTTGAGGCTGAGGACAACTTAAATACAAATGGTGTGGCATATTTTCTCTTCTGTGGAATTCCTTGACAGCAATATGAAACTTATGAGTCAGCGGTAAACAATCCTGAATCCCTGATCAGGATCATCATCCCAGGAACACCATTGGTTTTTAGACCTGTTCCCTCTATTTTTAGCGATGTTGCATATCATTTTTCCTGTTTCACTCACTGGCATTGATACTTACCTCTGTTGAAACCGGGGTGCTGTTTCCATTATTCTGTGCTTGATGTTTCGTTGTATGGAAGTTTCCCCTAGAGGAAGCACTGTGATTGGGCAGCAGAGATCAGTAGGCTAAGGGTGAGAAGGTTGCAGAAGCTTCTGTCAGTGCCATTCCTGGTTGCTTCTTGCCAGGTATGCAATGAGCCTTGGATGGTACAGAATGAGAATTGTTAGGTTGGGGAGGGACCAAAAGGGTCATCTAGTCATTAAGAAGAACTTCCTGACAGTAAGAGCTGTTTGACAGTGGAATTTGCTGCCAAGGAGTGTGGTGGAGTCTCCTTCTTTGGAGGTCTTTAAGCAGAGGCTTGACAACCATATGTTTCCTGCTTGGCAGGGGGTTGGACTCGATGGCCCTTGTGGTCTCTTCCAACTCTATGATTCTATGATTCTAGTCCCACCCACAGCAATGCAGGAATCCCTGGCAGATGGCCATTCAACCTCTGCTTGAAAACCTCCAATGAAGGAAGCAGTCCACAGAATGGGTAGGGGGCAGGAGTTGTCTCTCTCTACCTTTGGGGGCTGCTTTTTGCAGGCAACAAGACAAAAGAGGTTCTGGAGATGTCACCTTCACCTACAGGGTTCTGCTGTCATTTTGAGGCATGGGAAGATACACCTCAGCTTCAACATGTTAGTCATCAAGTATTAGGCATCCGGGAATCTGATTCCCCCACGGCAGGCGGCCAGGGATAAATAGACAAGAAAAGCTCTTACCAAAGTCTTTTATTCAATATTCACAAAGAGAGGCTTAGAAAGTCAGCCTCTTGGAGTAATGGCATTGCTCAGAGTAATCCCCTCCCTACCTTCCCATCTCAGTCGTCAACAGCACACCCCCCCTTACAGTGGCTGCTTAAGACCACTTGTGTCTTAGCTCTTTACTCTCCTGCTTTCAATGCTCGCCGGGTTCTGGGAGAAGGGGATCTGGAATTCTTTCTAGTGACAACATGTCAGCCAGCTGCTCCAGCTCTGCTTCCCGCCCACACCTCTTCTCCCATTATTTCCCAGCTTTGCCCCTCATCTATCTCTGAGCCGTGACCTTCTGCAAACCACTGTTGTAAATCTATACAGTGATACCTCGGTTTAAGAACAGTCCTGTTTACAAACGATTCGGTTTACGAACTCCGCAAAACCAGTAGTAGTGTCCTGGTTTGCGAACTTTACCTCGGTCTAAGAACGGAATCTGAACAGTGGAAGGGCACCAGCGGTGGGGGGCCTCATTATGGAAAGCGCACCTTGATTTAAGAATGGTCTCGGTTTAAGAACGGACTTCCGGAACAGATTAAGATTGTAAACCAAGGTACCACTGTACTGTCTTCCTCTTCTCTGGAAGTTTCAGGAGGAGGGACAGGACGGTCTCCACCATTCCTCCTCAGTCCGGTCCCTGACATCAGGCTATTGAAGAGGAATGTGGGGTGATTTTGGGGTTGCAAGAACCATATGACCTATTTCCTCTTCCATGCAATCACATGACAGCGATTCCAAACTGTGAGTCAGAGATCAGCAGTGTGTAACCCTCAGTCAGCCTCTCTATCCCATCAACAGAATGAATATTTAGATGTGCACCCTCTATTTTTTATTTTATTTTTAAGAAATGCTGTGCCTCTTTCTGCCCTGTTTTCCTCTCTGTTGTTCGTACTTATTCTTGCTGAAACTGGGCTGCCGTTTTATTATTTTGTGGTTTTATTACACAGAAGTTCCCCCAGAGGAAACACTGCGATAGAGCAGCATTTATAAATGCTGATATTCAATAAGTAAAGCATTTCTAAGGTTTCCTTCACACTTCCTGAAACAGCCCCTGAAAGGAAATAGAGCTTTCCTTAGAAATCTGCACTACTTCAAATTCTGCAGAGCATTTCTCTAACCGACAAATGTCTACAAAATTGTGTAAAATTGTGTAATTTCAGGAAAAAGTGGGCCTTAGAGTTCATGGATGAGTGAAAGCAACACGCAAAAGAGAGCCTTCTGGGAAGTGATATATAATGAACTAAAAAAAATGTTGAAATATACATTTGTTAAAAAACCAGAAGCTTTTTTGTTAGGAATGGTTGGAAATGAAATAAATAGAAAGGACCATAAATTATTTTTATATTCAGTAACAGCAGCAAGAATACTACTGGCCCAAAAATGGAAGCAGGAAGAATTACCATCGACAGAAGAATGGAGAATGAAATTAATGGACTACGCAGAATTAGATAAATTAACAGGAAGGGTCCGAAACCTACGAGATCACAAGTTTACCAAGGACTGGAGTAAATTTGTGGATTATATGAAAAGCATATGTGATACGCAAATAACGTTTGTGGGTTTACAGGAAGCTTTGAGAAGAAATAATATTAGAAACACTGTAAAAAAGGGAACAAGGGACTAGGTTTATTTAAAACAGAAGGCAATGTTAAATTTAGAATTGCGGATAGAAGATTAGAAAACGGAAGATTCGCGGATGAGCTGAAGGAAGTCAAAAATATGTATTTGTGACAATATGGAAAATGTATGTTCAAATCTTATATTGGAAATTGAATAAAAATAATTTTAAAAAGAAAGAAAGAAAGCAACACACAAAAGGAAGGGAATGAAATAGAGTGCTTTGCAGCTGTATTTTCCACTAGCATCTGGTATCTGGAGGTAGACTGTTTCTATAAAGGGAAGGTCCACATAACAGTCGCCATCCCTAAAATCTCTTGACAACAGCCACTCCTGTTTGAATACTCCCAATGCTCTTTTGAAGCCATTGCATTTAATGGTTCTCTCATGTGATTATAGAAGCGAGCTCAATATAAATGAATTTATGCATTGTGTGGTGAAAGGCTCTCTTTTATCTGCTGGCTTGTAGGAGTCAAATCATCTAGAAAGTGGGTTTAAATTAAACTTTAATGTGCACTTGCATAAACTCTCTGTGGATGAGGAGACAGACAATCCCTCTCAGATGGTTGTGAAATGTATGTCTGAACCCACATGCATGTTCAGCACTTGTGTTTATTCAAGGATTGGATTCTTGTGCTGGAGTCGGTATTCATGACTGTTATGAATATGAGTTTAGCCTTAACCTTATGCTCCATAAAGAAGTCATGCACTCCAGGAGATAATTTTTGTTGTTGGGATTCATCTGTCTTGAGAAATAGTGGTGAAGTCAAAATGCAGCACTAAAATGGCCTCCCTGGGGTGCAAGCCTGGGCAGTATGTACAGAGGTCCTGTGATGCCCAGATGACAAGACACCCCCAGCCCCCCAGGCCTTGCTGATGCTGAGGTCCAAAGAAAAGTAGAGCAATACGTTTGGCACCAGTTGCAGGGTTTGCTGGAAGGAGGTGTACAAAGCACCATCCAACTGCCTTAAGGATTTTGCTCTAGATTTACCCCTTAGCCTTTCGTCTCCCAAAGATCTTTCTTAACAACCCATCTATTAAGTAGTGGGTTGACAAAGCAGACGACGCAGAGATTTCTCCAAGTAGTTCTTTATAAATAAGCTGGAACTGAACTGAACTGAACTGAACTGAACTGAACTGAACTGCTCAGCCGGCCTGCTTTTATAGGCAGCCTGCTGTCAACATTGTAACAACAACAACCCAGGGTTTCCCGCCTAAATTAACTGACGTGGACCTGAGTGAAAACTATATACACAATACCCCTGGTGGCCAGGGTGAGAACTTCAATACAGTGGTACCTCTGGATGCGAACAGGATCCGTTCCAGAGCCCTGTCCACATCCTGAAAGGAACATAAGATGCGACTGCAGGCCGCATTTTGTGGCTTCCGCGCATGCATGTGACGTCATTTTGAGTGTCTGCGCATGCGTGAGCGGTGAAACCCGGAAGTAACGCGTTCCATTACTTCCGGATCACTACGGAGCACAAACTGAAAACGCTCAACCTGAAGCGTATTCATCCTGAGGTATGACTGTACTTAACACCATCTCTCTTCCCAGTGCAAAATTTCAGTTCCCACATTGTTTCAGAAAGTGTGGTTTTGATAGATTCAGCTCAAATGCAAACGGAATGGAATTTGTCCCTCCTTCCCTCTCTGCCTGCACAAAGGAAGAGAGGATCATAGAATCACAGAACAGTAAATTTGGAAGGGACTTTGAGAGTCATCTTAATCCAACCCCCTGCAATGCAGGAATCTCTACTAGCTCATATGTGAGAAATGGCCATCCAATCTCTGCTTAAAAACCTCCGAGGAAGGAGAGTTTTGTTGTTTCCCTTGCTCCCTAATCACTAGTTGCCCCACAGAAACATAAAGAGTATATGTTTGAGTAAACATACTCTCACTCCGGGCTTTTTTCCACTTGGAACTCTCTAGAACAGCGTTCCAGCACCTCTCAGCTGGGCCCCAGAAGTGTGGGGAGAGACTTGATCAGCCTCAGCAAAGCTGCCTTTGGGCTCTGAGGTGGGTCTTCTGAGATAAGTGCATTCTGGCACCTTTTTCTCTAGGAAAAAAAGCACTGCTCTCATCAAATCCACACCATGGAATAAACAGGAGGGAACACGGTGCTATGGGCTTAAAGGTAAAGGTAAAGGTACCCCTGCCCGTACGGGCCAGTTGTGTCCGACTCTAGGGTTGTGCTCCCATCTCGCTTAAGAGGCCGGGGGCCAGCGCTGTCCGAAGACACTTCCGGGTCACGTGGCCATGGTGACGAAGCTGCTCTGGCGACCAAGCACCAGCGCAGCACACGGAAAAGCTGTTTACCTTCCCGCTATAAAGTGGTACCTATTTATCTACTTGCACTTTGACGTGTTTTCGAACTGCTAGGTGGGCAGGAGCTGGGACCGAACGACGGGAGCTCACCCCGCCGCGGGGATTCGAACCGCCGACCTTACGATCGGCAAGCCCTAGGCACTGAGGTTTTACCCACAGCGCCACCCGCGTCCCTATGCTATGGGCTTATTCATTTGCAAATAAAATTAAGTTATGACATATTACAAACACTCCTCTAGGAACTTTCACGCTGTGGAATTATTTTCCAGAAGAGGGTTTTGCAAGACTTTTGAATACCGGTAACCTAAGCTGGATTTTAAGGAGCCAGAACTTTGTAGAGCCTATTTTTCCACGGTGATAAAAATAGAAGACAAAGAAGATTGAACACAAGTATTAAGTGCACTTGACTGAGGATGCTTCATCTTTGACCACATGAGGGCACTCCTACACTACAATGAGTAGAGAAAATACAGCAAGTCAAACAATATTTTTTTGGGGGGGGTGGAACTGAGGATGACATGAAGAAATAGACCCAGTAATTAGGAGAGACTGTGCTTCCTAATCTCTCTCTCTCTCTCTCTCTCTGTAGTCCCTAAGCTAAGGAGGTAAAAACTAAGCTACTCTACAAGGATAAAATTCACAGTTTTTGCCCTCCCCATTTCCCCCTCTGCCCCACAGTGTTTGTCCTGTGGAGTGAGTGGGAGGCTGGAGTTGATTCACCTTGCTTGCAACCCAGCCCTTTTGGCTCAGCTCAGACAGAACAGATTATCATAATGTCACGAAGCGGTGCGGTACCTGCTAATATTTCAGGGCATAAGAAGCCTTACGGGACTTTATGTGGCCCAGGACCCTCGTACCTACGGGACTGCCTCTCCTGGTCTGCCCTGCGGAGGAACTTAAGGTCCACAAATGACAACACTTTGGAGGTCCCAAGTTGCAAGGTGGTTAGATTGGTCTCAACTAGGGCCAGGGCCTTTTCAGCACTGGCCCTGACTTGGTGGAATGCTCTGTCACAAGAGACCAGGACCCTGCGGGACTTGACATCTTTCCGCAGGGCCTGCAAGAAAGAGCTGTTCTGCCTGGCCTTCGGTTTGGACTCGGTCTGACCCTCTATGTTTTCCCTCCCCTTATGGTTTTGATTTATGGGCTACTTTTAAAATGAGGCTGCATTTTAACCTGTATATTAAATTGTCCCGTCCCCCATTATGTTTTTACTGTAATTTTTACTGTTGTTAGTCGCCCTGAGCCCGGCTCTGGCTGGGGAGGGCGAGGTATAAATAAATTATTATTATTATTATTATTATTATTATTATTATTATTATTATTATTATTACACTTCTAGCATCCTAGCTGTCAAGCTGTTATGTACTAAGCTTAGATCCTACAACAATAGGCTGGTAGGATCCTAGAATGCAACAACCTGATTGGCCTGTAGCAGGAGCATAGCTGTCAATGTTTTCCTTTTTTTAAGGGAAATTCCCTTATTCCGAATAGGATTCCTCGCAAGAAAAGGGAAAAGTTGACAGCTATGTCCAGGAGGGAAGCAGAATCAACCAGGACCCATTGTTTAAATAATCCCCGTGACAGGGCAAGCTCCCATTGCTCCTGCCTACCTAGCAGTTTGAAAGCACGTCAAAGTGCAAGTAGATAAATATCTACCACTCCAACGGTAAGGTAAATGGCATTTCCGTGCACTGCTCTGGTTCGCCAGAAGTGGCTTAGTCATGCTGGCCACATGACCCAGAAGCTGTACACTGGCTCCCTCGGCCAGTAAAGCGAGATGAGCGCCACAACCCCAGAGTCGGCCACGACTGGACCTAATGGTCAGGGGTCCTTTACCTTTATTTTTTTGTAGGAATAATAGGCATACCATAAGTAGAAAAAAAATACTTTATTCATTTCAAAAACTTATATACCACTTAACACCACAGTCCCTGTGCAGTGTAGAAGAAGGTTCCAAAAGATACAATAGAAATAAATATCAATTTGAGATGAAAATAATATTGGAAATGCTGCCGAAATGCAAAGTTCTTCACAAAGGAAGGTGAAATTCAGCAGAGAGGAAGGGAGCAGCTCTGATCTCAGCCAGAATTGAGTTCCGAAGAGCCAGGCTCACAATACTGAATGTACAGTTTCTGGCGGATATGAGCTGAGGAGCACTAACGGAGTCTACACCTGAAGGTCACAGTGATCCAGCAGGGAAATAAGGGATCAGATGGCCCTTGAGGTATCCTGGGTCCATGTTGTGTAAGGCCTTATAAATCGATACAAGAACCTTGAAGATTTTGTTGATGCAGCCTAGAATAGCATTCATGTTTTTTGCAGCTGCATCACACTGTTGACTCATGTTAAGCTTGTGGTCCACCAAGACCCCTAGATCCTTTTCACATGTATTACTGGCAAGCCAGGTGCCCTCCCATCTTCTATTTGTCCAGCTGGGTCTTCCTGCCTAACTTTACAGCCTTCCATTAGTCCCACTTGAAATTCATTTTGTTAGTCTGGATCTAGTTTTCCAATTTGTTAAGGTCATATTCAATCCCAATTCTGTCTTCTGCAGCATTAGTTACCCCTCCCAGTACGGTGCCATCTGCAGATTTGATGAACATCCCACAAATTCTTTTGTCCAAGTCATTTATGAAGACATTGAACAACAATGGGCTTGGAACATAACACAGCACCCCACTTTTCACTTTTCCCCCAGGATGGCGAGGAACCATTAGTGAGCATCCTTTAGGTGCATTTGAGGACTAGGGTTATGTGTTGGCAATAGCCTGTCCCCATCAACAGTCTATCCACAGCCTTTTGCACCAGCTGGAGCTTCCAGACCAGACCCAAAGCTGTATTTCTTTCCCATCCCTGGACTGAAGACGGATGGGAGAACCTGGCCATGGTGATGGTTTGTTTTCCAGTTGGCCACAGGATAGGAATCTGTCAGTGAATGAGAGAAATCTCTCTCTTTGCTTCTCTGCCTGGTCCAAGACCTTTCAGTGCCAGCATTTTCAAGGGCTGGGGGGAGGTGGCTCCCCCAACTCTTCTGACAGCAGGTAGAGTTCAATAAGGTCCTCAGCTCTAGTTCCAAGTGAGCTACCTCCCTCCACAGATGTCTGGGACAGGACAATCAGAAGGAAAAATATATTCATAGGGTGGTGGTGGTGGAATCGCTGAACATGCCTCTATGCTCCAGTGGTCCTGTAGGGGCTGAGAGAAAAAGAAGCAGCTGGACAATATGATAGAGTAAAGTTCATCATTAAGGCATTTTATCTTTCCCAGATATTGTTTGAGATTATAATTTGTACCCTGCTCCTCTGACTGGGTTGCCCCAGCCACTCTGGGCAGCTTCCAACATATATAAAAACATTACACATTAAAAACTTTCCCTAAAAGAGTTGCCTTCAGATGTCTTCTAAAAGTCATATGGTTGTTTATCCCCTTGACATCTGATGGGAGGGCTTTCCACAGGGTGGGTGCCACTACCGAGAAGGTCCTCTGCCTGGTTCCCTGTAACTTCACTTCTCGCAGGGAGGGAACCGCCAGAAGTCCCTGTACCTCAGTGTCTGGGCTGGATGATGGGGGTGGAGACACTCCTTCAGCTATACTGGTCCAAGGCCATTTAGGGCTTTCATGGTCAGCACCAACACTTTTAATTGTGCTTGGAAACATACTGGGAACCAGTGTAGTTCTTTCAGGACCGGTGTTATGTGGTCTTGGCGGCCACTCCCATTCACCAGTCTAGCTGCCACAATCTGAATTAATTGTAGTTTCTGGGTCACCTTCAAAGGTAGCCCCACACAGAGTTAGTTGGGGGGAAGGAAGGAGGTGAAGCTGAGGCAAATTACTGCCACCTGTTTGCAATCTGTTTGCAATCGTAGTAGTTGCAATGATTGTACTCTTGGCACTAAATGGTTTCAAAACATTAAATGCTCTCATTGTCATTATCTAGCTGACATTCCTTATTTCCTTGGCATGCTCATCCTATCTGGACATCGTCATAGCCCCGGGGCTCATCAGTGATTTCTGGGGTGCAGAACTCACCATAGGGAGGCTCATCATTGGGTTCTCAGGTGGAGGAAAGCTGAGCACCTCCTCTGGCATGGAGGAGGCAGTATCTACAAAGGGTAACAATAGGCACATTATTTAGTTTGTGGCAGTGGTGATTCTCTGCCTCTCAGGAGACATGAGAGAAAGGTGGAGGCACAGGGTCCTTAAACCCAAGTGAGGTGGGAAGAAGACTAATGCAAATGGTTTTTACCTTTTATCTTCTTTTTGTATCTTTCTATCATAATTATGATTAGGGCAAACACCAAAACACATAGAAGCATGCCCAGAAGAATCCATAGGAATGTCCAGAAGTATTGTGGTAAATGATATGTAGGTGGTCCACTTTCTTGTCCAGTGTCACCTGCAATGAGCAGTAAGAGTCTCTTGGAGAACACTGTAATAACAACTGCCAAAATGCCACATCCCACACAGGACTGAGAGCAACAGAATAGGTAAGAAAGAATAAGTCAATCTTCCAATTAGTTTCGTTTGTATTGACTTAATTTGGCTTTCCTGGATTATTCTGGCTCAGAATGTTGGTCTGGCACTTGGGGTTGATTTTCGTTATTTGTTTTCTTCTCTTATGTAATTATCATTGTTAGCATTATCGTTATTATTCTATTTACCTGCAGGTTTCTATTTTTTTAAAATAATTTTTATTAAATTTCCATTTAACAAACCAATCATATCACATTAGTTATTCCAAATTATACCAATACATATCATAAACTCCATATATTTTGCCAAATTTTAAATTTTTGTTGGGGGTACCCATGTTTCGAGTTCAGTAAGGGTCCAATCATCTCATATTTCTGCTGCTTTAATATTCACAAGTCCCATCTTCCCATCTCCTTGTTGTTATCGTTTTTCTTCTTAATAACCTCCGAGTTGTTTCCACAGGCGAGTTGAAACTAGCATTATTTATGTTTCTGTGTGAACTTTGTAATTCATGAATTACCTGCAGGTTTCTAAACCAATTCAGTGGAGTTCAATAAAACAAAACAAGACAGAATATAAAAAACAAAAAGATCACAGACTTGGTAAACTGAAGGCGATGAAACAGTTTCTACAACTGTACAATTATTCTTCCAAAAATGGACTGGGTTACACTGCTGTAGCCAGTGAGGTTAAAGGGAAAAGTACTGAGAAGCAAAATAACATAAGACCCAGGCTGCTTCCGAATCAGGCCAACAGCCCAACTAGTCCAGCCTCCTCTTCTCACTCTGACCAACTAGAGGCCTTGAAGAGAAGCTCACAAGCAGGACCTGACTCCCACCCATCCACCCCCAGCCATTGTTAGGAGGCCTCAGTATAGGTCCATTAGGGCTATCTTTAAGGGCAATCTGAGCATGCTCAGAACTGTTTCCTTGAAGGCTACACCTCAAGACCCATTCTTTGTAGCTAACCAGGAGAAGGGGGCAGTGGTTAGTTGGAGCTGCTTAGTTTTAAGGGAGAGCAATGGTGGGTTGAATTTTCTGCTGCTTGACTGAAAGTGCCTTCGGGGAGAGAAACAGGGATGCAAATGTTTGTTGATTGATTGATATTATATTCCCCCCCTCCTCCTCCTGATGAAGCCCAGAGTGGCAAACCTATTCAGGAAGAAGAAAGAGGGAAGCATTCTGAAAACACTTGCAGGCACTATTGAAATTATGCGTTTAAAACAATTATCACATTACTTTATAGAGTCATGGACCCCCTTCCCCGGAAAATAGTGGCAGCTTTATTTTTTTAAGGGAATTAAGAGTGTTGTTAGGAGACAAACCCACACCCATTTCCCTCACAGAGCTTCAGTTCCTGGAGTGGTTTGCCAACCAGTCTCTCTTCCCAGTTTGGATTTTGAAGGGTAACTCTGTTACAGTTCTCATATTGTTTCAGAAAGTGTGAATTTGGTAGATTCAGCTTCAAATGCAAACTGAATGGAATTTCTCCCTCACGCCCTGCTAGCTTTGTACGGCTTACCAGAGGCATAGAAGATCAATAGGCTGAAGGCAAGAAGGATCTGGAAGCTTCTGTGAGTGACTGGCATGGTTATTTCTCTCTGGGAATGGAGTAAACCTTGGTTGCGTCCAACAGCGTTGGGTCACCAAACTTGCAGTCCACCCTGTAGGCAACAGCAAAGGAGAGATGTTGGCAATCTCACCAAGAGTTTCCTGCTGTTATTTATAAGCATAAGAAACCCTACACTAGACCTTCTCGGCTTCAAAGATCTGGTTGACAGAGAAACATCTGTCAAGCTGCTGAAGGGAAATGTGAAGCAGATTTTTGCAGGCAGAGGACGTCTTAAATATGAATGACCTCTTTCCTCTTCCATGGAATCCTGACAGCAGTTTGAAACTATGATTCAGAGGTAACTAATTGTAGGGATGGAAAGGTCACCTAGTCCAACTTCCTGCTATGCAGAAATTGCAGCTAAGGAACAGATGGCCACCCAACCTCTGTTTAAAAACTGTGGAAGTCCATAGAGTAGGTGGAAGACAGTGCTGGCTCACTCTACTTGCAGCTGGATCCCTAGAGCTTTTTAAAATCTAGCTACTTATGAAAATCAGTTTCTTGGATCTGGTCCATGGTCCACTCAAGGGCCTTGCCCAAGAAGGGGAGATGGGCAACTAGGTAGTAGTTACTTAGATTTCAAGGTGTGAGGAACCCAACAGGACACACCCCGTCTTCATTGCCCTAGCTGTCAATGCATCAAAAAGAAATTTTTGGGTGCCAGGAAGGTGATAGAAATGAACCACATGACGTCTTTACTCTTCCATGGAATCACTTGGCACCGATACTGAACTGTGAGTCAGAGATCAGCAGCATTTAACCCCAGTCAGTCTTGCTATCCCATAAACAGATCTCCTTCCTCCATTTTTTGTGACGCTGTATATCTTTCTGTCCTGTTTTCCTCTTTGGCATTTATACTTATTTCTCTTTTAAAATCTGGAAGCCCGCTCTCCGGAAGGAAACTGACTCAGCAGCTTTTATAACTGCTGTCAATCAAGGAATGAAACAGTCCTCATGGTTTTCCAGGACATCCTAAGAAATCCAATTTAGATGAAAAGATCTTTCTGACAGTATGAGACGTTTGAGAGTGAGCGGTGGCCTCAGAAGAGGGTGGACGCACCACTGAAGAATTTAAGCAGAGGCTCCATGGCCCACCTGTCAGGGATGTTGTGACTATTGATTTTCTGCATCAACAGGGGTTGGACTAAGGAAGGGGTCACCAACATGCGCCTCTGGGTGCATGTTGCCAGCTAGCCAGCCATGCCTTCCTTTAGGATACACAATTCCATACCCTCTTACAGGTCCTGCAGAAGGAGATCAAGTCCTGCAGGGCCCTAGTCTCGTGGGACAGAGCATTCCACCAGGTTGGAGCCATCACTGAAAAAGCCCTAGTGGAGGATACACACACATCAATAAATACCGTATTTTTCCCTCTATTACACGCAGATTTTTTCTCCTAAAAAGTAAGGGGAAATGTCTGTGCGTGTTATTGAGCGAATGTGTGGTCCCTGGAGCTGACAAGCGCGAGCGAAGGCAAAAATCAGGCAAATATCAAATCGTCCGGAGAAGGGAGGAAAGCTGCTGCTTTCCTGCATTCTGCCTCAGGGTCTTACTGCCCACCCGCTTCTGTTTCCTTACTGTGTTTGCTCAAACAGAACAAAGAGCAGAGAAAACCCCTCCCCTCCAGGCAAGCAGAGCGTCCTTCCTTCCGTGCGTCTGGGACTCGAAGGCAACATGCAGGTTGGGGGGGGGAGAGAGAGAGAGAGCTGGCTGGCTTGTGGGGGGGGGGACTTTTGCCTTCCTTTCCTCCCTCCGGTAAAACCCCTCTCCTGCATTCTTAGCCAGCTGCTTCTCTGCACACCCCTCTCCTTGTCGCTTCTATGTTTTTCCTTCGCTACCTACTTAAAACGTGGTTCCAATCACGGATCCACATGGATCCTCAGGATCTTTGCATTGAGTCACCCCAAATTCACCATCAGATCACATAGCAATGATCTGATGCAAAAACAGGGCTGCAATGGTGCAAAAACATGGTTACAAAGCACGGATCCACATGGATCCTCAGGATCTTTGCATTGGGTCACCCCAAATTCACCATCAGATCACATAGCATGTCCATGGCTACAGCCTGCACCAAAAAAATCACGCACCCACTGTTGCCTGGGGCTGCAATGGTGCAAAAACGTGGTTACAAAGCACGGATCCACATGGATCCTCAGGATCTTTGCATTGGGTCACCCCAAATTCACCATCAGATCACATAGCATGTCCATGGCTACAGCCTGCACCAAAAAAATCACGCACCCACTGTTGCCTGGGGCTGCAATGGTACAAAAACGTGGTTACAAAGCATGGATCCACATGGATCCTCAGGATCTTTGCATTGGGTCACCCCAAATTCACCATCAGATCACATAGCATGTCCATGGCTACAGCCTGCACCAAAAAAATCACGCACCCACTGTTGCCTGGGGCTGCAATGGTGCAAAAACGTGGTTACAAAGCACGGATCCACATGGATCCTCAGGATCTTTGCATTGGGTCACCCCAAATTCACCATCAGATCACATAGCATGTCCATGGCTACAGCCTGCACCAAAAAAATCACGCACCCACTGTTGCCTGGGGCTGCAATGGTACAAAAACGTGCTTACAAAGCATGGATCCACATGGATCCTCAGGATCTTTGCATTGGGTCACCCCAAATTCACCATCAGATCACATAGCATGTCCATGGCTACAGCCTGCACCAAAAAAATCACGCACCCACTGTTGCCTGGGGCTGCAATGGTGCAAAAACGTGGTTACAAAGCATGGATCCACATGGATCCTCAGGATCTTTGCATTGGGCTACCCCAAACTCACCATCAAATCACATGTCTGTGGCCGCAGCATGAAGCACAAAAATGATACATCCACTGTTTCATTCAGAATTTTTTTTTCTTGTTTTCCTCCTCTAAAAACTATGTGCGTGTTATGGTCGGGTGCGTGTTATAGAGCGAAAAATACGGTAAATTTTAGAAAGGGGCAAAATCAGACATGGATGCACAAAACAGTTTTAATGGGGGAGGGAATCAAGATTCCTTGTGTTCCACTTCACATTTCTTCCGGCCCAGGGCAGCCCGGCCCCCTTGCCTGCCCCTCAGAGCTGGTACGTCACGTGGGGCTGGGCCTTGGCATCGAAATTGTGCATCAAAATGCATTTATGAGTGAATATAACATGCAAAGATGCATTATTTTTTAGATGTTTAGGGAAGATTTTAATGTTTAATGCTGTATTGTGTTTTCATATTCAGTTGGGAGCTGCCCAGAGCCCAGAGTGACTGGGGAAACCCAGCCAGATGGGTGAGTTATACATAATAAATTATTATTATTATTATTATTATTATTATTATTATTATTATTATTGGAAAACCGCATCCAAAAAATTTGCATATGAGGAGAGAGTCACCCGAAAAGGCTGCTGAATTTCCATGAGGATTAAATTGTTGTACTTTTCCACAGGTTGCTGTGGAGAAGTGGAGAATTGAATTGAATATCAAGAAAATTATATATATATATATATATATATATATATATATATATATATATATATATGTGTGTGTGTGTGTGTGTGTGTGTGTGTAATGGACAGATTTACGTGTCCCTAGTGTGGACTGAATCTTTTACTTTTCTCCATAGAAACTGCTATTTGAGCAGAAGGGGGGAAAGAGTTGCACCGCCATTATCTCTCGTGAATCACCTTTTCTTGCTTTCCAGGGTAAAAACAGAACCCAGCCGCTTGATGACATGCCCACATTTGGGGCTGCTTTTCCTCAAGAAACAAAACAAGTCATTATGTTCTCTCTCTCTCTTCTCATTCTCCACCCTCTTCTCTCTTTTTTGAAGCCAAGCTTTGTTCACTCCCACCTCCACCACCCAACACAAAAATAGAAGATGCATCGACACTTCTCGACAGCAGCGCATGTCCCTTCGCCAACCCCAAGTCTAGGACACACAAGACCTGCATTTGGGCAGGTTGAGAAGCGAGGACAGTGAAGCGGGCAGGCTGCTCTGGGGGGAAGAGCCATAGCTCAGTGGGAGAGACAATGTGGCACAGTGGTTACAGTGCCAGACTAGGAGCCAGGAGAGACCAGGGGTCGAATCCCCACTCAGGCATGAAGCTCACCAGGAGTGACCTTGGGGGCCAGGCGCTGTCGTTCAGTCTAACAACCTCACAGGGTTGTTGTGTGGTAAAATATGGAGGGCGACAACCATGCACATCACTGTGGGCTCCTTGGAGGAAAAGGTGTGATAAAAATGGAACAAATAAATAAGTAATCAGCTTTGCATGCAGAAGGTCCCTCATTTCTTAAGGCAAAATAAAAAAAGTCTCTTGGTTCCATTGACTTACTGCTTTGCCAGATCGTTATCTATCTATCATCCATCTATCTATCATCTATCTGTCTGTCTGTCTGTCTGTCTGTCTGTCTGTCTATCTATCTATCTGTCTGTTTATCTATCTATCTATCATCTATCTATCTATCATCTATCTATCTATCATCTATCTATCTATCATCTAGCTAGCTAGCTAGCTAGCTAGCTATCATCTATATCTATCTATCATCTATCTATATCTATCTATATCATCTATCTATCTATCTATCTATCTATCTATCTATCTATCTATATCATCATCTATCATCTATCATCTATCTATCCTTTTTTAAGAAATAAGGTGGGATATGAATGCAAAAAAAGAAAAAAAGAATCAGCTTTACATGCAGAAGGTTCTGGGTTGAGTCCCCAACATCTGCAGTTCAGGACAGAAAAATCCATCAATTTCCATTCCTCTCCATTCTCATTCCCTCCCCCAACAACCTAAAATTCCACTCTCTGCATTTCCACATCTGTTTACAAATCTTTTTAAGTCTTCATGAAAAGCCATCACCATATTGCCACAAATTTCTCCAAATAGACAGATGCTTATATGCATCTTCCCCTAATATAACACACTTTGGTGCTAACAGAATGCACACGGGGTGTCTCAGTTTATGCAAATCACTTAGCTGGAGGAAGTGCTTTGCAAAATTCAGAGAGGTGTGAATTTGGGAGGCTGGGCCCCTGTGCTGTTCAGGGCTCACTGTGAGGTCCCTCTCCCCATACTGTGCTTAAATTTAGAACACAATAGCATCCTGCCTGCTGGGTCCAGGCCAAAGGGAGCCCATCTAGTCTGGCATCCTTTTCACACAGTGGCCGACCAGATGCCCCGATGGTTAATCTGTGAGCAGGACCTGATTTGCAGCTGGATTCCCCCCGCCTTGTGCATCCCAGCAACTGTTGTCCTTCCGAGACTCAAGTCTGAGCAGGAATTTGGTCAGGCCCCTGTTCTTACATTGGGGGGAAGAGATCGTTTAATTGCCCTGATGAAGGATTTCCTGATGAGATGCGACATCAGTGCCCGCTCGCACCGAACCCTCCGATTAAATCGTCATCTGGTGATAATCCGCGCCGTTCGGGACTGAAACTCTGTTCACGCACGAGAGAGAGAGAGAGAGAGAGAGAGAGAGAGAGAGAGAGTCTTTCTCTCTCTCACACACATAGATTTGTTCAGGAACTCAGTTGCTATCAAAGAGCCGCAAACAATAATTATGATCAGTTAAGGGGTGCTAATTAACACTTGTAGCTGAGCGGGGGAGAGAGAGAAAGCAAGAGAGAGAGAGAGAGAAGGAGAGAGAGATCTCTAAGGACTCCGTGATGTGCTTCTCCCTGTGGCAGCTCCCCACCTCCCCAGCAGATGCTCTTGAGACAGGCAGGGCAAAGAGGAATCTGGCCGGGAGGAAATGGAGATGAAATGGGCAATGCTCAGAAAGAATGCTCTCGCTTTATTGCTCTTGACACTCGCCAGCTTCTTAACAGGTAAGTGAATTAGACCTGTGTGTAAGACACAGAAGATCCCTGGGGGATGGGTGTGGGTGTGTTGGTGTGTGTGGAGACCTGGTGAGATGATTTAACAAAGGTGAGAGTGTATCTATTCCCACACACCCCCGGCCACCCTATAGGCACAGCTCACTTTCCTTCAGTGTGCCCTTGTTTGAGGTGGGCTGGAATAAAAACTTAACCTCGTGTGAAACTTTTGCTGCGATTCTATTGATGCCTTTTAGCATACGGGACTATTGGTGGTTGCTAAAAGCCCTCTGGGGTAACATCGACATCCTTTACTTGGGAGACAGCCCCACTGAAAATGGCAAGGCTTGCTTCTGAGTAAACTTGCATAGGACCAGGTTTGCGAGGAAGACTTCTAGGTTGGCTTGAAAATTGTGGTTCTGGTCTTGTTCGTTTTCTACTGTTTTTGAAGCATGGGCATGAGCACACTCGGGTTGCTGCCTTGAGCATTTGTTTTAGAAAAGAAGTGTGGATTTATTTCAGCTTAAAATATCTTCCAGCAGTAGGCAAGGCGCTTGTGGGCAAATCAATGTCTGCTTTCAGCAGAATTCCCCCACTCCCCTATAATCATGCCGCCCATATATCTCCTGCTGAGCCTTGCACCAGGCTGTCTCTTGGTTCCATTGACTTATTGCCTTGCCAGATCCTTGTTTATAAAAATTCAGTAACCAGATTCCCATGGCATAATGTGCTTGCATTTATGTTCTCAAATGCAAATTGCTTGGTGACCTTTTAGGTAACAAGTGACTAATAAGCATAACGAGTGATTAAATCAATAAATAACCTGGTCTGCATTGGGGAGAACCAAAAGGCACATTTCACCATGCAATTTTCACACACCAGTTGTATTTACACTAACGTGCAGCTCCAGTTCATTTCAAAGTGACTCGCAACAGGATCACACCTGACATGATTTTGACTGGATGCAGGTGGTGGAAATGAAAGTTTGCATCTGCTATGCAATGGCATGCAAAAGAACTCTCCCTGATTCTTGACTCTCTGATCCAGATTCTATCCTTCTCCATTCCCCCCCCCCCCCGGCAACTTTTGCCTGCAGAGGCAACTTGGTTGCAAAGGTGGCTGGATATTATTAGCACACAGCCAGATGTTACAGCTCCAAATAACTTGCACATGAGAGAAGCTCCAGGGAGGAAGAGATCTCAGCTCCAGAAACACTTTCTGTAAGGAATGCAGGACCCGTAATGTGAAGTGTGTGCGAAATTAGCAGTTCCTCAGCCACCTCTCATTTCATCTGCTGCTCAGTTCATTCCTATTACTAATTCTTGGTATTCAGCCTGGGGTTGTTGTTTTTCTTAATCAGTTAGAAGCAGGGATAATTAGATCTGTTGACTCCAGTTCTCTCAGTTTTCCAGTCTTAAATTGAGCCCTCCACATTTCTGCAGACATTTGCTTTTTTAAAATAAAAAAATCCTGAAAATTCATGTATTTCTCCATATTTTGTATGCAGTTTTGACTAATGTGCAGGAGTTTTTTGCAAGCAATTTGCCCAAACATGATAAATTTTCATATGTTATTGAGCCTAATGCATTTATTTATTATGCACACATTTCCCTAAAAGATTCAGTTTTGTAATTGTTGGCTGAAAAACTGCCTTGAAATATTTGGAAAAGTGAAAATTTCTAACAATCGCTGTCTTCTTACCCTACTCTACTAAAGTCTTATTCTTAGACTTACCAATTTCACAGTTCCTTGCCTGGGAGGCTGTGAGACCTCAAAAGCTTTAACCTGAAGGTGTAATAGCACCTTACCTATGGAAGCGCAGAATAGACATTTTCATAATGAACGATGTTAGCAGCTCTAACTAATGCTCCAGGTTGGTACAAGACGTTTTGCTGCCTGAGGCACAAAACCAAGATGGCGTCTTCCACCTCTTTCAATGTAGAGCAGCTGAATCTGATTAAACACTGACAGTAGGAGAGCATTTTCCAATGCATCCAAGGGCAGGAGATGAGATGAGGGAGGTGCAAAACAGGCCATGAGGTAGACACAACTCTGTGCTTCAATTTAGGGGAAGGTCTGGTGGGTTCAGGTGGAAAAGCTGGCTATCTCAACTCTGGCTAGTGGTACGGCTGAGAATGCCCACCCTGCTTGTTATTTGAGCTTTTTGAAGGAATGACGCAGACTTACTGCATCTCAAGGCCTCTTGACCCCACAGCTTACAATTATTTCCCTGTGCCACATATCTGAACATCTGCCAGTTGATGACCACCATTCATGCATCTAACCCATGAGAGCACTGATAAGAAACTATAGTTGTTAGCCTTTCAGGAAAGGATGAGGGAGAAATCCAGTTTCGTTCATATTGCAATGCCAACTTCTGCCTAATTCACAATACACAAATCGAAACTCGCCTGCCCCTCAAAATAAGAGCAATATTTCAGATTTTGCTGTGCAGTTCTCTAGCCCCAAATAGATGAATGTGTATAAAAGGGTATCTCTTAATGAAAACAATACGGGCGTCTCCCCACTTACACAGGGGTTATGTTCCCGGATACCCCAAGTATATGTGAAATGGCGTTTAGTGGGGAACACCTACTAAAAAAAACAAACTCTGCCAAAAATCCATCAAACCCCACCACAACTGCTTCTTCCAAATCTGCTTTCTCAAACTTCAACTCCCCACAGGCTTCAAAGGTCAGTGCAAAGACTCATGGGATTGCAGTTGCAAAGGTTTCTGGGACTGCTAGCGTTTTCCTCACTCTTGGCAGGTGCCCTCAATCTGCACTTTCTGGGAACAACTGAAGACATTGTTGTTCCCACAGACTTTTCCAGTTGAATAAATGGGTCTTTGCCATGAGTGTACACTTGTTAGGGTCTTAGTCTTGTTTTAAATGTACAATATTGCTTTTGTGTTTTTAATTATCTGATATGTAAATTGCCTTGAGATGGTGGTTGAGAAGGCAATTGATTGATTAATGGTAATAATAACAACCTTGGCGGATTGTGATTCCTGCTTCTGTTAGGACTGAATATTCCTAATCTGTATTATAAAATGTCACAGGATTAAGCAGGTTTAAAGGCTGCAGATGTTTCCAGCAAGGATGCCTGTTGTTCCTCAGATTCTCAATTTGGCCTACTGAGAGTAGACCTATTGAAATGAATGGACTGAAGCTAGCTATGTCCGTCACATTTCAATGGGTCTCCTCTGAGTAAAATTAATGTTTGAAATCAGTCCATCTAGCAACTGCAACCCACTGTGATGCCATAGAGAGAGTGTCAGACTAGGACCTGGGTGTAACCTTGGGGGGCCAGTCATTGGCTCTCAGCCTAACCTACCTCACAGGGTTGTTGCGGGGATTAAATGAGGAGTTGGAAGAACAATGTACCCCCATCTTGAGCTCCTTGGAGGGAAAAAGTGATATATAAATGCAATAAAAGCGTATCTCATGCTGCCCTGGGAACATAAATTTGCACTGAGGGTTGTAGGGACGTAAATTGTGGAAGCGACAAATCTGCACACATCTCCTTTGCGCTGCCTGCCATCTTTGCCTCTCAGCGTTCCTTTCCTAAGCCCTTTATTTATTTATTTGTAATAATCCACCAGTTGTGTGTGTGTGTCCCCCCCAAAAACTCATTCCTCCCTCCAAGCCCCTGCTAACCAGTCATGTCTTTCAGCTTTGAGGACAGGGGATTTGCGGAGATTACAATGTTCTAACCAACTTCAGGATAAAATGGGATAAAGCTGTGATAAATGGTGGACGCAATTTTCTTCATCCCAGTAACCTACCCACCCCCTCGTCCCTGCCTCCCCCATCTCCGCAATCCATCGCTTCCTTAAGGTGAACCCAGACAACAGTCACAGTGGAAGAAAAAAAGGATTTAAGGGCCCTGGGGAGAGGATTGACTCATGATGTTAGGATGGAGCAGACTAAAGAACACTAGAGAATGGAAGGCAGACTAGAGAACAATGTGGCCAGGCTAGACAGGACTTGGAGTAAGGCCGCTTTCTGGGTCTAACATGGACCTTGGGACAGTCACTGGCTCTCTACCTAACCTACCTCACAGGGTTGTTGTGGAGTGTAAATGTAGAGGGGGAGAGAACCACATATGCCACCTTGAACCCCTTGGAGAAGAAGAAGAGTGGAAGAGTTTGGATTTGATATCCCACTTTGATATCCCGAAGGAGTCTCAAAGCGGCTAGCATTCTCCTCCCCCCCCAACAAACACTCTGTGAGGTGAGTGGGGATGAAAGACTTCAAAGAAGTGTGACCAACCCAAGGTCACCCAGCAGCTGCATGTGGAGGAGCAGAGACACGAACCCGGTTCACCAGGTTACGAGTCCACCACTCTTAACCACTACACCAAACTGAGAAAAAGGTGGGGTGTCAATGTGATGGAGATATAGACAAACAGAGTGTCAGTCTTGGATCTGGGAGAACAAGGTTCAAATTCCCACTTGGCTATGAAGCTCACTGGGCATGACCCTGACTCAGCCACAGCTTGCCTCTCAGCCTCACCACTGTGGGGGCTAAACGAGGAGGGAGGGAAAGAACCATGTAATAGGCACCTTGAGCTCCTTGGAGAGGGAAAAAATGGTGAGATATAAACACAAAGGAATAAATAAAACCTTACTAAAACAACCGGGGTGAGAGAAAACAGATCGCACCACCTGTTATTTGTTTCTGGTACCTAATGAAATCAAAGAAGGTCTCTTGGCATTTTCCAAAGGAGCAGCAATCAAAGATTGCAATTATTAATAGATAATAAAGAGAAACCCCAGGAAAATAGAATCACTGCAACTGACCCCCTCTCTCCTTTCCCCCCCTTATCCCTCCACTTATTGATTTATTTTTATCTGAGAGAGAGGCGAAGGCTAAACCCAGAACACAGCCCAGCTCACAATAAATTTTGGCAGGCGGAAGCCGTAGGAGAGAGAGACAGCTCTGATGTGGGTATTTAATCTTCTCTTAATACCAAACCACATCTGTTTTCCTCTTCCTCAAAGGGGAGGCAGCAGCAGGGAGGGGGGTGGAGAAGGAGGGAGACCTCTAGCTGTGATGCCAGCAGGAGAGACAGGGCCATACTCAGCAGTTTTGTCACACCATGATACCCAGACGTAGGGGGCAATTTGACAAGTTTTGGGTGTCCTGGCTGGGGGGAGGAGGGTGTGTGTGCCAGATTTCCCAGCATGTTGCAAAACAGCTTAAGAAAGAAAGTGTCACAGGGGGATCTGGGCCTGTGACATTCATGGAGTGGCTCATGGGGGCAAAGGACCAGGGGCACCGCTAGAAGCTTTGATCCAGATTCTGGAGAAGATAGAATGGGATCATCCAAATAGCAAAGAGTTCAGCAGTGCATGGCTTTCTCTCTCTCTCTCTTCCCTCCCTCCACCCCCACGTAGGTTTTTCATTGCCCAGGGATGAGGAATCTTGTTGTCCTCCAGATGTTGGGCTCCAAGCCCACAACAGGCATCCCAGCCAACGGCCAGAGATGAAGGATGGGAGCTGGAGCGCACAAGCATCTGGAGGGCTGCAGATGTTCCCAATCTCTGACCGAGGGCAATCGGGTCCTTGAATCACCAGTGACCTCTCAAGGCTGTTGGGATTTGTGTCACGCCTCTGCGTTGGAAATAGTCTTATTACGCACTCTCCTGTCCTCTCCCCCTGCCCCAAGGAAATTAAGTTTGCAGCGGAGACAGGCGAATCAGTGTTGGCACAGCCCACATCACTTTCTCATGTGTTCGCCGATAAGTCCATATTATCCCTTTCCTGAAATAAGTGACAGGGTTGCTTCTGTAAAATCCACACAAAAATTTTGCATTTGAGTTCTATTTAAATCTATTGTTGTGGATTTAACAGTCTGGATGATGCCCTGAGCCCCTTCCAATTCTTGGGGTTCTGTGCCCAGCGAGGGTTGAAATCTAACAGAGAATTCTGTTGCTGAACTAGTCAGACGAATTTCTTTGTAAGACAATGGCCTTAGCTGGGCGCTTAGGTGACCTCACCAGTACAGTGGTACCTCTGGTTGCGAACGAGGTCTGTTCTGGAGCCCCATTCGCAACATGAGCAGAACACAACCGCATCTGCGCATGCGCAGGTCGTGATTCGCTGCTTCTGCGCACGCGCATGACATCATCTTGCGTGTCTGCGCATGCATGAGTGGCGAAACCCGGAAGTAACCCTTTCCGGTACTTCCGGGTCGCCACGGGACGTATCGTGAAAGAATGTAACATGAAGCGGATTTAACAAGAGGTATGACTGTATCCCAAAAGAATGAGATAGGTTGCAAGAGCTACAACTAAGGGCTCACTCACGTTTCTGTTTGTCTCATGATTTCTAGGCACAGGTCAGAGAAGTTTTTCTCTTGTCCCTGCCACTTTCCCTGGGAAAAACTGCTCTTTACTGCTGAATTGGAACAAATGTAAATCTGCAGAAATCCTGACTGATTGATTGTCATGGGACAAAGGAAAGTATGGTTGAGCCCCAAGTGGTGGTGGCCTCCAGGCTGATGGATGGGCCTTTCCTTCACCCCTTCACCTGGCCGCTTGCTAGGAGAACAATAGCCTGAGTGAGGGGTGTGTGGTCTGAGCTAGAAGCAAGCTGGAAGCTGGAGATACAAAGAGATGTTGGCTCTGTGCTGGGTTTTGGGGCTCACCTGAAAACCTAATGGGGAAGCAAGATTTGTCTTATGCTCAAGTTATATATTGTTACACTACCCTGAACACCCCCAGTCCGGTCTGGTCTCAGAAGCTAAGCAGGAGCAGGTCTAGTTAGTACTTGGATGGGAAATGCCGGGCGCCTGCCCCTCTGTCTGATGAGTGGTGGCAAGAGCCCACAGGGTCGCAGGCACTCACACAGGGTCTGTGCTCCTTTAGAGAATCGAAGGTGTGGCAGAAACTGCAGTGGCTTTAAGAAATATGGTTCATTCACCTATTTACATCTTCAGTCTGCATGAAGGGAGTCCAAATCTTACAGCATAGTGCTAGTACCCCACAGCAGCACTGGTAGCCTTCAGCCAGCCTGCCCAAGATGGATCTCAGCTCTTTTTCCAGCTTCTCCCTCCCAGCAACCCTTGCTTGAAAACTCCCATTTCCTGTCCCATCAAACACACACACCCTCACCTTGGCAACCCTTCAAACCCCCCATCTTTGTTCACACCTCAGGGCAAGGGGGAAGGAGTTCTCTTGCATTGGCAATGGTCCTCAAAGGACCCTTAATGACCCTCTATTGCTCCCTTAATTGCCCTAGCTTGGCCAGGCTACCCAGGAATTCCTCTGCAGCTTATATTTCTCTCTTGCCACCCCAAATAACCACAATCCTTGCATTCATTAATTTCTAGGGGTCAGGGGGATCCCCCAAATCTACAACAATATATATGTGTTTGAATAGAACCATTTTGCTGCATTTACCCAGGTTTGGTTTCCTTGGAATGTAGGTCAGTGGAGACTGCGGTCTCTTTAGAGGTAAAATCTTTTAAAACACATTCCCCTTAAAATAAACATTGCCTGTCAAAATGTGTGTTTCTAAATGTGCATCTCCAAAATATGCACTGTTAAATGTACTTTTGATATGCTCCTTGAGCCGAGATCTGCGTTGCAGCATTCAGAGAAGTGTGAAATAGGATGCATAGCTAAGATGCAACCTGCAGATATTCATTCAGAAGGGGCAGATCAGATCATGATGGACCAGCAGGCACAATGATCTAATGCCTGAAATACCGTACTTCCCCTCTGAAGAAAAGTTGCAATTTTTGGGGTGGGTGGGGGTTAGTTTGGAAGAAAGGGACGCGGGTGGCGCTGTGGGTTACCGGTAAACCACAGAGCCTCTTGGGCTTGCCGATCAGAAGGTCGACGGTTCAAATCCCCGTGACGGGGTGAGCTCCCATTGCTCCATCCCAGCTCCTGCCAACCTAGCAGTTCGAAAGCACATCAAAGTGCAAGTAGATAAATAGGTACCACTCCAGTGGGAAGGTAAACGGCGTTTCCGTGCACTGTTCTGGTTCGCCAGAAGTGGCTTAGTCATGCTAGCCACATGACCCGGGAGCTGTACGCCGGCTCCCTTGGCCGATAAAGCGAGATGAGTGCCGCAACCCCAGAGTCATCCGCGACTGGACCTAATGGTCAGGGGTCCCTTTACCTTTACTAGTTTGGGAGAAAGTCAGTTAAGTGGGGACATGATAGAAGATTTATCCACCATAAAGTAGCTTGAGAGGAAATATGTCCCTCTCCCATGATACCAAAACCCAACTGGGCCATCCAGTGAAGCTGAAGTATGGGAGATTCAGGACAGACAGACAAAGGAAATGACCTCTTCACACAATGCATAGTTAAACTATGGAATTCACAGTGCAATGATGGGCATCAACCTGGGTGGCTATAAATAGGAACTGGGGGATAAGGATGTTGAATTCAAGCCAAAAGCCAGAGGAATTGGCCACCCTCCAGGTGCCCGGCTTGAATTCTTGTTGACCTCCCTGTCAGCGACTCCCGGCAAGACCAGGGGAGGTCTTCAATCGGCGATCCTCCTCTAACGTGAGAAGAACACACCACTTCTCCCCCTCCCATTGCCAGGGAGGGGAAAGAGACAGACAGAAATGTATTTACATGCTTTTATTCCTGTCTTTCCAGCAGTACAGAGAAATCATGTCTGTACACTCTCATCACCAACTGCAGAGAGAGAATTACTCCACCCATGTACTTCCAGTACAGGGTCATGTGACACTCTGAGCTAACATCCGGTGCTCAGTGCACTGAATAGACTGTCCCTTGTTCCCACGGTACAGTCCCATAACATCAACATCCTGTTTTGCATTCCAGCCACCTGGAGCTCGCTTCTGCATTGCTCCTTTTTCGTAACAAAGAAGGCCAGTGGCTACTAGCCACAGTGGTCATGTTCTTCCTCCATAGTCAGAGGAAGCAACGCTTCTGAATACCAGTTGCTGGAAACCACAGGAGAGGAGAGGGCTCTTGTGTTCGAATCCTGCTTTGGTTGGTTTCCCAGACATCTGGTTGGCCAATGTGAGACCAGGATGCTGAACTAGATGGGCCCCCTTTGGCCTGATCCAGCAGCAGGTTCTTCCTATGTTCCTATGGAGCCTCCAGATCCAGAGGCAGTTTATCTGGATTCCTAGGTTTTTTTTGGGGGGGGGAGCATTTGGCCATTGTGAGAACATGACGCTGGATTAGATGGGTCCCCTTTGGCCTCTTCCAGCACCCAGGCTTTTTTAATGGAATTTGCAAAGATCAAATTCCTTCCCCAACCTGAACATTTTTTTTCCTGGAAGCTAAACCCTGCTGAATTCATTGGGAGTTATTTCTCAGGAAACCTGCATGGGATCATGGTGCAACACTGTAAAAGGCTGGCTCTGGGATTTCTTAATTGCTCCCCCTGTGACAAGTGGAATGACCTAGAGCTCATATTGATCAGGACCCAAGCAACACCGGTTTACAATGATGGAACCAATAGCTGTATTTCAGTTTGGCAATGTATCCAATTCTTCAGTATGCAATAGAGAGCTAAGGGTCCCCCACTGATGTGCCTATATTTTCATTCTGAGGTCTGAATTCTGCCTGTTTTTTTCTCTTGCATAGGTGGAATGTCTGGTCAACACAGACTGGCAATCAATGCTAGCCAAAGATGGCTTGACTGGTGTGCAGGTGAATGAGCCCTTAACAGCACAGTCAACATTCTTAGGTTCAATATTGACTGAGTAGATGAAGGAATAAAATGGGGGGGGATAGTGTTATGAGTAGATCCAGGTCTTCTTCAGAATTTGCCAGTGGGTCACCCCATTTCCTGTCCATCTAGGACCTTGTCTGGATATTTTTGACACAACGCCACCTAGGGGAGTGCCCTCCTCTTCACAGCCACATGCCCATGTGTACCTAAAACCTTGCCCAGATTCTTGAAACAGTGACACCCTGTGGCCTAACTTCATCTTCACATCCACTCTGCCCATGTGTGTTTTAACTTATTCCCAGAACAAGACAAGATTGGTTAAGAATCTGATCTTCCGGCAGATAAATAGACTTTAAATAACACTTCCCCTGAAGTGTGCAAAAATCTGTATGTGAACACATGTTCAACGAAGTCTCCAGATGGTGGGCTTTATGACTTAATTCTTAAAAGGGAAATATCAGCTTGCCCACAGGCTTTAGGTGGCTTTTGCTATGGATGATATTTCCTTCCTATATACATAAAAACGTAAGGTTGTCGTCATGCTGAAGTTCATGTGGCTGCTGATAGGGGGCCGCACCAACTCCAGCTTCATGACAGAGCAGCAGGCAGGTGAGCAAGCAAGCAGTGTGGCCATGTGAGCTGTTTAACAGAAAGGGGGTCTTCAGAGAAGGGTTTGTCTAACTGCCCCCTGAAGCACCTCCCCCCGGCATTAAATATGGCTGCCATGAGGTTTAATGAAGGGGGGAGGCACTTCAGAAGGTCAAACCACTCTCTGAAGTCACTCTCCTCCTCCTTTAAAAGGGGTTGGTGTTTGGGGTGAGATGGGAGGAGAGGGTGGTGGGGTAAATTCTGAGGGGAGGGGAGTTTGGGGTGAGCTGTGAGGGGATAAGTGAGGGGGCTGGTGGGGTATAAAGGGAGGGAGAATTGGTCAGATGTAAAGGGGGTAGGAGTTGACTAGGTGTCGTGGAAGGGTTGGCAAATGGAGTAAGCAGGGGTGCCAGCCCCTACCACTACTATAAACATAAAACACAGATATTTAGAACACTCATATCCAACTTAACGGTATGTTCAATGGGAAATTCTACAGTGGTACCTCGCAAGACGAATGCCTCGCAAGACGGAAAACTCGCAAGACGAAAGGGTTTTTGGTTTTTTGAGTTGCTTCGCAAGACGATTTTCCCTATGGGCTTGCTTCGCAAGACGGAAATGTCTTGCAAGTTTGTTTCCTTTTTCTTAACACCGTTAATACAGTTGCGACTGACTTCCAGGAGTGGTAGCCTTTTTTGAGGTTTTTGAAGACTTTGGTGATTTTTGAAGCTTTTCCAAAACTTTTCCGAAACCGTGCTTCACAAGACGATAAAAATCGCAAGACGAAAAAACTCGCGGAACGAATTAATTTCGTCTTGCGAGGCACCACTGTACTGAGTAAAAAAAAAAGTGGTTGGGTCCACTCTGCTAGCTCTGCAGAGTCAGCTAGCTGGATTGTTGCCTAAAATATCATGGTTGTGAGTATTATCACAACATTGGAGACTCAGTTTTCAATCAAGTTGGTGACCTACCTCTTGTGGGAGCAAAACCTGTACAGTGGTACCTCGGGTTAAGAACTTAATTCGTTCCAGAGGTCTGTTCTTAACCTGAAATGGTTCTTAACCTGAGGCATGCTTTTGCTAATGGGGCCTCCTGCTGCTGCTGTGCCGCTGGTGCACGATTTCCATTCTTATCCTGGGGCAATGTTCTTAACCTGGAGCAACCACTTCCTGGTTAGCAGAGTTTGTAACCCGAAGCGTCTGTAACCTGAAGCTTCTGTAACCCGAGGTACCACTGTAGTTTAACAATGTTCTGCATGAAAAAGTACTTTCTTTTAGACTGTGCTATGTCTTCCAACACTCTAAGCCTAGGGCTAGGAAGAAAAATAATTCTGCCCCGCAAATCCCTATGTTTTGTGCACAAATCTCTTTTCTCTGATTATTACTGTTCCATTCCCTTTCTGTATCATCCTCAGATCTCATCTCTGGCCAGTCACACACCCCTCCTCGCCAGGTGAACGGGGTCCTGGGAGGTTCGGTGGCCCTCTCTGTGAACATTGGTCCACAGGCCAAGCTGAAGGAGATTGAGTGGAGCTACCGGGCTGGATCTGGCCCAGCGCTGCTGGTGGCTTTGTTTCGGGATGGGAAATTCGAACGGCCAGATCCTGGTGACCGGTTTAAGCAGAGGATAGAAATGTACAACGAGACGCTCAGGATCAAGGCATTGGAGCTGAATGACAGCGGTGTCTTTGGGGCTCGAGTGAAGTTATTCCCAGCTATCGTTGAAGATCAGATCTTCCGCCTCATGGTCTATGGTGGGTCATTAGGCTATATCCAGCTAAGTTATACTCCATGTTGACTCATGGAAATTAATGAACCTGAGTTAGTCATGTCCACTCATGCATATTAAAAATAAAATAATTAGCAGAATTTCAATTTTTAGCCCAATTGTCTTCTCTCTCCCTGTTTTACCAGAAACAGTATACTTTTGTTTATTCAGTGGACAGTACATAAACATTAGGATACAGGATACAGGATAGGGTTATCAAGGTAAGGGATTTGTTCACATTAATGCAGAATTTCAGAAAGAAATGAGTGCCAAAACACAGCCATCCTTCAAAATCTGCCCTTCTCTGAATTCTGCAATGCAGTTCTTTAACCAAGTAATATGGACAAAAATGGCTAGGCCGGGGTAGGTTTTCCATTTTAAAAAATGCAAATATTGGTTACAGTAACATACAAAATGCATTTTAGGGGAAACTGCATGTAAAAATGTGTATATTAGGAGAAATTCACACTAAAATGCTGTTACAATTTTTTAAACTGATGTGCAGAACTGAAATTAAGATTGGGAAAGTGAGAATTTGACAGTTTCCCCCCTCAATATTCAAGGCAACCACAGTAGAAGAGTATGTGCATGTATATATATTTATGCACCCACACATTATGTATTTTTAAGTAAAGCAGGGTTGATGAGCAATCAAATGTAGTTTTAAAAAATGCAGACACTTTCGACTCTGCATTCGTATTTCCTTTAACAGTTGTGGCCTAGTTTTGATGGCTATGGAAAGGATCTTGGCTGTATTTTCAGTAAGCTTTGGATTACTGAAATTCAGTAATCTTAGGATCTGCCATTAAAACAGAATCATAAAATTCATCTGAGTTTCCGCAAGTGTGTGGGAAGCACTGTGGAGACAAACAGGGATCTTATATCCCTAAGAAAATTAACATTGATGCACAAAATTAAAAAGGCAAATGTGTTAATCTCATCTGGACTTTTAGCAGAACCAACATTATCCGCAGCTCATTGCTAAGAAATATTTAGGTGTTGGGAGGAAATGGGAGAACTAATTCCCCTCCTCCATTGCGCTTTGGATACTGGATTTATTAAAGCATTGCAAACTCATGACTGGGATTTCTGAAATGCAGGAGTCTGCAGTTTCACTGTGCTTAGAAACACAGTGTAGATTTCATCTGGCTCCTGTGTGAGAAGGCAGAAATGTAATGTACTATTTGGAAAGCCCTAGTTCCCAATTCCTGAGAGTGACTTTGTGACATCTGTTCAAACTTCATGTTGACTGACATCCACCACATATCATTTTTCATTTTCTCTCATCATTGGCATCCAGAACCCGTCTCTACTCCGCGGATACAGAGTCAGCTGGTCTCCAGCACGTCCAAGTGGTGCAATGTGACGCTGCAGTGTCTCTCTGCAGGAAAGGAGCAGGTCAACGTCACTTGGAGGAAAGGAAACCCGATCCGGGATCTCGGGAGCTCTGACAGATACCAGGTCTCCCCTGACGGCAAGACTCTCCGCCTCTCGCTGCTGCCTGCCTCTCTGAACACCACCTATTCCTGCACGGCCAGCAACCCCATCGAGCACAAGATCGTGTCCTTTGACTTGCAAAGGATCTGCCAGAGTGGAGGTACAGAAAATGAATTTTTCCCACACTGAACACTTTTCAAAATACTTCTCTTGCTTTTCCAGCTTTATCATCCACACAAAGCAAGTTATAAGTTCCTCTCCCCAGGGAGGCTCTGGCCTGGCACCATCATTGCATGTCTTTAAGTGCCAGGCAAAAAATTCCTTTTCCACCAGGCCTTTGGCTTGTAATTATCTATATGGCAAGGTTTCTTGATCTAGATCTCCTTCTACCAGTCCACAATAGAAAGTGTCCTTTCCTACTGCATCACAGTCTGGTACGCTGGTTTGACATCAACTGATAGGAAGTGCCTACAGAGGGTGGTGAATACAGCACAAGGTATTACGGGCTGTCCCATGAATCCGCTGGATGAAATCGCGGAAGAACGTTGCCTCAGGAGAGTGAGGGAAATTCTCAGGGATGATTCACACCCTGGCTGCCACTTTCTTGATCTCCTGCCCTCAGGCAGAAGATATAGAAGCACTATTAGTCACACCACAGGGTAAAGAACAGCTTCTATCCGTGGGCTGTTAGGCTGCTGAATGAAAAGATAACAACAGGGCAACTGACTTTTGGGTTTGGTGGGTGTGCGTCAGTAAACGAGGGGAATTAAGACTAAGAGAGGTGAGTGGGGGGTCTCGCTGTATACAAGTTGTACAAGTGACAATAAAGTATTTCAATTTCAATTTCCCAAACTTTTTGGACTACAATTCCCATTATCCATGACCTTGGGGCAGGATATCACCATCGTGACTCATTTGGAAGGCCCTGCAGAAGTGACTGTACATCTGTGGATTATGGTGGGCTTTCTCACACTTCCCCTTATACCTCGCTTCCCTGGGTCCTAAATGCCAATGGAACTGAGAAGATTGATAAACACAATGTGTTTTCTTATGAATTTCTAAAGTTTTCCTATTGAGCCCGTACGTAGATACATTTATCAATGAATTGCTAGTAAAGGTAAAGGTACCCCTGCCCCAGTGAATTGCTACATAATACCAAATGTAGCAATTCACTTTCCCTGTTTTCCTTTGTTGGAGACCTGGGGCTCAGCCGGGAGTTGCGGGCTCCTTCTGCAAATTGAGCTGAGCTTCCCTTGCAGAGGCAATTCCTTTGCAGATATGCTGCTGTTAATTTTCTTGACATTAGGGGCTGCTGTCAGGGCTCTGGAGTTTCTGATTAGTCAGGCACTTTTGTGAATGGAGTTTTGAACATAAATGAATGAAGTTCTGGTAATGTGCAGCAAAGACCCCCTGTCCTTCCCTCATGGTGAGGCAAGGCTCATGGTGTTTATGTGTGTCTCAGCCTCTCCCACCCAATTTCCCTGTAACGATGCTCCAGCTGTCTGTGTACAGAGGCAAAATCATGCAAAGCCAGGAAGACAGATTTCCTGGCTTCCCTGACCCTTAGATTTCTCCCTTTCTATTTCCTTACTCACTATTGGAGTTCTTAAACCCAGCTTGTTTCCTTACCCTTCTCTGTAATTTCATCTCTCCTTGCAATAACTCTTTCTCTCCTAGTTTCTCTGTAGCTGGTGCATGGTCTATAAAACTATCAGATACCCCTATGTTGATCTGTCCCCCCCCCCTCTCTTTCCCTTTCTGTTTCTCTGAAACCTCTGCCTGACATTCGAGAGTCCTGCCTTTTTTGTGTACTTGCATCTGGGTGATGCTCTACAGCTGCTGCTGTATTGCTGTGTGATCTACACACTTGTTTCTTCCTGTGAGCTACCAGGAACAACACAAAAAGCAGCAGCAGGTGTTTGCTGCTGGAATTGTGTGTGTGTGTGTGTGTAGTAGATCTTGCAAGCTGGCTCTGACCTTCTGCACCCTTCTCAATCCCAACAGCCGAGGCCTCTTTCTCCAAGTCAGGCTACGTCGTCTTGACCTTCGTCCTGCTAGTGCTGAGTCTTGGGGCTGCCTTCTGGTGCTGGAGGATCAATAATGAAAAATCGGCAGAAGCTGGTGAGCCAAACATTTGTTTGAAGTATTCCAGTCCTTCCCCTACAACCCTAATTATGTCACACTTAAAGAAACTCACGAGTCACAGAACATTTCAACCCCTGCTGGTCATCGGAACAACTTGGAGTTAAGTAATTTTACCCGAGTTTGCTTATTTTCTCTTCCCACCCAATCTACTTTCCTTTTGAGCCATGTCTGTTTTAGACTGTAAGTCTCAAGAGCAGGGACTGTCAAATTTCTGTGGAACTGGAAGCTGCTCTTGGGAGGCTTTTTGACTGAAGAACTGGATAAAACTTAACTGAAAAAAGAAATTAAAAGGAGTGCAAGCTAAATGCAAGGGCCATCATCTTTTCTGAAAAACTCTGTGCCTTTAGGAACTCCTTGGTGCAGAAAGATTTTGCCTGTGGAAAATTTCCTCATAAGCGTCTCTCCCCACTGACAAAAACTTCCCCATGCTTAATAACTGTTGTTGCTGTCACAGGAGCAACCAGATTAGACAATATTTATGTTAAAATGGAAGGGTGAGGAGCCTGAGACCTGGGGAGGAGGCAGATGTGGCCCTCTAGGCCTCTCTGTCTAACCTCAGAACTGCTCCCAGGTCAAATACAGTATTTTTGCCTGGCTGGAATCAGATAATGCCTCTTTCTTGCCTGGGTAGAGAATAGAGACTGGGTTGTGAGTCTGTGCAGAAAGTAGCCTAAGGCAGCATTTACATTTGTTACTCCGCCCACTTTCCCTCTGGCCCCACCCACCACTGGCATGTGGCCCTCAGAAGGTTGCTCAGATGGGATTGCGGTCCTCAGGCTGAAACAGTTCCCACCTAAAGCAATGTAGGATCTCTCTCACACAGATCTCTCTCGATCTCTTTCTTCTTCCAAGTTACCATTCCAACTGTGCAAGTGGAGGAGAGCCCATCTGACCCCCAGTATGCAGAGATCCTTCGAAGGAGCCCCCCAGAAGGTAACAATAAGGTGAGACTGTCCTGAGGCCCCCCCACTGGGCCTCTCCTCTGCCGGCTGGAAGCCCAAGTCAGCCTAGAGCTGTTTTGCAGAAAGAGGAATTATTTCCTCAAAAGCTTGGCTATGGACTCTTCCTTGAAGGCTTGGCTATGGGGGTCTGCTGAACTTCAGAATATACCACTGCAGGACCTCACAGGTCCTTCTTTAGCTACTGGCCTATGAAGATGTAAAGGGGGGAGGTTTGCCCTTTGCAATAAATCCCTCGGCTTGATGGTAGTGGTATTTACAGTCTTTATTGTACAAGTACAAAGTACAGAGTATCTCTTCACGCGTCCAAATCATCGGCAACCGATCCCGGGAGTGGATGTTGAATTCAAGCCAGCAGAGCCAGCGAAGCTCCGAGGAATTTGGCCACCCTCCAGGTGCCCGGCTTGAATCCTTGTTGACCTCCTGTCTGCGACTCCCGCCAAGACCAGGGGAGGTCTCCAGTCGGCGATTCTTCCCAACGTGAAGAAGAACACACCATTCCTCCCCCTCCTATCGCCAGGGGGGGGGGGAAGAGACAGACAGAAATATATTTACATGCTTTTATTTCTGTCTTTCCAGCAGTACAGAGAAATCATGTCTGTACCCTCTCATCACCAGCTGCAGAGAGAGAAAAACTCCACCCATGTACTTCCAGTACAGGGTCATGTGCCACTCTGAGCTAACATCCGGTGCTCAGTACACTGTCCCTTGTTCCCACGGTACATTCCAATAACATCAGTTTCCTGTTTACCATTCCAGCCACCTGGAGCTCGCTTCTGCATTGCTCCTTTTTCGTAACAGTGGAGGCTTTCAGCTCTGCCTCCAGCAGAGCAGTCTTGGTAATCTCATACGTTTGTGTTGTTCCCTACGCTTTAACCCCCTCCTGTCCTGAGCAGCTAAAAGTGGTGTGCCCTCTCCCTCTGTGCCAGAGCTGGAGGGGTGCTGGGGCTCCCTAACATCAGGGAGTCCTGCCTCCACCTCCCCTTGCTCTCCCAGACCTTCTAGTGCTTCCTCTTCTGCCAGCCCCTCTCGCTGCTCCTCATCCAACTCAGGAGCCGTCTCAGCTGGCTCCAAGACAGAAGAGGACATTTGAGCCCAACTGCTGAGCCCAACCGCTGAGCCCAACAGCTGGCTCTGTGACAGAAGAGGACATCTGATCCCAACCGCTAGACATCTCTGTTGGGATACTGCCAGGGAGGCAAAGTCCATCATAGCCCCCAAGCCGGCTGCCGGACGATCCATCGACCTCCCGTAGACAGGCAATATCAGCAATTAGCGACACGAAGCCTCAGAAACAGATTGCCACATTCTTAGGCTGGTGCACACTCTGTCAGCAGAATTCACACAGCGAGAGATGCACAGAAGGAGAGCATATTTACAGTTTATTCAGCGTTGGTCAGAGCAAAGACAAACATGACTGCCTGCTCCGGTCTGCTCAGGCAACAAGAAGGAAATGAAAGCAACTGAAAACATAAACATCCTGTGAACAGGAAATACGCAGACTCTGTGACTCACAAAGCCTGCTCCCTTTTAAGGTGGAACGGAAATATCCTAACAATCTCTCCACAGCTACACAAATTGAGCTCAGATTAAGGAAAGGGCCATAGCTCAGTGGTAGAGCCTCTGTCCTGCAAGCAGAAGGTTTCCATTTCAGTTCCCATCATCTCCAGATAGCGTTGGGAGAGACTATTGGTGTTTTGCAACTTTCTGACTTGTTGCAGGACCTTAGCCAGACCTAGCAGAGTAAACGCAGAGTTCATGAAAGCAATTGGCAACTGGCTGCAGACAGGATGGATGAAGCAGGGACCAGTAACTTGTAGTTTATTATATACAGTGGACTATTTACAGGAACAGAACATGGATCTTTAACTAGCTCTCTCTTACACGACTCACAACTCTCAACCTCCAACTCCTACACTTGCCACTCTAACACATTCCAGTTAATAGGCCATAAATCATTATTCCCGTGAGAGCTTGACCAATCATGGAGCTGTCTCTATGCCTCTGTATCACCAGGAAGATTACACTCCTTGACATTGCCTTGGCTGTCGGCCAAACCCTAATTGACTCTGTATGAAGCTGCACATATTCAGATTCCCAACAGAGACTTCTGCCTGAAATCCTGGACAGCCACTGCAAGTCAGTGTAGACAATACTGAGCTACATGGACCAATGGTCTGATTCAGTATGTGGCAGCTTCCCATGTTCCCAAGTGTTGGGGGCGGGCGTCATTTTTATTCTCAGCAAATGCCACATCATTTTAAAACAAACAAACTTCTTCCTTATTTGCATTTAGTCCCTAGGTCTCCGGGAAAATAATGCAGAGAGAAGCCCCCAGAAAGAACGTCTTGTCACGACTATTTACGACCAGATCCGAAGGACCCCGGACAATTCTTCTGAAGAAGTCACATAGGCCTGGTAAGGTCCATGATATTTTGGGTGGGCTTAAAAAAAAATCAAATGGTGGTGATTTCCCCCCCCCCAAATATATGCAACAAATATGTTTGTGTGTGATTCTAGTCATGCACCAGCCTCTCCTTCAAGACCTTCAACAAAGGAAAGCTCCAGCAGCTCTAGAGAGTGTTCCCATTGTCAAACTGGTTCTACCATTGATACGTTTCTCCTCATGTCCAACTGAGATCTACCCTCAGTCTAGGGTAGATCCTTTAATCTAGTAGAGGGGAAGAAGTTTGTCCTCTCTTCTGTGGGAGAGCCCCAATATGCCATCTGATTTATAAATATAATTCTGTTTCCCAGCAGGATCCAGCAAGAGGGATTTTGTCAAGAAACATCACCTTTGCAGGGGCCAAAAACCAAACGATGTGCCAAACCCTATGAGCACCACTTGGGACTTGCCAAGGCTACTTTTTCTTTTTGTTTTTTGGCACAGAAGAGAAGAGAATATTTCATGGGCAAAATTCCCTTTCTTTCCTTTTATTGTGAAACCTTATTTTCTGCTACAAGCCCTCACTCCAAAGTTACTAGAAGTCCTCGCTCTGAAATGACTGGAAGCCCTCACTCCAAAGTGGCTTGAGGATATCTTCCTGAAGCTGAACCCTGGAAGGGAGAATGACCCAAGGCTTTGTAGACTATGGAGCAAACTATTCTCCAAAAGACCAGTCCATACAATGGAGTTTTCCGCCTGCCTCAAAAGAAAGCAAAGAGGGAGGTGGAGTCTTGAGATATCCACCCAGGGAAAAATTGGACAGATTGGCAGAGATTGAAAGATTGTCCACCACTCTTCTCCTGAAATGTAAGCCATTGTGTGCAGCAGCAACATGAAACCAGAACCATTCTAGCATGCAATTACATGGCTAAAAGGAAGACTCTGCTTTTGAGATGGACAAGACGGCAATAAATAAATATTCAGACTTACCTCCCATAAATGTTTTAGTAAGCCCATCCATGGCTGTTTTTAAGAAAGAGAGAGACCGTCTATGAATGGATGTGACATCATGCTCAGGATAGCATCTGTCATCTGACTGCTAGACCTGAATCTCTCCTTAGGTGTCAAAATAGACTTCCCTTTGGACTGCTCTGCGTAAGAGGGCAGTGGACTCTTGACTACGCTAGCAATCCTGACCTTGTGCTCATGATGTATCAAAGTAAATATGAAAGCAAAACTAGCACTCCTACATTCCAGTTTTAAACAAAACCAAGAGGAAGGTGATGCTTTCACTGATTGAGCATCCTGAATGATGCAGTTCATGAACTGGGACTGGAATGAAGATGGGTTTCTGCTTATGGGAAAGGGATGGATGCAACAGGGTTTGTTTCCGCATAAATATGGTGGAGGAAAGGGTCCTAGCTCAGGGACAGAACACCTGCTTTGCATGCAGAATGCCCCAGGTTAAACCCACAATAGCATCTCCAAGTAGACCTGGGAACGTCCCCTCCCTGAAACCCAGGAGAGCTGCTTCCAGCCACTGTAGACAGTCCTCAGCTAGAAGGACCAATGGTCTGAGTCAGCAGTATGCAGCACTTGGGCAAAGCCATGTCTCAGTGGTAGAACACCTGCTTCACATGTAGAAGGTCCCAGCTTCAACACCTGAATGCATCTCCAGGTAGGGCTGGGGGGAAAGACGCCCTGCCTAAAATCCTGGAGAGCTGCTGCCAGTCAGTGTAGAGAACACTGGGCTAGATGGACCAAGGCTGAACTAAGGCTCCATTTCTCCCCAAACTATTGTCTGCACATTGGCCTTCAGCTTTTCAGATCTCTCATATCAGGAGCCTTTCTTGGACCTGTTTGCGGCTGAACTCTAGAATGCTCAAAGCCTCTCTTTTTTAAGTTCTAGATTCCACCTTCTGCTGTTTGAAGTACTTGAGGGGGGGGGAATTAATGTGTCCTGCAACAATATGTTGCAGTTCTAGATTCTAATCAGAATGTTACACTTACATTTACACTTACATTTACACACACACACAACCTCCTCACCCTGTTCTCCATTTTCCTTTTGTCATGTTCACTCTATAATCCTCAATTGGTTGATTCTCTTTTTGGGGGGAGAAGGTGTCCCATTAAGTCTTTTGCTTTCAGGTTTTTGTACATCTGCAAACTCTGGGGCTCCTCCAGGCCTGGAAATGCCTCCCTCCTCATGTAGCTCACAGAGATCCTCTTTTGGCCACCGTCCAGTCAACCCTTGGCCCCTGTGCTTGCTATTACAAGGTTGGAAGCTGTTCAGAAATCTATGCTGGAGACCTCTGGCTTTGGTGCCAGACACCACACTCACACTGCAATGGTGGGAGTGATCTTCCATGAGTCCTGGGTATAGATTTAGGTCTGTGGCTGCCCCTTACCAAGATTTTCTCAGAGCTGAAGTGTAGAAAGCCAAGTATCTGGACCTCCCAGCCCAGCTCAAGGTGCTGTAGGACCACAGAAACCAACCGTGCATTAATAAGCTGGTCATTGTATCATATCTGGTCCCTGCTCTAGATCTCACGAGACTTTACAGTGTGTATGTTGGGCACCATGCTATGTACTGTGTTATTTGTCTCAATAACATTTGGTAAAATAACCCTTTGAAGAATGTTGTCATTGCCTGATGGTAAAGGTGTACGAAGATTGTGGTTAATATCCATGAGGTTTTGTATATTTTTGTTTCAGTCTGCCCCAAGTCGTCACACACACAGGCCATGCAATTCCTTGGGCCAAATTAAAGAGGCAGCAGGTTGTTGTTTCAGTACTAGGGATGGGACAGCAATAGCTGCATGAGAAAAACAGCCCTATCCAGAAATAGCAAGTAGCCCATGGCAATCCACCCTCTCAGACCAAGTGGGCTGCAAGAGAACTTCGACACAGAACCTGTGGGCCACGAACCAGTGAAGGTGGTGAATGTCCTGTTTGAGTGTCTGGAGGTGGTTGTAAGATGGATGGTGGCTAATAGATTGAGGTTGAATCCTAACAAGACAGAAGAACTGTTTTTTGGGGAGGGCGGGGCAGGGGCAGGCAGGTGTGAGGGACTCCCTGGTCCTGAATGGGGTAACTGTGCCCCTGAAGGACCAGGTGCGCAGCCTGGGAGTCATTTTGGACTCACAGCAGTCCATGGAGGTGAAGGTCAATTCTGTGTCCAGGGTAGCTGTCTACCAGCTCCGTCTGGTACGCAGGCTGAGAGCTTACCTGCCCACAGACTGTCTCACCAGAGTGGTGTATGCTCTGGTTATCTCCTGCTTGGACTACTGCAATGCGCTCTATGTGGGCCTACCTTTGAAGGTGACCCAGAAACTACAACTAATCCAGAATGCGTCAGCTAGACTGGTGACTGGGAGCGGCTGCTGAGACCACATAACACTGGACCTGAAAGACCTACATTGGCTCCCAGTACGTTTCTAAGCACAATTAAAAGTGTTGGTGCTGACCTTGAAAGCCCTAGATGGACTCAACCCAGTGTACCTGAAGGAGCGTCTCCACCACCATCATTGTGCCTGGACACTGAGGTCCAGCTCTGAGGGCCTTCTGGCGGTTGCCTCACTGTGAGAAGCGAAGATACAGGGAACCTGGCAGAGGGCCTTCTCAGTGGAACACCTTCCCATCAGATGTCTAGGAAATAAACAACTACCTGACTTTTAGAAGACATCTGAAGGCAGCCCTGTTTAGGGAAGTTTTTAATGTTTGAAGTTTCATTGTGTTTTTAATATTCTGTTGGGAGCCACCAAGAGTGGCTGGGGAAGCCCAGCCAGATGGGCGGGGTATAAATAATACAATTATTATTGTTATTGTTATTAGATTTCCACATTATTAAAGTGGTCACAATATCATTACTATTATTTAGTATACCCAAATAATATATTTAATGAAATATATATAATTGAATACACAATTAACAGGTTTAAGGTATATATTTGTCAAACAGATAGATAGATGCATGGCATGGAAATGCAGGAGAACCCAGAATCATGGTGTGTGTATGAGATTCTGACCCCTGAAATCCTGCCAGATAAGATCTGAGTGCACAGAACAGGAGTCAAAGAGACTCCAAAATAATCGCTGCCACCTCTCAACCCTCCCGCACAGTCACAATCTGGACTATCCTTCTCCTAGTCCATCCTGGACGGGTGGAGGAAAGATGCAGAAAGTCATAGATCTGAGGTCCTCTTTCCTTATTGGTGTGTGTGTGTGTGTGTGTTTTGGATGTGGATCTTAAAAATCCAGATGATATTTTAAAAAATCTCCATCTTGCCAATCAAAAAACAGGAAGCTGAGTTTGCTCTTACCCACTAGGCGGGGTTTTCTGCACATGATTGCCCCCAACCTCTGCTGCACCTCCCCACCCCACTGATCCCCCTTCTCAAGCCCCCAGTCACACCCTTGACCTGCCACACTGGAGACAATGAGGAGCACAAACACACACACCCCAATTCACCACCACCACCAGCAGCAGCACCATTAGGTCCTTGCCACTCTTGCCCAGCCCTCCACTCCCTCCTTCCTGCAACTGGTGGGTTGGGGGCAGGGCTGGATTTAGGGTGACACAACTGATTCCCCCACACTGGGCACTGAGCTGAGAGGGCTGTTGTCAAGGGCTGATAGCAATAGGTATGTGGAAAATGAATTCCCATGCGCTCTGGAATTTGGCATGGTGTCCTGCTGCACCAGCAGGGATTCAGCCCTTCTAGCTACATGACCCGAAAAGCTGTCTGTGGACATACGCCAGCTCCCTCAGCCTGAAAATGAGATGAGTGCTGCAACCCCATAGTCTGCATACTTTGACTGGCCTTAACTGTCCAGGGTTTTTTTTTTTTACTTTTACCTATGTGTCAGTCAGTCGGTCAGTCGGTTTTATTGCACATAGCCAAAGGCTGCCGCAATGTACACAGAATCATTCAACAATTAAAAGAAAATATACTAGATTGATACAAAAAACTTGAAACATTTATATTATCAAGACATTAACTACTCTAAACAGAGCTATAAAAGTACCTTAATATACAAGTTAAGACATTAAACAATAAAATTTATAAGCTAAAATTATCACATGGCCACTAATATATTAAAAAATAATGTCAATTAATACAATGTGCAGTTTCATTATATTTTTACCTATGTGGAACCTCCATATGCTAGAAGGTCAGAGAGTGGAAGAGGGGCTGCTGCCTCTGTGCCCTTCCTTTGGCGTGCAATTTTCACTAGTGTATGCTTTCTTACACACAGTTTCTCCGTATACATACATTTTTGTGAACATGTAGTGATTGGAGAAGTGCCTCACAAAAACCCAGATTACAAAGGGTAGCTGCATTTCACAGGTAAAGGTAAAGGGTAAAGGACCCCTGGCAGTTAAGTCCAGTCGCGAATGACTGCAGGGTTGTGGCGCTCATCTCGCTTTACTAGCCAAGGGAGCCGGCGTTTGTCTGCAGACAGTTTTTCCGAGTCATGTGGCCAGCATGACTAAGCCGCTTCTGTTGAAACCAGAGCAGCGCACGGAAATACCATTTACCTTCCCACCGGAGCAGTACTTATTTATTTACTTGCACTTTGACATGCTTTCAAACTGCTAGGTTGGCAGGAGCAGGGACCGAACAACGGGAGCTCACCCTGTCACAGGGATTCGAACCGCCGACCTGCCGATCAGCAAGCTCAAGAGGCTCAGTGGTTTAGACCACAGCGCCACCCGCTTCCCACATTTCACACGTAAAGGTAAAGGGACCCCTGACCATTAGGTCCAGTTGCGAACGACTCTGGGGTTGCGTCGCTCATCTCACTTTCCCGGCCGAGGGAGCCGGCGTGCAGCTTCCGGGTCATGTGGCCAGCAGGACTAAGCTGCTAAACTGCTAGGTTGGCAGGAGCAGGGACCGAGCAATGGGAGCTCACCCCATCGTGGGGATTCGAACTGCCATTGCTGTTAAAGACTGGTAGTCATTGAAGAAGTAAACAATAAACATCTCAGAGAAAAAGTTTGTTGATCTTAACAAAATAACTAAAGCATATCTCCTTCTTAAAATACTATTTTGTGGTTAGTCTGTTTTAAGAAAATCCTCTAGCTCCCGTAAAGTCCTTTGAAAGGTCTCTATCGGTTGGAGGGAAAGAAACAGGCCAACCAGAGTACAAGAGCAAAGCGGCTAGTAAGACTGATCTTTATTATTTGAAAAGGGGAAAGTATTGCAACAGGGTCCCCACTCAGCACACAGGAGGGAGGAGCAAAGAACAAAGGAAAATCAGAATGTTGTACTATCTCCACATGGTCTGCCCGACAGGAGCATCAGTCATACACCAGAAATACATCATTAAAAGGAGGTACATCAGGTAAGTTCATAGGTCACAGGCAAGTCATTGACACCTCTTCGGGTGTTAATTTTTTGTTGTTTAGTCGTTTAGTCATGTTCAACTCTTCGTGACCACATGCACCAGAGCACACCAGGCACTCCTGTCTTCCACTGCCTCCCGCAGTTTGGTCAGACTCATGTTGGTAGCTTCAAGGATAAAGGTAAAGGGACCCCTGACCATTAGGTCCAGTTGTGGCAGACTCTGGGGTTGAAGCACTCATCTCGCTTTATTGGCCGAGGGAGCCAGCGTACAGCTTCTGGCTCATGTGGCCAGCATGACTAAGCCACTTCTGGCGAACCAGAGCAGCGCACGGAAACACCGTTTACCTTCCCGCTGGAGTGGTACCTATTTATCTACTTGTACTTTGATGTGCTTTCGAACTGCTAGGTTGGTAGGAGCTGGGACCGAGCAATGTGAGCTCACCCCGTCGCGGGGATTCGAACCGCCAACCTTCTGATTGGCAAGTCCTAGGCTCTGTGGTTTAACCCACAGCGCCACCCGCGTCCCATAGCTTCAAGAATACAGGGAGGCAAAAGGAGAGGCAGGTATGGATGGTCTTCTGTCTGTGTCAGGTTCAGGGAATTCTATTCCCCACCCCACACCCTGTGGGAGCATGAAGCAAGGAGAACATAGAGTGTCTTTAAATAAAGTGAGTTTATTCAATAAATTTAAATAAACATGGTGACAGACAAAGAAATCCAGCCAGTCTCTCGTAATGGCATTGCTCCAAATGAGCTCCTCCCGCCTCCATTCCTGGCAACAGCACTTCCCCTTACAGTGGCTTCCAGGAGCCTATTGTCCCTGAGTCCTTTGTTCTTGCACCTTCAATGAACGCCGAGTTCTGGGAGAAGGTGGGTCAGAAATATTCTCCAGGCTGCTCTCTCCTGGCCCTCCTCCCAGCTCCTACCTTCTGTTTGCCTGTCTCTGAGCTGTGACCTTCCTCAACCACCTGCTGTAATTCATTACAGTAGTACCTCGGATTAAGAACTTAATTCGTTCCGGAGGTACATTCTTAACCTGAAACTGTTCTTAACCTGAAGCACCACTTTAGCTAATGGGGCCTCCTGCTGCCGCCACGCGATTTCTGTTCTCATCCTGAAGCAAAGTTCTTAACCCAAGGTACTATTTCTGGGTTAGAGGAGTCTGTAACCTGAAGCTCATGTAACCTGAAGCGTCTGTAACCCAAGGTACCACTGTACTGCCTTCCTCTCCTCTGGAAGCTGTGAGAGAAGGAGGGTGGTGACCTCCACCATTCCTCCTCCTGAATCTCGTTCCCTTCAGTCCAGTCCCTGACTGTCACCTCAAGCACCTACCTTCTGGTCCTCGCCTTACTTATCCTAATATAAGTATAAAACAGGTAAGGTAAAGGTAAACATGCTAGCAATCACCTGCCATTGTCTTTCACCAGAATCCGCAGGGGACACATACTTCAGGAATGTGAGAAAGTAAGTGCTGAAAAGAGTCTGAGGCCTGGGTCTAGGGTCAACCATCTACAGATTTTTAGTGTCACATAGTTTCTTGTCTAAGTAATAAACCTTATTGTCTATATATCTCAGCTTTCTTGGGCTTATTTACACCAAGTAAATTACATGTGAGGTACATACAATATAGTCGACACCATTTGACAGTCATTTGTGAATGAGTCCTTAGTGTTCAATGAATGAGTGAGGTGGTTTGACATTTGTGAATTGGTTGATATTCACTGTCGATGCAGTAGATGCCAATGTATAGCTGTCAGAATTTCACTGCAGTTTGGGGAAGCAAATCTGTCTTATATGTAAGTATCAATTTATTATACGCATTTTCCATTCAGACTTCAGATTTTCTCTTAAATCAATCCTATTGCATTTTGATGCAATTTAAATGCTTGTCAGCCTTCCAGACAAAACACTTTTCTTGGTCGGCTCAGTAATGTTGTTCCAACATTAAAAAAGGAAAGAAGATCAATGAGAGAGAGAATATAGCACAGGGAAGTAGGTTGGCTTAGAAATGTTGTTCCAAAATATAAAGATAACTAAAATGCCACAGGCACGCATAGAGTAAAAATACCATTGAGAAATTTGAGCCTGGCAAGGGATATCCTATCCCTCAAGGGGGTGTGTGGGTGTGTGTTGGTGTGTTTCTGACCAGCTTATAAATGTGGTGCCAACATTTTAAAAAATGGTAACGGCAGAGTAACAATCACTGAAGATAAAAAAAGGTAAAGGTAAAGGACCCCTGGATGGTTAAATCCAGTCAAAGGTGACTATGGGGTTGCGGCACTCATCTTGCTTTCAGGCTGAAGCAGCTGACGTTTTTCCAGAGACAGCTTTCCGGGTCATGTGGCCAGCAGGACTAAACCACTTCTGGCAGAACAAAAACACTGTGACAGAAGCCAGAGCACACAGAAAAGTCCAAGAAGACAGGAAAGAGCAAGAATCACTCTCAGAGAGAACTAAAGATAATTGCAGCTGCTTATTGTTGACATTACCGATGTCTGCTTTGTGTTGTTGCTGGGATGTCAGAGGACAAATATCAGTCTGCAAGCTGAGAAGATCAACTCTGCTCTTGCCTCACCAGCAGACATACCTGAGACTCCCTCCACAATCAGACAGAAAAGTTAAAGAAGACACTTGCAGAAGCCTCAAGATCCTTCTCGTATTCAAGCTGTTAATCTACTCTTCCTTTGGTAAGTCCTTCAGGACTTATACAGCCCTCAAGCCTCTCAATACATAGAAACATTGTAAGTCTGTTTTGTTCCAAAGGGGTAAATAATTGACAATGATAAAGTTCGTTACTGGTTCCCTGTTGCTTATTTGCATGGAATTGCAAAGCATGGCTCACTGATAAAACCCTCTCTGCGCCTGAACCCCTCCCCGCAAAGCTGTGCTCTTGAAGAGACCCTGCATGCCCTTCCTCACATTGTTGGGAACAACTTTTAGAGTGTGCTGTGACACCTAATCGCTACTGAACATCCCTCAGATTGTGGTATTTGTACAAATTAAAAAGGGAGCTGTGGATAAGGACACTTTTGATGTAGGCTTCAAATTATAAGCCAGTTTGTACCAACTAAACATTAGGGAGAACTCTGTGACAGTTGCGGACTCTGCTTCATTTAAGATTTTAAAACAGATGTTGGGTCGCCATCTGCCAGGGAACCTTTAGCTGAGATTCCTGCATTGCTGTGGGTTGCACTAGATGAGTCTATGAATCTATTTTAAGTTCTCGGGAGTCATTGGGCAGGATGCCTGGAATGAGCTCCTCAGCATCAGCATATATGGTGTCCTGTGGATGCAGTACCCTTGTTCCAAGAAGCATTTGGATGAGGATGATCTGGAGCCCCCAGAAATTTCTAGCACTCAGGAACACCCCAGAACAATGTTCAAGCAGGACCTGGGACCGTCAAAGAAGAAACAAGGAAGAGGAGGCAGAACAGCCCCTAAGCCCCTGGGAGTGATGGAATCTTAAGAGGCAGAATAAGATCATCACAATCAGTAGAAGGGACCAATCTGACTCAGCCTCCAGAGAGGCGGGACAGTCCTGGAAGGGAATAACAAAAAGGTGTCCAGTCCCCCTCTTCCACATGCCTAGGAGTGCTTGGCTGCAGAGCAGGGCTCCTTTTGAGTAAAGGGCTATTTGTGAGGAGGACCTCAGTGGTGCCTGGATGGGAGTTCTGGCAACTCTGCCTTAAAACCCTCAAGAGGAGGCAGAGAGCGCTGCTGAAAAGATGTTTCCCTTCCAACCCTGATCTTTTCCTGCACTGCCTCCCTGTGGCCATGCCTCTTAGCCGTGCCTTTGCCTATGTTCTTGCCTGAACTGCTGCCTCGCTGTGGCCAGATCTTGCAGTACAACTCTGCCTCAATTGCTTCACTTCAACCAGACTGTGGGCTACTCTTAAGCTTGCCTGTTCCTCCTTATCTGAACTGTGTGCTTGTGGCCTTTGCTGTGGATTCTTGCCAGCCTGAACCTGTGGAAACAGGACATTTGAGAGTGCATATACCAGCATGGGGTCTAATAATAATAATAATAATAATAATAATAATAATAATAATAATTGTATACTGCTCTTCATCTGAAGACCTCAGGTCAAAACGGTCAGTTTGCATTTTTAGTGCAGAAAGTATGGATCTGATGTGTAAAGATCTTTCCAATTCTAATTAATTCAAGAAGGTTATGGAAGCTTCTCTTTGTCAAAGAAACAAGCAGAAGGTTCCGGATGTTTGGGTTACAGTACAGCTGGTTTGACTACTGTAGTTCTCTTGTCTCTTTCTGTCAAGGTCTTGCTGATTATAAAAGGAGCCAGTGTTTCTCTTTCTATCTCTTTTCCTTCTGGTGTGATGTTCTGTACATAGTATGCTTAGTGTTAAGGTTTAGACTTATTATAAGTTATTGTAAGTTTAAGTGAAGTCTGCTGCAACTGGATTTCTTATGGACAGTGCCAGTCCTGAATGTTTTGGATTGGTGACCATTTTGCTCATCTGCCTTCAGTAGCAGTAAAGCTCTGCTGGATGAAATAATAATTGCCTCTGGCCTATTTTTTGGGAATCCTGCAACATGTTTAAGTTGCTGCTCTGCTAACTATACATTGGAATCTACTCTGGATCAATATTGAGTAGAATTCCATGAAAAAAACACAGCATAAAAATACAAGAACACAAAATGCATAATAAAAACAAGAACAAAAGAAACCAACACTGCAACTCCCACTCCGCCTCCCCCACCAATTTCATTACCATTGTAGCTCACTCAGCTCTTCCTCTGGCTCAGACAATGGTGGTGATGAGAGTGAGGAGTGATTGGTGCTAACCCATGTCCTTGTTCATCTTTCCCCTCCTCTCCTGCCCCAATAGGCACTTTGAGTCAAGCAGCAGAGGATCTGACCTATCACGTGAACGGGATCCTGGGAGGATCAGTATTCCTTTCTTTAAATGCACCCCCAGCCCAAAAAGTGGTCAAAATTGAATGGGCCTTCCACCCCACATCTGGGGATCCATACCTGCTTGGTGAGTTCAGGGATGGAAAACTGGATCAGTCAAATTTCAGGAGCCAGTATGAACAACAGATGGAAACTGAGGATGCCATTGCATTGAGGATCAAGAACTTGGCAATGGTTAATGAGACCACGTTGAGGATCAAGAACCTGACAATGGAGCACGGTGGGCTCTATGAAGCTCGTACCTGGATTAACTCTGCGCTGTTCCAAGAACACCACTTCATCCTCACTGTTTATGGCAAGTAATGATTTCTCTCTTTTTTTTAAAAAAATATATTTATTGAAATTTTCAAAAAAATAAAATAAAAAAGAAAGACAAAAAAGAGAAAAAAGAAGAAGAAAAAGGAACAATTAAGAAAGTTTACATTGCTTACTTTCCATAACCAATTTCCTTGACTTCCCCACACCTGCCCTTCTTGTATTCCAATTCCATTTTTTAGCTCAGCAAATTCTTATCCCCACACTTTACCTTATTTTCTCTAATTCATTTTAATTAACCAATTTTAACTTATGAGCCTCAATCTTTATATATCAATACTTATTCTTAAAAAACTTTTCCTAAATTCGCCCCATCAATTTAACTAACCCATTTTAACTTAAAAACCTCAATCTTTATACGTCAGCACTTATTCTTAACAATCTTTTTCTAAGGTCGGCCCCAATTCCCTTCCCTGAAATCCCCATTTTTATGTTAGTGGCAAAACCAACTTAATTAAAACAAAATATATTTATACACCCTTTGGATTCCCAAAGCCCCACCACCCCCTTTCCCGGATTCGAACCCCAACCAAAGTCCATCAGTCCATCTGCAATCAGCCTGGCGACCTCACGTCTGAGGCACTCGACTCTCTCTCAGTTTCTCTCTGCCGGTTTTTTTGATAGTCCTTTATTTTAAATTCCGAATCTCGAAGAAGCTCTGTTCCAATAAGGTCCATATTTCTTCCAGCCAGACCTCCATATTTAACAATGGAGCCAAGATCTTGTTTCTTACTTCTCATAGGTCCAAATGTCCCAAAGGCTCCAATTTCCACATTAGCCAAAATTGTATTCCATATGTCTTCAGATCTCCATATAAGGAGATCTCTCCAATTTCCATTCTTCAATTCAAACCAAATTTTCATCATCCTGTTCTTATTTTCCTTTGTATCCATCTTAACAGGCCTCTGGCTCTCCTTAATCATCTGCGACATCATAGCTCCTCCTTCTTTTCCCTTCAGATCATCATGTTCCTCTTTAAACACATTCTCAGATGTCTCAAATTTCTTTTCTTGTTTGGCTGTACGGATTTTTAGATCAACAACAACGCTTCCCTGTTCATCTGCAGGAGCTTGAATCATATCCCTTCCAGGCTCAGCAACTTTATTTACTGTTCCCTTCAGTATTGAGACGTTTATAGTCAAAACATCCGTCTGTTCCTGCAGTTTTCCCAGGAGAGAGAAGGTCTTCTCCAGTTCAGCCAGTATTTTTCCACTTACAGCCATTTTTGTAATGTCCTGAACCCCCTCTAGAGGGATTCTAGTTTCTTAATGTCTTCCAATTCCCACCCAAAAGCCAAGTTAGCCTTTTCTTCTTTATTTTAACAGTTTGTTACCAAATTGTAGCGAATATAACCAGCAAAGTCAGCAAAAACAAAGTTTCCTTTTTCTTCCAACTTTGACAGCTAGTTTGACAGCTGTCAAAGTCTTTATGTCTCTTCCGCAGGCTTTCTCACCGATCGCTCCTGGGTCTTGGGGGAGGGGTGAATTCCGTTCTCAATGTTAGCTCTTATCCTCCAGCACAATCACTTAAATTGCCCCAATGTAAAGTTAATTGCTTTTCTCCACAAAGAAGAAAGGTATTCTCACAACCTTAGTAATAAAATCCTTGCTTTACGATGTTTACAAAGCGGGTAGGCGGACTTCCTTTTAACACCTTACCCGATCGTGCCTAATTCCCAAAGAAAATTTCCCTTTTAAGTCGAATTACCGTGTTACTCACGGGTCGTTACTTTTAATCCAAATGTTCAGAGGAAGAAGTTAGCGCTCTCCGTCCATGGCATGCGGCTTCACTCAGCTGGGGAAGCAGTGGACTCACAGCACCACGCCGCTCTCCGTCCCCCGTTCCAGAGCCTTTAAAAAGGCTCCTTTGCGGGTCGGGGGGCACAAATGGTGCCCGCCGAGTCACCAGGTCCACAGGCTTCAGCGCCTGTGGTTTCTAAGGGTCCCCGCGTCACCGCCGCGGCAGAACCCGACCCCTGTTGAGCCGATTCCCTCCGGAGCTCGGAGGGAATCCGCCATTAGACGATGGCGCCAACCCGGAAGTCTCCTATGGCAAGCAATGATTTCACCATCTTTGTCAGTTTGTAGTGGAGCTGAGCATAGAATGGGAAGATCATGAGATGTGATGGGGAACCTTTGTCAGCCTGAGGGCCACAGTCTCACCTAGACAACATTCCAGGGGCCACATGCCAGTGGGGCACAAAATCAGAGGAAATAAGTGTGTGGAGAATTGAGTCTGAATGTTACTGTTCTACAATATGCTAGTTTCTTCACATGTGTGCAACCCCCATCCTCCTTCCAGGAAGCAAGGGGCATCATCAAGATTCAGTAATACTTTTCAGCCAGACAAAAGAACTCAAGTAAGGTGTGAATCAAGGCCAGTGAGAGGAGTATGTCTGGGAAAGATATATGGCTCTGGGAAAGGACTCTGGGAGAGAGTCCTGAGGGCCAGATAGAGATGCTTGGAGGGACATATTTGGCCTCTGGGCCCAAAAGCCCCCACCCGTGCCCTACACAGTTACCAAGAGGCATGTGGGGCACGAACTCCTAATGTAATGATCCCAGGCAGGCAAGGAAGCCCCGATAAGAATTCATGAGTCTCTGGCAGTTTTATGGTACGTTTATTTGCAATTAACTTGCTGAGCGTGGCTCCGAGCCTGCTGCTCTTTGCTATGAGTTGGTCACTCTGAGTCTCCGCCCCTATCGCAACAAGAAGGATGCCAAAGTCCAGTCCTTCCTCTTTTGTACTTCTGTTGTATTTTAACATTTCCAGCTCTTCTGGTTTGGGGAAGAGGTGGGTGAACTTCCCTCCACACACTATAAAACATATCCCTCTAAATGTTGCTTGCCTCCTGGTTGCATAGCAACCCCCTCAATGTCATCTATCTCCTCCCCTCCCTCTGTCTGTGAGTTCTCTGAGTCTGCTGCTCTATCTGAGTCTGGGAATTCTTGATGAAGTGGTGCCGAACAAACTCACTTCTGCTCTGTCTGTGGCTGCAACCCCTCATCTCCAGAGTCAGGCTCTGGCTCCCTCTATACTGGCATCCCTTCATCTCCAGAGTCAGACTCTTCCTAGGCATTCAGTTCAGCCACATCCCTGAAACCTAATCACTTTCATTTCTGTTAAAACAGAGCCAGTGCCAAGACCATGGATACAACATAAGGTACAATCCAAGACTCCAGAAGGCTGCAATGTGTCCTTACAGTGCCAGGCACCTGTAAAGGAGGAATACACTATCTCCTGGAAAAGTGGGAATCCCCCCAGGGTCTTAGTAGGAGGTTTGGATAAGTACTGGCTTTCTGACAATGGAAGGAATCTCCACGTCTCCTGGCGAAAAAGCTCTTCTGACTCCACATTCACTTGCCTGGTCAGCAATCCTGTTGATCGAAACCGTGCCTCATTTGACTTGCTCAAAATCTGTGCAAGTGGGGAAGGTAAGAAATGTATCATCCCTTTCATAACCCACTGCTTCTGCTTGGAGTGGTGAATACTCAGACAGTCCCTCAAGATAGGGATTGTATAAGCAAACACTCCTCCTTCCTTGCGAGCTTCTTAGCAGGTTTGGGCCAACACAGCTCTGCTTGCAGACTATGCTTCACCCTATGAGTTGCTGCTCCTGAGATTAAGAGTCTTGTGCTCTACCAACTAAGCTATCCTGCTGCTTTCTTCTTTGATTCCTAGGCTGAGAAATTGCCCTGGGACCCACAAAAGTGAAAGCAGCAATGATATCTGAAGAACCATGCAATTCTTAGAGCATCTTCTCCCTGCAATGGGACTCCCAGAATCCCCAGCAGGACTCAGGTGCTTTGCTTGCTATTCCTGCTACAGTGAATCACATGACCCGGAAAAACTGTCTTCAGACAAACATCGGCTCCCTCAGCCAGAAAAGCAAGATGAGCGCCGCAACCCCAGTCTGCGACTGGACTTAACTGCCAGGGGCCCTTTACCTTTGTAATGTACATCTCTTTTTTTTGCCAAATTATGTCATGAAAATTAGGGTGCACATTAGATTTGATGGTGCATTTACATTTGCCAGCAAATACTTTTTGGGTTTCAAGGTTTTGAAAATTGAGGTGTGCAATAGTTTTGATGGCTCATTCAATTTGTGTAAATACAAGTATTTGTTCTGCTTCTCTTAGTCACATAGGGGAGGTCCCTTTGGTGGCTGTTGTTGCAGTGCATTCCAAGAGCCTCTTATTGCTTGTTGCAGGTGGACAACAAAAGTACTGGGGGATCCTGCCGCTTCTCGTCTGTGCTGTTGGAGGTTCTGCATGTTTGATAATGATATGGAAGAAGAAAAAGTTGGGAAAGGAGAAAGGTAGAACCATCTCTGTTAATCTCCTTAATCACCTGGTATTGAGGCTGACTGCCAAATGTGTGCCTGCCTCTCCCTTGCTCCTCTTGAGAGTATGTTTCCAAGAACAATTCAAAGTGTTGGTGCTGACCTTTAAAGCTCTAAACGGCCTCGGCCCAGAAGACCTGAAGGAGCATCTCCACCCCCATCTTTCTGCCCGGACACTGAGGTGCAGCACCGAAGGCCTTCTGGAGGTCCCCTCCCTGTGAGAAGCCAAGTTACAGGGAACCAGGCAGAGGGCCTTCTCGGTAGTGGCACCCGCCCTGTGGAACACCCTCCCACCAGATGTCAAAGAGAAAAACAACTACCAGACTTTTAGAAGACATCTGAAGGCAGCCCTGTTTAGGGAAGCTTTTAATGCTTGATGCACTACTGTTTTTTAATAGATGCTGCTTCTGCGATGCAAGCTCAAGAGGGCTCTCCTGCGCCCTTCCTCAGAGGAGACCCCCCCAAAAGGTGGTAATGACCGAGATGAGCATGCACAGTAAGGAAGGCTGGAGGACCAGGTAAGATGTTTGGAAGTCACGTAATACTATGGCATTATTTTTTAACATTTGCTAGTACTACTAGGAGTAGTCAGGGCTTCTTCTTTTTTTTTTCCCAGCCAGAACGCTCTGGAACAGAGTTCATTTATCCACTCACCTTGAAACACCATTGCAGGTGGTTGGAACAAATGACGCTCAAGATCACTTCCAACTCTTCAATTCTATGATTCAAATCATCTGAGAGGAGTGGTTGGCTGCTAGCCGTGATGGCTATGCTCTGCCTCCGTGGTCAAAGGTAATAATGCTTCAGAATACAAACTGCAGGAGGGGAGAGTGTGTCAGTTTGATTTCATAGTACCAAAAGCATTGATCTGATGAGTAGAGATCTTTCCTGTTCTAATTAATTAAGAGGATTCTGGAAGCTTCTCTGTGTGAAAGAAACAAGCAGAAGGTTCATGATGTTTGGCTTATTCCTTCAGAGGAGCTGAGCACAGCTCGCTTAAAATGGTTCTATTATCTCTTTCTGTCAAGGTCATGCTGATTATAATAATAAGGCCAGACAGAGCCTTATTTCACTTCTTTCTTTCTTTCTTTCTTTCTTTCTTTCTTTCTTATGTGGTATTCTGTGTATATAGTGTTAAGGTTTAGACTTACTATAAGTTATTCTAAGTTTAAGGTAAGTCTGCTGCAACTGGATTTCTTATGGGCAGTGCCAATTCTGAATGTATATGAATTTGTGACCATTCTGCTCAATTGCCTTCGGTAGCAGTAAAGCTCTGCTGGATGAAATATTAATTGTTTCCAGCATTTGGAAATGTAAAGAAAAAGAAGGATCTTTTTACCCCAATGGTGGGAATGTAAGAAAGTAAAAAACTTCTGGAAAATGATAGATAATGAGATGAAAAAGATGTTGAAATATACATTTATTAAAAAAACCAGTAGCATTTTTACCTGGCATTGTAGGGGATGATATTAATAGACAAGATTGTAAATTGTTTTTATATGCAACAATGACAGCAAGAATATCATTGAAACAAAAATGGAAACAAGAAGAATTACCGATGAAAGAAGAGCGGCAAATGAAATTAATGCACTATGAAGAATTAGATAATCTAACAGGAAGGATTCAAAACCTGCAGGAGATTCTTAGAGGACTGGAGGAAATATTTGAACTATCTGAAAAGCAATTGTAATAAAGAGATTACGCTAGTAGGACTGCAAGACGTTTTGTAAGGAGGATTATGCAAAATATTGCAAGGAAGACTATGAAGAGAATATTTGTTAAGGACAATTAAAAGTAACAGAGAAATTAAGAAATGCAGATTTAGTGATAAAGAGTGGAAAATCTTCAGAGGTAGTTGGCGGAAGTCTAAAACATTGTATAAGATAAAAATGTATGTCAAATGACTGTTGGAAATGATATGTTAAAAAAATTAATAAAAATGTGTGTGTGTATTAATTGTCTATGGTCTATTTTTTGGAAATCCTGCAATGTGTTCAAGTTTTCACTCTGCTAACTATACGCTGGAATCTGTTCTGGATCAATATTGAATAGAATTCCATGACAGAGTGCTCAAGTGCAAATTCCTATGTATAATACATCAAATTATCTGCCTTCATGTACAGTAGACAGTAGATATTCTATATTTTGAAAGTAGGCTAGGGTCAGTTATTTAGTGATAGCAAATATGTGTATTAGCATTAGGTAGAAGGAATAACAATGCTGTCCTTTAGGAAAAGATACTGCCTTTCCCCCTTTTTTAGACATTGAGGCAGGTTGGGATATATTCTAGTTTCTATTGGCTCTGACCAGAGGGGAAGAAACCTCCCTTCCCCCTTTGCAATCTAGTTTCAGTCTAGTTCTTGCATATGCAGGAAGAGGGGCAAACTCATTTGTTCTTACAGAATTCCATAGAGAACTTCATAAAATACTTCTAACCATCTTCATTCAGAGCCAAAGAACAACCTATTGGAATGTGAGTAATATTTCTACATGTGCTTTGATTATCTTCAATAAATCTACATATGAGAGCTTTGTGGAGTTTTGTTGAATACTATCCAGACTGGGAGAGAAGTTTCAGGACTGAACAGTGGGCAATATTCTTGACAGAACCCCATGCAAAACAGCAGGCTTCTATAATGATCTGAAGGCATTCGCTTTAAAAAAACAACAGCCCAATTTTTGCTTACAGTTTTCTTTGGTAGTAACCATTTATACCCCATAACAAAAAGAAGAGGGAAAGTGGTGCTCAGAGTGGAGCAACTAAATTCTTAGAAGGAGCCCTTATCTCTGATCAGCCTCACACTGTTTTTGATCAAGGCTGCTGACCTCTGTTTGGCAGCTGTATCTCAAAACATCATCTTCTAGTAAAAGCAGAGCAAAATTTTAAGCTAATTTCTGATCATCTTCTTTATTTATTTATCTTGCTGGTTGCTTGTCACCCAAAGGTCTCCAAGAGACCTTCACATTAAAGAAAAATATATGTACATACATAAAACCATGGAGGGAAGGGGTAATGTGATATGTTCATATTTTGTATAACATACACCTTAAACAAAATCAAAAAGAACACACCAGTCACATAAAAAGTAACAAACAAGATTAGCAATACTCAGACAATTAACAAAGCAATTCTCCCTCCCACTAATAAGTAGATGAACATACCTCATCCTTCAGTCCAAACACCATTCCATTGGAACTAACCCCTCCCCTTAACCTCCCTACCCAGAGTTATGGAGTCTGGCCAGCTGCTGTCAATCCAGGGCCCTCCTCCAGGGAGGATCTGGCATCTCTCCTCTCCCTACATAGGTGAGCCCAGGGCTAGATTTAGGTTTGATGAGGCCCTAAGCTACTGAAGGTAATGGGGCCCTTTATATGTCCAGCTGTCCTTAAAAAGGTAAAGGGACCCCTGACTGTTAGGTCCAGTCGTGGCCGACTCTGGGGTTGCGGCGCTCATCTCGCTTTATTGGCTGAGAGAGCTGGTGTACAGCTTCCGGGTCATGTGGCCAGCATGACTAAGCCGCTTCTGGCGAACCAGAGGAGCACACGGAAATTCCGTTTACCTTCCCGCCAGAGTGGTACCTATTTATCTACTTGCACTTTGACGTGCTTTCGAACTGCTAGGTTGGCAGGAGCAGAAACTGAGCAACGGGAGCTCACCCAGTTGCAGGGATTTGAACCACCAACCTTCTGATCGGCAAGCCCTAGGCTCTGTGGTTTAACCCACTGCGCCACCTGCGTCCCTCCAGCTGTCCTTAGTCAACAACAAATTGCCGCTTTTTCTGTTGAATATATGCTATATAGTAATTTATGGACCTAATAGGTATATAAAGCCATTTGCACATAACAAAATATGTATTTTATCAAAGTAATTGTTGAACTGAAATAGAATTAAGAAGTATATGAATAGTGAAATACATTTAAGAAGAAGTATATTAATAGTGAAATAATTAAGCTCTAACTTAAAATGGTTTTTTATTCATAACAAACTACAAGCACTCTTTAATATTAGGCACAACAGCTTGACCTACATTCAACTGTGCTGCGCTGCAGTCTGCATGCTACATGTTGCCCTGCAACCAGTCCATGCAGAATGTGGGCACACTATATATAGAAATGAGCTAACCAGGGATATTTTAGGGAGCAGACTAACCCATTACTTACACCATAGGAGCCTACAGAACACAAAACACTGCTGTTGTATGTAGGTTTTATTTTATTTGTTTTTAGCCTATATTTTGGAAATGTACATCCAGGTTTTTTTCCTTTAAATTTTTTGACCTCCCCCCCCCCCCCGCCCCGAGAGTGGGGCGCTAACCTATAGCTTGTTTAGCTTATACGTAAATCCGGCACTGGGTAAGCAGCAGCAAAGCCAAGCAGGGAGATGGTGGCAAATATTTTACCTGTTTTGCTGTTATTTAGTTCCAAGTAGGAACTTTGGAAACAGGTGTGGCTGTCAGGGGAGGTGACTATTACTAGCAGAACTCTGAATCTCCCACTACAGCTGGACTTCAGACACCAATGAGCACCTTGAACTGGGCTCAGAAACAAAATTGGAAGCAACTGAAGGAACACGCAGAGGTCGCGAGACGAGAGAGACGTAACTTACTGGATTCCTTTATTAGCAATAGATGTATTTTCTCTGGGTGACTTCCAGGCAAGGAAACCAGCTGGCAAGACTGAACGCAGAATACCAAATGCAGCAGACGCGTTCACGCACAAATGTCCGTGGCGGAAAGTGAAACGTTGTCGTGGGACTTGCATAGTGACACTAAAAATTCATTCAGGCAGCTGCGCGCGTGTATAAAAGGGAAAAGGGAGGCGCTAGAATGCGACAGGCGGGAGAGAAAAGGGGGACGAAAAGGGAAAAGAGGGGAAGCAGATAGAGGAGAGAGGAAAGAAGGAAAGACAGAAAGAAAGATAACATGCAAACGAAGACGAGAGAAACCGGCGAGGAATTGCAGAGGAAAGGAAGGACAAAAATAAGCTAAGAAGAGAGGGAGACAGGAAGGATCTGGAAAGAAAGAGCGGGAATGGAGAAGGAAAATAAAAACACCGTCTGGAAAGCGGGAGTGGGTGTAGCCAAGGGGGGCAACTGCCCCCCAAATAAGTAAATCAACACAAATACTTAACAGAGGTTCTCCCCCCCACCAACATAAATCCTGAAGAGGCTCCTCCATGTCCTGCCTGGGAGGGGAAAATGCGCTGAGGGGGGAGGGAGGATATTTCGGGGGGTCTCGGATTTAGCCCAGCGCCGGTATCCAGCAGCAGCAGCAGCAGCAGCAACAGCCTCGCCTCCTCGCCGCCCGCTTTCGTCCTGTCTCAAATTAAGGTAAAGGTACCCCTGCCCGTACGGGCCAGTCTTGCGTGGCAAGTCCCCTCCCCCATGTGAAATGAAGACACCGGACACAGAATTTTAGGTTAATGGGCATAAAAAGGCCACAACTTTATTGATTACAGAATTGGAAGGTATTGGCCTTAGGCATTGGCTCCTATCGACTACCCGGCATGGGGACCGGGGAGGGTTGTCCACAAACCGTGGGAGTCCTGTTGAAGTACGCCAACTAGGATCCCACGGGTGTCACCGCTCTGGGGCGTGCCGGAGGCCCTTACCTCCCTAGGTTTCGGACAGGGCCACGCCCCTCGGAGTCCTCTACCGGACTACCGGACTACCCTTACTTTTGGGGAAGGTGATGGCGCTTCCTTCCCCCCTTCATTTGCATAACAATTGACCCCTGCCAATGCCTAACCGCCAATACCATTTGGTAAGTCCTTGGGAGAGGGAGGGAACTCTTTGCAAATGCCGGGGGGAGAATGCCGTCTTTTGTGAAGGGGAAATAATTGGCCAAGGGGAGGCTGGTGCCATTTCCCACTTCCTTCTCTGCCCAGAAGTTCAAAATGCTGCTTAGACCGTCTTGCCTAGTCTTAAATAGGCTAGGCTACGCCTCCCCGGCCCGCTGATTGGCGGGCCGGGTCACTGACACGCCCGGGGATTCCCTAACCACGCGGGGGCAAGGGCCAGCCCCCGCGTGTGAGATGTGGGAGGGATTTCTGCCCGCAACCCCCTCTCCTCCCAGGTCGGAAATGGCTTTGCCAGACTCTGGGGTTGTGCGCTCATCTCACTCTAGAGGCCGGGAGCCAGCGCTGTCCGCAGACACTTCTGGGTCACGTGGCCAGCGTGACAAGCTGCATCTGGCGAGCCAGCGCAGCACACGGAACGCCGTTTACCTTCCCGCTGGTAAGTGGTCCCTATTTATCTACTTGCACCCGGGGGTGCTTCTGAACTGCTAGGTTGGCAGGTGCTGGGACCGAATGACGGGAGCGCACCCCACTGCGGGGATTCGAACCGCCGACCTTTCGATCAGCAAGTCCTAGGTGCTGAGGCTTTTACCCACAGCGCCACCCGGATCCCTCAAATTACCTCTCTTCTAATATGTCCTGTGTACGCTGGAGAGAGTGCAGCGGAGGAGGAGCAGGAGAGGGAGGCAGAGAGCATTTTCTAGCGCTGAGCACTGGGCAGTGAGTGGTCAGCGGCGGGAGGGGGCATGGGTTTATTTCTAGGGGCAAAACTCACGGGCCAGCCACGCACACGGGATACCTTAAAAATCCCCTGTGCTATGACAAACGTCTGACTCAAGTTGTGATGTGGCCTCGCGGTTTTAAAAGCCTGGCTCAGGCTGAAATGGTGCCACTGATAACTCCGGGCATGCAAATGGCACAATTTCTTAGGACAAGAAGTAGCACCAGAAGACTCTTTTGGACCTTACCAGGCTCTCATCTTCTCGAGGAGAAGAAAGACTGCGCACTCAGTCGGGACAAGCAACAATCGGGGTTCCTGGGGATCGCAATTTGTTCTGATTTAGAGCTATAGAGTGGGAATTACCTGGGAAAGGAGCGCGCAGGTGGGAAACCGCTGAGACCCCGACATTCTAGGCGCAGGACAAGAGGAAGTGTGGGCGACGCCTTGTACGAAAGGCATTGGACTGAAAACAAAGCTCTCTTCGCTCCAAGCCAAAATGATTGTGGAAGTCGCGAGCAGAAGCCTCCTGGCCATCCTTCTCTTCGCTCCATGGATCTGTACTTCATTTGGTAAGTCCTTGGGAGAGGGAGGGAACTCTTTGCAAATGCCGGGGGGAGAATGCAGGCTTTTGTGAAGGGGAAATAATTGGCCAAGGGGAGGCTGGTGCCATTTCCCACTTCCTTCTCTGCCCAGAAGTTCAAAATGCTGCTTGGAAGTCCTGGCCTCTGCCCAAGACCACCATGAGAAGCACAGCAAGCCAAGAAACTGTTGAATGGTTTCTTTAAATATTAAGGTTCCTTATTGTTTCACAAGATGTGTATCTCTTTAAAGGCCAGAGCAAATATCACGACTTAGTTTTAGAGCTGCGAAGTAGTATAGCAGATGCTGTTAAGTTGTGTTAATTAAGCTGTGTTAGCAGTTGGATATAAAGTAGATAGATAGATAGATGATAGATGATAGATAGATAGATAGATAGATGATAGATAGATAGATGATAGATAGATAGTAAGTATATAAAGAGCAGTGCGTACCTCTCTCGTACCCTGGTGAATGGGTCATACTTATAGATGTAATGTAATTTAATGTAAGAGGAGTTTTTGTAATTAAAGCCAAGCAAAAGTTATTTTTGCTTTTCTTCGTTGTTTCCTGAACCTGTGCTCTCCCAGCACGCTTTCTGCAGCGCAATTAATCTGCTAAATACGCAAGAGAAACAAGCCGATAGATCCCACTGTCGTGGCTGTTTTTAAACTCAGCTGCTTTGAAAGAGGAGAATCCAGCCTTATGTTTCCCACAAGGCAAAAAAAGAATCAGCAAGGATCTGTCTGGTTCTGGTGCAAGGAATGAGATTCAGGAGTTTGGGGTTTCTAGCGAGAGTTCTGAGCCTGCATGGGAGTCCCAAAGAATTTCCCCCACTCACCTGCTAAGCTATGATGTGGAGGTGGAGAATCTTCCAGCTATTGGCAGAAATCCCTGTCCCTTGCTGGAGTCTCTGGCCTGAAGGTGGGCACTCCTCTTAGCCAGTCTTGAGCATAAGCTTTCCTCTTGGTGAGCCACCTTCTAATTGCAAGCACCACCAAGTAGGCATCTCCTTCTATATCCTCCCGCCTTCTGGAATAGCTCCTCTGTGCCCTGCTCATTCCCCCTGGGCAGGAAAGAAGCAGCCTCCTCAGGATATGTGGGGAGCAAGGAAGGGATGGCTCTGCTCCATAATCTCAGCTCCCACTTCCTCCCATTCAAAGTCCTTTTCCTCAAATGCAGAGTACAAGAGTAAAGCAGCTAGTAAGACTGATCTTTATTATTTCCAAAGGGGAAAGTATTGCAACAGGATCCCCACTCAGCACACAGGAGGGAGGAGAATCCAGAACAAAGGGAAATCAGAATGTTATACTATCTCCATGTGGTCTGCCTGACAGGAGCATCAGTCATACACCAGAAATACATCAGTAAAAGGAGGTACATCGGATAGAGTGACAGGTAAGTTCATGTTGTTGTTTAGTCGTTTAGTCATGTCCGATTCTTCATGACCCCCTGGACCAGAGCACTCCAGGCACTCCTGTCTTCCACTGCCTCCTGCAGTTTGGTCAAACTCATGCTGGTAGCTTTGAGAACACTGTCCCACCATCTCGTCCTCTGTCGTCCCCTTCTCCTTGTGCCCTCCATCTTTCCCAACTTTGGGGTCTTTTCCAGGGAGTCTTCTCTTCTCATGAGGTGGCCAAATTACTGGAGCCTCAGCTTCAGGATCTGTCCTTCCAGTGAGCACTCAGGGCTGATTTCCATCAGAATGGAGAGGTTGGATCTTCTTGCAGTCCATGGGACTCTCAAAAGTCTCCTCCAGCACCAGAATTCAAAAGCAGCAATTCTTCGGCGATCAGCCTTCTTTATAGTCCAGTTCTCACTTCCATACATCACTACTGGGAAAACCATAGCTTGAACTATACGGACCTTTGTTGGCAAGGTGATGTCTCTGCTTTTTAAGATGCTGTCTAGGTGAATTAGATAGGTTCACCTTATTAAATGTGCTAGACTAGATGGGTCTTTGGCATAATCCAGCAGGCTCTTCTCATGTTCTTCTGCTTTTTAAGGTAAGTTCATAGGTCACAAGTAAGTCATTGACACCTCCTCGGGTGTTAATACAGGGAGGCAAAAGGAGAGGCAGGTATGGATGGTCTTCCTACTGTGCCAGGTTCAGGGAATTCTATTCCCCACCCCCACCCTGTGGGAGCAAGGAAAAACATAGAGAGTCTTTACATAAAGTGAGTTTATTCAATAAAATTAAATAAAAATTATTCAAACATCAGGGTGGGAGATAAAGAAATCCAGCCAGTCCCTCGTAATGGCATTGCTCCAAATGAGCTCCTCCTGCCTCCCTTCCTCGCAACAGCACTAAAAATAACTAAAATGTGACACGCATAGAGTAAAAATACCATTGAGAAATTTGAGCCGCAAGGGATCTTCTATCCCTCAAGGGAGAGGGGTGTTTGTTTCTGGCCAGCTTATAAATGTGGTGCCAAAATCTTAAAAAATGGTAATGGTAGAGTAAGAATCACTCTTAGAGAGAACTGAAGGTAAAAAAAGGTAAAGGTAAAGGACCCCTGGACGGTTAAATCCAGTCAAAGGTGACTATGGGGTTGCGGCACTCATCTTGCTTTCAGGCCAAGGGAGATGGCGTTTGTCCAGAGACAGCTTTCCGGGTCATGTGGCCAGAAGGACTAAACCACTTCTGGCAGATCAAAAACACTGTGCCAGAAGCCGGAGCACACAGAAAGTCCAAGAAGAGAGGAAAGAGCAAGAATCACTCTCAGAGAGAACTAAAGATAATTGTAGCTGCTTATTGTTGACATTACCGATGTCTGCTTTGTGTTGTTGCTGGGATGTCAGAGGACAAATATCAGTCTGCAAGCTGAGAAGATCAACTCTGCTCTTGCCTCACCAGCAGACATACCTGAGACTCCCTCCACAATCAGACAGAAAAGTTAAAGAAGATACTTGCAGAAGCCTCAAGATCCTTCTCGTATTCAAGCTGTTAATCTACTTTTCCTTTGGTAAGTCCTTCAGGACTTATACAGCCCTCAAGCCTCTCAATACATAGAAACATTGTAAGTCTGTTTTGTTCCAAAGGGGTAAATAATTGACAATGATAAAGTTCGTTACTGGTTCCCTGTTGCTTATTTGCATGGAATTGCAAAGCATGGCTCACTGATAAAACCCTCTCTGCGCCTGAACCCCTCCCCGCAAAGCTGTGCTCTTGAAGAGACCCTGCATCCCCTTCCTCACATTGTTGGGAACAACTTTTAGAGTGTGCTGTGACACCTAATCACTACTGAACATCCCTCAGATTGTGGTCATTTGTACAAATTAAAAATGCTTCAAGCTTCTAGTCTGAATCAGAGTTCTCAGAAGGTATAGGGGCACTTGCTCAAAAAAGGCTTCACCCCATGCCCTGGGAACCTACCCCCCAAAAAAGCTGCATTGTACCCCACAGGTCATTACTATAGTGCAGGGGTCAGCAAACTTTCTCAGCAGGGGGTCAGTCCACTGTCCCTCAGACGTTGTGGGGGGCCGGACTATATTTTGGAAAAAAAATAATGTACGAATTCCTATGCCCCACAAATAACCCAGAGATGCATTTTAAATAAAAGGACACATTCTACTCATGTAAAAACACACTCATTGATTCCCGGACTGTCCATGGGCCGGATTGAGAAGGCGATTGGGCTGGATCTGGCCCCTGGGCCTTAGTTTGCCTACCCATGCTATAGTGCATGTGGGGGGGGAGGTGTCTGTATATTTGCCTGCAAAGGGTCCTCTTCCATCCCTAACCCGCCCAAAAATAGGATTTAGAAAAGGGTTACCAGATTTTTTTCCAATAAATCCAGGGACATGTTTCAACTTCCATGGATTATGTCAGGGGATTGATTTGTAAATTGAGGGACTGTCCCAGGGAAACGGGGACATCTGGTAACCTTACTTTAGATCAGCTTCCCAATATATCCAACATATGTCTTCCCAGGGCCTAATTGCAGCACAGATCTAGCTATGTCTTGCCAGCCCTCTCACTGCCCTGCCACCAGAAATAGAAGGGTATTTCAAGGCTATTTACATCAGAGGGGGCTAAACCATCACCACCAAAATTGAACTTAAAGAGTGTCTTCTGTTTTAAACTTGGTAGTTTTTATTCCAGGCTAATTGCAATGTGGAAGGGGTGATGCTAAACTCGGTTGCCTCAGAGTAAGCCCATTAGATTCACTAGGGCTTGCTTCTGAGTAGACATGCAAGGTAGCTCTAGGTCTTTTTTATCTTCCAAATTGGCTCAAAGCTATTTCAGTATTTCCTCACCTATTTCCCCCCTCTCTCACCCACCCCAAATCACAGCTATCTGCCAATCACCCATTCCCACCACCCTTCTGAGTAATACCCCTCCCCACCTTCTCACTATATAGAAGGATCTGGCAACTTCTGTTTCAGTGTATCTGAAGAAGTGTGCATGCACACGAAAGCTCATACCAAAAACTAACTTAGTTGGTCTTTAAGGTGCTACTGGAAGGAAAAAATTTTTTTGTTTTGACTATGGCAGACCAACACGGCTACCTTTCTGTAACTGGAGCACCCAAGTCCCACTGACCGATTTGGACAACGGCTAGACATGGTGAACGAGACAACACTGAAGGTCAAAGACCTGGAGTTGGATGACGGTGGGATCTACAATGCTCACATCTGGTTTACTAAGGCACACTTTCAAGAACAGAGTTCAGCTTCATGGTCTATGGTAAGTTATTGCTTTCCCTGTCCTGAATGCAGAGGAGGGCTACACAGATGATAAAGGGGAAGGTTGAGGGAGCTGGGTGTCTTTAGCTTGAAGGAGCGTCTCTACCCCTATCGTTCTGCCCGCACATTGAGGTCCAGCTCTGAGGGCCTTCTGGTGGTTCCCTCCCTGCGAGAAGCAAAGGTACAGGGAACCAGGTAGAACACCTGCTTCACATGTAGAAGGTCCCAGCTTCAACACCTGAATGCATCTCCAGGTAGGGCTGGGGGGGAAAGACGCCCTGCCTAAAATCCTGGAGAGCAGCTGCCAGTCAGTGTAGAGAACACTGGGCTAGATGGACCAAAGGCAGCTTCCCATGTTCCTAAACCAAGGCTCCATTTCTCCCCAACCTATTGTCTGCACATTGGCCTTCAGCTTTTCAGATCTCTCATATCAGGAGCCTTTCTTGGACCTGTCTGCGGCTGAACTCTAGAATGCTCAAAGCCTCTCTTTTTTAAGTTCCAGATTCCACCCTCTGCTGTTTGAAGTACTGGGGGTGGGAAATAATGTGTCCTGCAACAATATGTTGCAGTTCTAGATTCCAATCAGAATGTTACACTTACACTTACACACACACGCAACCTCCTCACCCTGCTCTCCATTTTCCTTTTGGCATGTTCACTCTATAATTCTCATTTGGTTGATTCTCTTTTGGGGGGAGAAGGTGTCCCATTAAGTCTTTTGCTTTCAGATTTCGTTTTTAGCCTTGGGGCTGGGGGTCCGGGATCGAAGGTGAGGTTGCGCTGCACCTCGCCATCGCTCTCAGACCCGTTCTGGGGGCTGGGGTCAGGGGAAGCTCGGGCTTTCCCCGCCCCCAGCCGCGCAAGCTCCGGGAGCGATGGCGAGATTCAGCGCAACCTCGCCTTCGCTCCCGGACCCCCAGCCCCAAGGCTAAAAACGAAGCCAAGACAGCTAGCGGGATCCATCTCACTCACTGTCATGGTTTCTTTGCTCTTTGGGGCTCGGGGGGGATATTTTTTTTTCCTTTATCCCCCCCCCCCAAATAAGTGTGCCCTATGGGCCGGTGCGCCTTATAGGGCGAAAAATACGGTATTTAATGAAATTTATATAACTGAATATACAATTAACAGGTTTAATATATATATTTGTCAAACAGATAGAAAGATGCATGGCATGGAAATGCAGGAGAACCCAGAATCATGGTGTGTGTATGAGATTCTGACCCCTGAAATCCTGCCAGATAAGATCTGAGTGCACAGAACAGGAGTCAAAGTGACTCCAAAATAATCGCCGCCACCTCTCACCCCTCCTGCATAGTCACAATCTGGACTATCCTTCTCCTAGTACCTCCTGGACGGGGTGGAGGGAAGAGACAGAAAGTCACAGATCTGAGGTCCTCCTTCCTTACTGGTGTGTGTGTGTGTGTGTGTTTTGGATGTGGATCTTAACAATCCAGATGTTCTTTGAAAAAATCTCCATCTCGCCAATTGAAAAACAGGAAGCTGAGTTTGCTCTTACCCACTAGGCAGGGTTTCCTGTGCAGTCAAGGTCTACCTATGATTGCCCCCAACCTCTGCTGCACCTCCCCACCCCACTGATCCCCCTTCTCAAGCCCCCAGTCACACCCTCGACCTGCGCACACTGGAGACAATGAGGAGCAGAAACAAACACACCCCAATTCACCACCACCAGCAGCACCACCATTAGGTCTTAATAATAATAATAATAATAATAATAATAATAATAATAATAATATTTTTTTATTTATACCCCGCCCTTCCCGGTTCAGGAAATCGGGCTCACGGTGGCTAACAACAAATTTAAAACACTTAATTGAGTGCTTTGCCACTCTTGCCCAGCCCTCCACTCCCTCCTTCCTGCAACTGGTGGGTTGGGGGCAGGGCTGGATTTAGGGCGACACAACTGATTCCCCCACACTGGGCACTGAGCTGAGAGGGCTGTTGTCAAGGGCTGGTGGCAATGGGTATGTGGAAGATCCATGCTCTCTGGCACCTGTCATGGTGTCCTGTTGCACCAGAAGCATTTTAATCCTGCTGGCTGCATGTCCTGAAAAGCTGTCTGTGGACAAATGCCAGCTCCCTTGGCCTGAAAGTGAGATGAGTGCTGCAATCCCATAATCGCCTTTGACTGGCCTTAACCGTCCAGGGTTGTTGTTTTTTTACTTTTACCTATGTTTCAGTCAGTTGGTCAGTTTTATTGCACATAGCCAAAGGCTGCCGCAATGTACACAGAATCATTCAACAATTAAAAGAAAATATACTAGATTGATACAAAAAACTTAAAACATTTATATTATCAAGACATTATCTACTCTAAACACAGCTATAAAAGTACCTTAATATACAAGTTAAGACATTAAACAATAAAATTTATAAGCTAAAATTATCACATGGCCACTAATATATTAAAAAATAATGTCAATTAATACAATGTGCAATTTCATTATATTTTTACCTACCGTATTTTTCGCTCGATAACACGCACCTGACCATAACACGCACATAGTTTTTAGAGGAGGAAAACAAGAAAAAAAAAATCTGAATGAAACAGTGGATGTATCATTTTTGTGCTTCATGCTGTGGCCACAGACATGTGATTTGACGGTGAGTTTGGGGTAGCCCAATGCAAAGATCCTGAGGATCCATGTGGATCCATGCTTTGTAACCACATTTTTGCACCATTGCAGCCCCAGGCAACAGTGGGTGCGTGATTTTTTTGGTGCAGGCTGTAGCCATGGACATGCTATGTGATCTGATGGTGAATTTGGGGTGACCCAATGCAAAGATCCTGAGGATCCATGTGGATCCATGCTTTGTAACCACGTTTTTGCACCATTGCAGCCCCAGGCAACAGTGGGTGCGTGATTTTTTTGGTGCAGGCTGTAGCCATGGACATGCTATGTGATCTGATGGTGAATTTGGGGTGACCCAATGCAAAGATCCTGAGGATCCATGTGGATCCATGCTTTGTAACCATGTTTTTGCACCATTGCAGCCCCAGGCAACAGTGGGTGCGTGATTTTTTTGGTGCAGGCTGTAGCCATGGACATGCTATGTTATCTGATGGTGAATTTGGGGTGACTCAATGCAAAGATCCTGAGGATCCATGTGGATCCGTGATTGGAACCACGTTTTAAGTAGGGAGGGAAGGAAAAACATAGAAGCGACAAGGAGAGGGGTGTGCAGAGAAGCAGCTGGCTAAGAATGCAGGAGAGGGGTTTTACCGGAGGGAGGAAAAGAAGGCAAAAGTCCCCCCCACACACACACACAAGCCAACCAGCTCTCTCTCTCTCCCCCCCCCCAACCTGCATGTTGCCTTCGAGTCCCAGATGCACGGAGAGGAATTAGAAGGACGCTCTGCTGCTTTCCCCTCTGCTTGCCTGGAGGGGAGGGGTTTTCTCTGCTCTTTGTTCCGTTTGAGCAAACACAGTAAGGAAACAGAAGCGGGTGGGCAGTAAGACCCTGAGGCAGAGCTTCCTCCTTTCAAGGCTTCCCTTCTCCGGACGATTTGATATTTGCCTGATTTTTGCCTTCACTCGCGCTTGTCAGCTCCAGGGACCACACATTCGCTCAATAACACGCACAGACATTTCCCCTTACTTTTTAGGAGAAAAAATCTGCGTGTAATAGAGGGAAAAATACGGTATGTGGAACCTCCATATGCTAGAAGGTCAGAGAGTGGAAGAGGGGCTGCTGTCTCTGTGCCCTTCCTTTGGCGTGCCATTTTCACTAGTGTATGCTTTCTTACACACAGTTTCTCCGTATACATACATTTTTGTGAACATGTAGTGATTGGAGAAGTGCTTCACAAAAACCCAGATTACAAAGGGTAGCTGCATTTCACAGGTAAAGGGTAAAGGACCCCTGACAGTTAAGTCTAGTCGCGAATGACTGCAGGGTTGTGGCACTCATCTCGCTTTACTGGCCAAGGGAGCCGGTGTTTGTCTGCAGACAGTTTTTCCGAGTCATGTGGGCAGCATGACTAAGCCGCTTCTGTTGAAACCAGAGCAGCGCACGGAAATACCATTTACCTTCCCACCGGAGCAGTACTTATTTATTTACTTGCACTTTGACATGCTTTCGAACTGCTAGGTTGGCAGGAGCAGGGACCGAACAACGGGAGCTCACCCTGTCACAGGGATTCGAACCGCCGACCTGCCAATCAGCAAGCTCAAGAGGCTCAGTGGTTTAGACCACAGCGCCACCCGCGTCCCACATTTCACACGTAAAGGTAAAGGGACCCCTGACCATTAGGTCCAGTTGCGAACGACTCTGGGGTTGCGTCGCTCATCTCACTTTCCTGGCCGAGGGAGCCGGCGTGCAGCTTCTGGGTCATGTGGCCAGCAGGACTAAGCTGCTAAACTGCTAGGTTGGCAGGAGCAGGGACCGAGCAACGGGAGCTCACCCCATCGCGGGGATTCGAACCGCCATTGCTGTTAAAGACCGGTAGTCATTGAAGAAGTAAACAATAAACATCTCAGAGAAAAAGTTTCTTGATCTTAACAAAATAACTAAAGCATATCTCCTTTTTTAAATACTGTTTTGTGGTTAGTCTGTTTTAAGAAAATCCTCTAGCTCCCGTAAAGTCCTTTGAAAGGTCTCTATCGGTTGGAGGGAAAGAAACAGGCCAACCAGAGTACAAGAGCAAAGCGGCTAGTAAGACTGATCTTTATTATTTGAAAAGGGGAAAGTATTGCAACAGGGTCCCCACTCACCACACAGGAGGGAGGAGCAAAGAACAAAGGAAAATCAGAATGTTGTACTATCTCCACATGGTCTGCCCGACAGGAGCATCAGTCATACACCAGAAATACATCATTAAAAGGAGGTACATCAGGTAAATACATAGGTCACAGGCAAGTCATTGACACCTCTTCGGGTGTTAATTTTTTGTTGTTTAGTCGTTTAGTCATGTTCAACTCTTCGTGACCACATGCACCAGAGCACACCAGGCACTCCTGTCTTCCACTGCCTCCCGCAGTTTGGTCAGACTCATGTTGGTAGCTTCAAGGATAAAGGTAAAGGGACCCCTGACCATTAGGTCCAGTTGTGGCAGACTCTGGGGTTGAAGCACTCATCTCGCTTTATTGGCCAAGGGAGCCGGTATACAGCTTCCGGGTCATGTGGCCAGCATGACTAAGCCGCTTCTGGCGAACCAGAGCAGCGCACGGAAACACCGTTTACCTTCCCGCTGGAGTGGTACCTATTTATCTACTTGTACTTTGATGTGCTTTCGAACTGCTAGGTTGGTAGGAGCTGGGACCGAGCAATGTGAGCTCACCCTGTCGCGGGGATTCGAACCGCCAACCTTCTGATTGGCAAGTCCTAGGCTCTGTGGTTTAACCCACAGCGCCACCCGCGTCCCATAGCTTCAAGAATACAGGGAGGCAAAAGGAGAGGCAGGTATGGATGGTCTTCTGTCTGTGTCAGGTTCAGGGAATTCTATTCCCCACCCCACACCCTGTGGGAGCATGAAGCAAGGAGAAACATAGAGTGTCTTTAAATAAAGTGAGTTTATTCAATAAATTTAAATAAACATGGTGACAGACAAAGAAATCCAGCCAGTCTCTCGTAATGGCATTGCTCCAAATGAGCTCCTCCTGCCTCCATTCCTGGCAACAGCACTTCCCCTTACAGTGGCTTCCAGGAGCCTATTGTCCCTGAGTCCTTTGTTCTTGCACCTTCAATGAACACCGAGTTCTGGGAGAAGGTGGGTCAGAAATATTCTCCAGGCTGCTCTCTCCTGGCTCTCCTCCCAGCTCCTACCTTCTGTTTGCCTGTCTCTGAGCTGTGACCTTCCTCAACCACCTGCTGTAATTCATTACAGTAGTACCTTGGATTAAGAACTTAATTCGTTCCGGAGGTACATTCTTAACCTGAAACTGTTCTTAACCTGAAGCACCACTTTAGCTAATGGGGCCTCCTGCTGCCGCCACGCGATTTCTGTTCTCATCCTGAAGCAAAGTTCTTAACCCAAGGTACTATTTCTGGGTTAGAGGAGTCTGTAACCTGAAGCGCATGTAACCTGAAGCGTCTGTAACCCAAGGTACCACTGTACTGCCTTCCTCTCCTCTGGAAGCTGTGAGAGAAGGAGGGTGGCGACCTCCACCATTCCTCCTCCTGAATCTCGTTCTCTTCAGTCCAGTCCCTGACTGTCACCTCAAGCACCTTCCTGCCGGTCCTCGCCTTACTTATCCTAATATAAGTATAAAACAGGTAAGGTAAAGGTAAACATGCTAGCAATCACCTGCCATTGTCTTTCACAGGAATCCGCAGGGGACACATACTTCAGGAATGTGAGAAAGTAAGTGCTGAAAAGAGTCTGAGGCCTGGGTCTAGGGTCAACCATCTACAGATTTTTAGTGTCACATAGTTTCTTGTCTAAGTAATAAACCTTATTGTTTATATATCTCAGCTTTCTTGGGCTTATTTACACCAAGTAAATTACGTGTGAGGTACAGACAATATAGTCGACACCATTTGACAGTCATTTGTGAATGAGTCCTTAGTGTTCAATGAATGAGTGAGGTGGTTTGACATTTGTGAATTGGTGATATTCACTGTCGATGCAGTAGATACCAATGTATAGCTGTCAGAATTTCACTGCAGTTTGGGGAAGCAAATCTGTCTTATATGTAAGTATCAATTTACTATACGCATTTTCCATTCAGACTTCAGATTTTCTCTTAAATCAATCCTATTGCATTTTGATGCCATTTAAATGCTTGTCAGCCTTCCAGACAAAACACTTTTCTTGGTCGGCTCAGAAATGTTGTTCCAACATAAAAAAAGGAAAGAAGATCAATGACAGAGAGAGAATATATCACAGGGAAGTAGGTTGGCTTAGAAATGTTGTTCCAAAATATAAAAATAACTAAAATGCCACAGGCAGAGAGTAAAAATACCATTGAGAAATTTGAGCCTGGCAAGGGATCTTCTATCCCTCAAGGGGTGTGTGGGTGGGTGTTGGTGTGTTTCTGACCAGCTTATAAATGTGGTGCCAACATTTTAAAAAATGGTAACGGCAGAGTAACAATCACAGAAGGTAAAAAAAGGTAAAGGTAAAGGACCCCTGGACGGTTAAATCCAGTCAAAGGTGACTATGGGGTTGCGGCACTCATCTTGCTTTCAGGCCAAGGGAACTGGCATTTTTCCAGAGACAGCTTTCCGGGTCATGTGGCCAGAAAGACTAAACCACTTCTGGCAGAACAAAAACACTGTGACAGAAGCCGGAGCACACAGAAAAATCCAAGAAGACAGGAAAGAGCAAGAATCACTCTCAGAGAGAACTAAAGATAATTGTAGCTGCTTATTGTTGACATTACCGATGTCTGCTTTGTGTTGTTGCCGGGATGTCAGAGGACAAATATCAGTCTGCAAGCTGAGAAGATCAACTCTGCTTTTGCCTCACCAGCAGACATACCTGAGACTCCCTCCACAATCAGACAGAAAAGTTAAAGAAGACACTTGCAGAAGCCTCAAGATCCTTCTCGTATTCAAGCTGTTAATCTACTCTTCCTTTGGTAAGTCCTTCAGTACTTGTACAGCTTTCAAGCCACAGAAACGTTGTAAGTCTGTTTTGTTCTGAAGGGGTAAATAATTGACAATGATAAAGTTTGTTACTGGTTCCCTGTTGCTTATTTGCATGAAATTACAAAGCATGGCTCACTGATAAAACCCTCTCTGCGCCTGAACCCCTCCCCGCAAAGCTGTGCTCTTGAAGAGACCCTGCATCCCCTTTCTCACATTGTTGGGAACAACTTTTAGAGTGTGCTGTGACGCCTAATCGCTACTGAACATCCCTCTGATTGTGGTATTTGTACAAATTAAAAAGGGAGCTGTGGATAAGGACACTTTTGATGTAGGCTTCAAATTACTTTTTATATCGGTCCTGGAGGTTTTGCTTAATATGATCAGGAGGGACCAGTTGGTTAAAGGGATTCAGGTCGGAGTTAAACAATACAAACTGAGAGCATTTGCAGATGACCTAGTACTTACATTGCAAGAGCCAGAAGCTAGCACGAAAAGAGTTTTGGAAATAATTCAAGAGTTTGGTCAATTGGCAGGATTTAAATTGAATAAGTTAAAGACTAAGGTATTGGAGAAAAATTTAACACAGATTGAAAAAGAAAGGTTTCAGAATGAGACGGGGTTGACTGTGGTTAAAAAAGTGAAATACCTGGGTGTGATTATGACAGCTAAGAATGTGAACCTATTCAAAGACAATTATGAAAAAACTTGGACAGAAGTGAAAAAAGATCTGGAGATCTGGTCAAATCTGAAGCTTTCCTTGTTAGGTCGAATTGCAGTTATAAAAATGAATGTATTGCCAAGATTGTTGTTTTTGTTCCAAGCATTACAAATAATGGACAAAATGGATTGTTTCAAGAAGTGGCAGAAAGATATATCTAAATTTGTCTGGCAGGGCAAGAAGCCCAGAATAAAATTTAAGATATTAACAGATTCAAAGGAAAGAGGGGGGTTTGCCCTGCCAGACTTTAAATTGTACTATGAAGCGGCAGCTTTCTGCTGGCTAAAAGAATGGCTGCTTCTTGAAAACACAGACATTTTGGATTTGGAAGGATTTAATAACATTTTTGGGTGGCATGCATATTTGTGGTATGACAAGGTTAAAGCGCATAAAAGTTTCAAAAATCATATTGTCAGGAAAGCACTATTAAATGTCTGGGTTAGATATAAGGACTTGCTGGAAAATAAGACTCCAAGATGGTTATCACCAATGGAAGCTAAGGCAGTTAAAAAGCTAAATATGGAGTCGAAATGGCCAAGATATTGGGAAATCTTGGAAAAGGAAGGGGACAAACTGAGATTGCAGAGTTTTGAAAAACTAAAAGGGAAGGTGAGAGATTGGCTACACTATCATCAAATAAATGAAGTGTTTAAATTAGACAGTAAAATAGGCTTCCAGGTGGAAAAATCAAAATTAGAGACTGAACTGTTAGAATCCAGTACAAAGAATTTGTCAAAAATGTATAATCTGCTGCTGAAATGGAATACACAAGATGAAATGGTAAAATCAAGTATGATTAAATGGGCTCAGGACATTGGTTATAACATCATGTTTGCTGATTGGGAAAAGTTGTGGACCACCGGGTTGAAGTTTACGGCATGTAATGCCTTAAGAGAAAACATTATGAAAATGATCTATAGGTGGTACATAACCCCAGTCAAGCTTGCAAAGATTTACCATTTGCCTGATAATAAATGTTGGAAATGTAAGGAAAAGGAAAGTTCATTCTTTCACCTCTGGTGGACGTGCCCGAAGATTAAGGCATTCTGGGAAATGATTTACAATGAACTGAAAAAGGTATTTAAATATACTTTCCCCAAGAAACCAGAGGCCTTTCTCTTGGGTATTGTCGGCCAGGGGGTGCTAAAGACAGATACAAATTTTTTTATGTATGCTACAACAGCAGCTAGAATACTCATTGCAAAGTACTGGAAGACACAGGATCTACCCACACTGGAAGAATGGCAGATGAAGGTGATGGACTATATGAGCTTGGCAGAAATGACGAGCAGAATCCGAAACCAGGGAAGAGAAGCGGCGGAAGAAGAATGGAAAAAGTTCAAGGACTATTTAAAGAAATACTACAAAATTAATGACAGTTAGAATGATGTTGGATTAAAATAAATGGTTACTATTAGTAATGGTTAAGATAAAGAGAATAAGGATGATTAGCATAAATTTATAGTAAAATAAGGTAAGATTCGCTGAATAATTGTAAGAATTTGGAATACAGAAACGGGAAGTAAGAGGAAGTCGAGGAAGTAAGGTTCAGAAATTGGGTCATGAAATGGTACTTGTTTTTTGTTCTATTATTGTTTGTTGTCTGTTTATGTATGTCTTGTTTCTGTTAATATAAAAAATTGTTTAATAAAAATATTATAAAAAAAAACAAATTAGAAGCCAGTTTGTACCAACTAAACATTAGGGAGAACTCTGTGACAGTTGCAGACTCTGCTTCATTTAAGATTTTAAAGCAGATGTTGGGTCACCATCTGCCAGGGATCCTTTAGCTGAGATTCCTGAATTCCAGAAGGTTGGAATAGATGAGTCCAACGCTATGAGTCTATGAATCTATTTTAAGTTCTCGCGAGTCATTGGGCAGGATGCCTGGAATGAGCTCCTCAGAATCAGCATATTTGGTGTCCTGTGGATGCAGTACTAGACAACCCTTGTTCCAAGAAGCATTTGGATGCGGATGATCTGGAGCCCCCAGAAATTTCTAGCACTCGGGAACACCCCAGAACAATGTTCAAGCAGGACCTGGGACCGTCAAAGAAGAAACAAGGAAGAGGAGGCAGAACAGCCCCTAAGCCCCTGGGAGTGATGGAATCTTAAGAGGCAGAATAAGATCATCACAATCAGTAGAAGGGACCAATCTGACTCAGCCTCCAGAGAGGCGGGACAGTCCTGGAAGGGAATAACAAAAAGGTGTCCCGTCCCCCTCTTCTGCATGCCTAGGAGTGCTTGGCTGCAGAGCAGGGCTCCTTTTGAGTAAAGGGCTATTTTTGGGGAGGACCTCAGCAGTGTCTGGATGGGAGTTCTGGCAACTCTGCCTTAAAACCCTCAAGAGGAGGCAGAGAGCGCTGCTGAAAAGATGTTTCCCTTCCAACCCTGATCTTTTCCTGCACTGCCTCCCTGTGGCCATGCCTCTTAGCCGTGCCTTTGCCTATGTTCTTGCCTGAACTGCTGCCTCGCTGTGGCCAGATCTTGCAGTACAACTTGTCTGTGCCTTTGCCTCAGTTGCTTCACTTCAACCAGACTGTGGGCTACTCTTAAGCTTGCCTGTTCCTGCTTATCTGAACTATGTGCTTGTGGCTTTGCTGTGGATTCTTGCCAGCCTGAACCTGTGGAAACAGGACATTTGGGCTTCTACTGAGAGTGCATATACCAGCATGGGGCCTGATAATAATAATAATAATAATAATAATAATAATAATAATAATAATAATAATAATAATAATTGTTTACTGCCCCTCATCTGAAGACCTCAGGGCAAAACGGTCAGTTTGCATTTTTAGTGCAGAAAGTATGGATTTGATGTGTAGAGATCTTTCCTATTCCAATTAATTCAAGAGGGGTATTGCTCATTTGCCTTCACTAGCAGTAAAGCTCTGCTGGATGGAATAATAATTGCCTCTGGTTTATTTTTGGAAATCCTGCAACATATTTAAGTTGTTGCTCTGCTAACTATACATTGGAATGTACTCTGGATCAATATTGAGTAGACTTCCATGACAAAAACACAGCATAAACATACAAGATAAGAAGACAAAATGCATAATAAAAACAAGAAGAAAAGAAACCAATAACTCCTACTCCGCCTTCACCACCCATTTCTCTGTCAGGAGCTCGTCCTACACTTGAGTAGGACCCTGGCAGAGTCATATGCCCGACTGGCATGTTCTCTCCCTCCTGGTAGTTCGTTCATGAGCTTCAAAAGCTTTCTTCTGCCTGAACATCACAGCGACCGATGCCAACAAACAACGGCACACTTAGGGATCCGCAGAGTCTGCGCAGTTTGCGTAACAGGCCTCAGCAACTCAGCATTTTGGCTAATCTATTTTATTTACATATAAACCCACACAGAGCACTGCAAGATGGCTCCCTCTCTCTCTAGCATCAGACAGCAAAGAGAAAAAACAAAGGACAATAGTCCCACTTCACAGAACACAGTAACACAAACATCTTGTCTCCGTCACTTCCCACTCTGTGGAGTCAAAACATGTACCATCATGTAATAGACAACAATCCCATGACTGCAATCACGGAGCAGGAATTCTAACATTCTCTACCATTGTAGCTCACTCAGCTCTTCCTCTGGCTCAGACAATGGTGGTGATGAGAGTGAGGAGTGATTGGTGCTAACCCATGTCCTTGTTCATCTTTCCCCTCCTCTCCTGCCCCAATAGGCACTTTGAGTCAAGCAGCAGAGAATCCGACCTATCACGTGAATGGGATCCTGGGAGGATCGGTATTCCTTTCTTTAAATGCACCCCCAGCCAAAAAAGTGGTCAAAATTGAATGGGCCTTCCACCCCACATCTGGGGATTCATACCTGCTTGGTGAGTTCAGGGATGGAAAACTGGATCAGTCAAATTTCAGGAGCCAGTATGAACAACAGATGGAAACTGGTGATGCCGTTGCATTGAGGATCAAGAACTTCGCAATGGTTGATGAGACCACACTGAGCATCAAGAACCTGACAATGAAGCACAGTGGTCTCTATGAAGCTCGTGCCTGGATTAACTCTGCGCTGTTCCAAGAACACCACTTCATCCTCACTGTTTATGGCAAGTAATGATTTCACCATCTTTGTCAGTTTGTAGTGGAGCTGAGCATAGAATGGGAAGATCATGAGATATGATGGGGAACCTTTGTCAGCCTGAGGGCCACATTCTCACCTAGGCAACATTCCAGGGGCCACATGCCAGTGGGGCACAAAATCAGAGGAAATAAGTGTGTGGAGAATTGAGTCTGAACGTTACTGTTCTACAATATGCTAGTTTCTTCACATGTGTGCAGCCCCCATCCTCCATCCAGGAAGCAAGGGGCATCATCAAGATTCAGTAATACTTTTCAGCCAGACAAAAGAACTCAAGGAAGGTGTGAATCAAGGCCAGTGAGAGGAGTATGTCTGGGAAAGATATATGGCTCTGGGAAAGGACTCTGGGAGAGAGTCCTGAGGGCCAGATAGAGATGCTTGGAGGGACATATTTGGCCTCTGGGCCCAAAAGCCCCCACCCGTGCCCTACACAGTTACCAAGAGGCATGTGGGGCACGAACTCCTAATGTAATGATCCCAGGCAGGCAAGGAAGCCCCGATAAGAATTCATGAGTCTCTGGCAGTTTTATGGTACGTTTATTTGCAATTAACTTGCTGAGCGTGGCTCCGAGCCTGCTGCTCTTTGCTACGAGTTGGTCACTCTGAGTCTCCGCCCCTATCGCAACAAGAAGGATGCCAAAGTCCAGTCCTTCCTCTCTTGTACTTCTGTTGTATTTTAACATTTCCAGCTCTTCTGGTTTGGGGAAGAGGTGGGTGAACACCCCCCCCACTATAAAACAGATCCCTCTAAATGTTGCTTGCCTCCTGGTTGCATAGCAACCCCCTCAATGTCATCTATCTCCTCCCCTCCCTCTGTCTGTGAGTTTTCTGGGTCTGCTGCTCTATCTGAGTCTGGGAACTCTTGATGAAGTGGTGCAGAACTAACTCACTCCTGCTCTGTCTGTGGCTGCAACCCCTCGTCTCCAGAGTTAGGCTCTGGCTCGCTCCTTCATTCCTTCATCTCCAGAGTCAGACTCTTCCTAGGCATTCAATTCAGACACATCCCTGACACCTAATCACTTTCATTTGTGTTAAAACAGAGCCAGTGCCAAGACCATGGATACAACATAAGGTACAATCCAAGACTCCAGAAGGCTGCAATGTGTCCTTACAGTGCCAGGCACCTGTAAAGGAGGAGTACACGATCTCCTGGAAAAGAGGGAATCCCCCCAGGGTCTTAGTAGGAGGTTTGGATAAGTACTGGCTTTCTGACAATGGAAGGAATCTCCACGTCTCCTGGCGAAAAAGCTCTTCTGACTCCACATTCACTTGCCTGGTCAGCAATCCTGTTGATCGAAACCGTGCCTCATTTGACTTGCTCAGAATTTGTGCAAGTGGGGAAGGTAAGAAATGTATCACCCCTTTCATAACCCACTGCTTCTGCTTGGAGTGGTGAATACTCAGACAGTCCCTCAAGATAGGGATTGTATAAGCAAACACTCCTCCTTCCTTGCGAGCTTCTTAGCAGGTTTGGGCCAAGACAGCTCTGCTTGCAGACTATGCTTCACCCTATGAGTTGCTGCTCCTGAGATTAAGAGTCTTGTGCTCTACCAACTAAGATATCCTGCTGCTTTGATTTCTTCTTTGATTCCTAGGCTGAGAAATTGCCCTGGGACCCACAAAAGTGAAAGCAGCAATGATATCTGAAGAACCATGCAATTCTTAGAGCATCTTCTCCCTGCAATGGGACTCCCAGAATCCCCAGCAGGACTCAGGTGCTTTGCTTGCTATTCCTGCTGTAGTGAAGGCGAGCAAAAGCACCATGTAAGTTTATGTCTCCAAATTATAAATGATGGGTTTAGACCCAGATTTTGTGATGCTTAGGGTGGAGTCTCTGAGGACAAATGCATTTTGGTTTGCTTCCCAAACTCATAAGATAACCAAAATACACCTATCCTTCAGAATTTGCACTTCTCTATTGTCTGCCACTTTGGCAATCTTTGGTTTATTATCTACCAATAAATAATAGAAATAATAACAAGAGTGAAGAATAATATAAAGTAATCCAGGAGAGCCAACTTAGGGCAACACTAATGGAACAAGACCTTCTTCTTTCTTACGGTATTTACTCAAATGTAATGCACATCTCGGGGACACGGGTGGCGCTGTGGTGTAAATCACTGAGCCTTGGGCTTGTGGATAGGAAGGTCGGCAGTTCGAATTCCCACGACGGGGTGAGCTCCCGTTGCTCGGTCCCTGCTCCTGCCAACCTCACAGTTCGAAAGCACATCAAAGTGCAAGCCACTCTGGCAGGAAGGTAAACGGCATTTCCGTGCACTGCTCTGGTTCTCCAGAAGCGGCTCAGTCCTGCTGGTCACATGACCCAGAAGCTGTCTGCAGACAAACGTCAGCTTCCTCAGCCAGTAAAGCGAGATGAGCACCGCAACCCCAGAGTTGTCTGTGACTGGACTTAACTGCCAGGGGTCCTTTAACTTTTTAATGCACATCTCTTTTTTGCCAAATTACGTCACGAAAATTAGGGTGCACATTAGATTTGATGGTGCATTTACATTTGCCAGCAAATACTTTTTGGGTTTCAAGGTTTTGAAAATTGAGGTGTGCAATAGTTTTGATGGCTCATTCAATTTGTGTAAATACAAGTATTTGTTCTGCTTCTCTTAGTCACATAGGGGAGGTCCCTTTGGTGGCTGTTGTTGCAGTGCATTCCAAGAGCCTCTTATTGCTTGTTGCAGGTGGACAACAAAAGTACTGGGGGATCCTGCCGCTTCTCGTCTGTGCTGTTGGAACTTCTGCATGTTTGATAATGATATGGAAGAAGAAGAAGTTGGGAAAGAAGAAAGGTAGAACCATCTCTGTTAATCTCCTTAATCACCTGGGATTGAGCCTGACTGCCAAATGTGTGCCTGCCTCTCCCTTGCTCCTCTTGAGAGTATGTTTCCAAGAACAATTCAAAGTGTTGGTGCTGACCTTTAAAGCTCAAAACGGCCTCGGCCCAGCAGACCTGAAGGAGCATCTACACCCCCATCTTTCTGCCCGGACACTGAGGTGCAGCACCGAAGGCCTTCTGGAGGTCCCCTCCCTGTGAGAAGCCAAGTTACAGGGAACCAGGCAGAGGGCCTTCTCGGTGGTGGTGCCCGCCCTGTGGAATGCCAAAGAAATAAACAACTATCTGACTTTTAGAAGACATCTGAAGGCAGCCCTGTTGAGGGACACTTTTAATGTTTCATGCACTACTGTTTTTTAATAGATGCTGCTTCTGTGATGCAAGCTCAAGAGGGCTCTCCTGCGCCCTTGCTCAGAGGAGACCCCCCAAAAGATGGTGATGACCAACTGAGATGAGCATGCACAGTAAGGAAGGCTGGAGGACCGGGTAAGATGTTTGGAAGTCACGTAATACTATGGCATTATTTTTTAACATTTGCTAGTACTACTAGGAGTAGTCAGGGCTTCTTCTTTTTTTTTCCAGCCAGAACGCTCTGGAACAGAGTTAATTTATCCACTCACCTTGAAACACCATTGCAGGGGGTTGGAACAAATGACGCTCAAGATCACTTCCAACTCTTCAATTCTATGATTCAAATCATCTGAGAGGAGTGGTTGGCTGCTAGCTGTGATGGCTATGCTCTCTGCCTCCGTGGTCAAAGGTAATAATGCTTCAGAATACAAACTGCAGGAGGGGAGAGTGTGTCAGTTTGATTTCATAGTACCAAAAGCATTGATCTGATGAGTAGAGATCTTTCCTGTTCTAATTAATTAAGAGGGTTCTGGAAGCTTCTCTGTGTGAAAGAAACAAGCAGAAGGTTCATGATGTTTGGGTTATTCCTTCAGAGGAGCTGAGCACAGCTCGCTTAAAATGGTTCTATTATCTCTTTCTGTCAAGGTCATGCTGATTATAATAATAAGGCCAGACAGAGCCTGGGTTTCACTTCTTTCTTTCTTTCTTTCTTTCTTTCTTTCTTTCTTTCTTTCTTTCTGATGTGGTATTCTGTGTATATAGTGTTAAGGTTTAGACTTACTATAAGTTACTCTAAGTTACTATAAGTTATTCTAAGCAACTGGATTTCTTATGGGCAGTGCCAATTCTGAATGTATATGAATTTGTGACCATTCTGCTCAATTGCCTTCAGTAGCAGTAAAGCTCTGCTGGATGAAATATTAATTGTTTCCAGCATTTGGAAATGTAAAGAAAAAGAAGGATCTTTTTACCACATATAGTGGGAATGTAAGAAAGTCAAAAACTTCTGGGAAATGATATATAATGAGATGAAAAAGATGTTGAAATATACATTTATTTTAAAAACCAGTAGCATTTTTACCTGGCATTGTAGGGGATGATATTAATAGACAAGATTGTAAATTGTTTTTATATGCAACAACGACAGCAAGAATATCATTGAAACAAAAATGGAAACAAGAAGAATTACCGATGAAAGAAGAGCGGCAAATGAAATTAATGCACTATGAAGAATTAGATAAACTAACAGGAAGGATTCAAAACCTGCAGGAGAATCTTAGAGGACTGGAGTAAATATTTGAACTATCTGAAAAGCAATTGTAATAAAGAGATTACGCTAGTAGGACTGCAAGACGTTTTGTAAGGAGGATTATGCAAAATATTGCAAGGAAGACTATGAAGAGAATATTAGTTAAGGACAATTAAAAGTAACAGAGAAATTAAGAAATGCAGATTAAGTGATAAAGAATGGAAAATCTTCAGAGGTAGTTGACGGAAGTCTAAAACATTGTATAAGATAAAAATGTATGTTAAATGACTGTTGGAAATGATATGTTAAAAAAAATAATAAAAATGTGTGTGTGTGTATTAATTGTCTCTGGTCTATTTTTTGGAAATCCTGCAATGTGTTCAAGTTTTCACTCTGCTAACTATACGCTGGAATCTGTTCTGGATCAATATTGAATAGAATTCCATGACAGAGTGCTCAAGTGCAAATTCCTATGTATAATACATCAAATTATCCGCCTTCATGTACAGTAGACAGTAGATATTCTATATTTTGAAAGTAGGCTAAGGTCAGTTATTTAGTGATAGCAAATATGTGTATTAGCATTAGGTAGAAGGAATAACAATGCTGCCCTTTTAAGAAAAGATACTGCCTTTCCCCCTTTTTTAGACATCGTGGCAGGTTGGGATATATTCTCGTTTCTATTGCCTCTGACCAGAGGGGAAGAAACCTCCCTTCCCCATTTGCAATCTAGTTTCAGTCTAGTTCTTGCATATGCAGGAAGAGGGGCAAACTCATTTGTTCTTACAGAACTCCATAGAGAACTTCATAAAATACTTCTAACCATCTTCATTCAGAGCCAAAGAACAAACTATTGGAATGTGAGTAATATTTCTACATGTGCTTTGATTATGTTCAATAAATATACGTATGAGAGCTTTGTGGAGTTTTGTTGAATACTATCCAGACTGAGAGAGAAGTTTCAGGACTGAACAGTGGGCAATATTCTTGACAGAACCCCATGCAAAACAGCAGACTTCTATAATGACCTGAAGGCATTCGCTTTAAAAAAGCAACAGCCCAATTTTTGCTTACAGTTTTCTTTGGTAGTAACCATTTAATTTTTTTAATTTTTAGCTATACCCCATAACAAAAAGAAGAGGGAAAGGGATGCTCAGAGTGGAGCCACTAAATTCTTAGAAGGAGCCCTTATCTCTGATCAGCCTCACACTGTTTTTGATCAAGGCTGCTGACTGCTATTTTGTGGGTGTATCTCACAACATCATGTTCTAATAAAAGCAGAGCAAAATTTTAAGCTAATTTCTGATCATCTTATTTATTTATTTATCTTGCTGGTTGCTTGTCACCCAAAGATATCCAAGAGACCTTCGCATTAAAGAAAAATATATGCACATACATAAAACCACGGAGAAGAGAGAGACGTAACTTACTGGATTTCTTTATTAGCAACAGAAGTATTTTCTCTGGGTGACTTCCAGTCAAGGAGACAATGGAATCCAGCAGGCAAGACTGAACGCACAAATGTCCGTGGCGGAGAGTGAAACGTTGTCGTGGGACTTGCATAGTGACACTAAAAATTCATTCAAGCAGCTGCGCGCGTGTATAAAAGGGAAAAGGGAGGCGCTAGAATGCGACAGGCGGGAGAGAAAAGGGGGACGAAAAGGAAAAAGAGGGGAAGCAGATAGAGGAGAGAGGAAAGAAGGAAAGACAGAAAGAAAGATGAGATGCAAACGAAGACGAGAGAAACCGGCGAGGAATTGCAGAGGAAAGGAAGGAAAAAAATAGGCAAAGAGGAGAGGGAGGAAGAGAGGGAACGAGACCAGGATCTTGAAAGAAAGAGCGGGAATGGAGAAGGAAAATCAAAACACCCTCTGGAAAGCGGGCGTGGGTGTAGCCCACTGCCCCCCAAATAAGTAAATCAATACAAATATTTAACTGAGGTTCTGTCCCGCCCATCATAAATCCTGAAGAGGCTCCTCCAAGTCCTGCCTGGGAGGGGAAAATGCGCTGAGGGGGAAGGGAGGATTTTTCGGGGGGTCTCGGATTTAGCCCAGCGCCGGTATCCCGGTCCAGCAGCAGCAGCAGCAGCAGCAGCCTCGCCTCCTCGCCGCCCGCTTTCGTCCTGCCTCAAATTACCACGCTTCTAATATGTCCTGTGTACCCTGGAGAGAGCGCAGCGGACGAGGAGCAGGAGACAGCGGCAGAGAGCATCTTCTAGCGCTGAGCACTGGGCAGTGAGTGGTCAGCGGCGAGAGGGGGCATGGATTTATTTCTAGGGGCAAAGCGTCACGGGCCAGCCACGCACTCGGGATTTTTTTTAAATCCCCTGTGCTATGCCAAATGCATAATGACTCAAGTTGTGATGTGGCCTCGCGGTTTTAAAAGCCTGGCTCAGGCTGAACTGGTGCCACTGATAACTCCGGGCATGCAAATGGCACAATTTCTTAGGACAATAAGTAGCATCAGAAGACTCTTTTGGACCTTACCAGGGTCTCATCTTCTAGAGGAGAAGAAAGACTGCACACTCAATCGGGGCAAGCAACAATCGGGGTTCCTGGGGGTCGCAGTTTGTTCTGATTTAGAGCTATAGAGTGGGACTTACCTGGGAAAGGAGCGCGCAAGTGGGAAACCGCTGAGACCCCGACTTTCTAGGCGCAGGACAAGAGGAAGTGTGGGCGAGCCCTTGTACGAAAGGCATTGGACTGAAAACAAAGCTCTCTTCGCTCCTGGCCAAAATGATTGTGAAAGTCCCGAGCAGAAGCCTCCTGGCTATCCTTCTCTTTGCTCCATGGATCTGTACTTCATTTGGTAAGTCCTTGGGAGAGGGAGGAAACTCATTGCAAATGCCGTCTTTTGTGAAGGGGAAATAATTGGCCAAGGGGAGGCTGGTGCCATTTCTCTTAGGTAGTGTTGAGCATAAGCTTTCCTCTTGGTGAACCACCTTCTCATTGCAAGCATCACCAAGTAGGCATCTCCTTCTATGTCCTCCCGCTTTCTGGAATAGCTCCTCTGTGCCCTGCTCATTCCCCCTGGGCAGGAAAGAAGCAGCCTCTGGGTCTCCTGCCTCCTCAGGATATGTGGGGAGCAAGGAAGGGGTGGCTCTGCTCCATAATCTCACCCCCCCTTTCTTCCCATTCAAAGTCCTCTTCCTCAAATGCTTCAAGCTTCTAGTCTGAGTTCTCAGAGTTCTTCAGAGTTCTCAGAAGGTATAGGGGCACTTGCTCAAAAAAGGCTTCACCCCATGCCCTGGGAACCTACCCCCCAATAAGCTGCATTGTACCCCACAGGTCATTACTATAGTGCAGGGGTCAGCAAACTTTCTCAGCAGGGGGCCAGTCCACTGTCCCTCAGACCTTGTGGGGGGCTGGACTTTTTTTGGGGGGGGATGAATGGATTCCTATGCCCCACAAATAACCCAGAAATGCATTTTAAATAAAAGGACACATTCTACTCATGTAAAAACACACTGATTCCCGAACCATCTGCAGGCTGGATTGAGACTGCGAATGGGCCGGATCCAGCCCCCGGGCCTTAGTTTGCCTACCCATGCTATAGTATATGTGTGGGGTGTGTGTCTGTATATTTGCCTGCAAAGGGCCCTCTTCCATCCCTAACTCTCCCAAAAATAGGATATAGAGTAAGGTCACCAGATTTTTTTCCAATGAATCCAGGGACACTTTTCAACTTCAATGGATTTTGTCAGGGGATTGTTTTGTAAATCCGGGGACTGTCCCTGGGAAACAGGGACATCTGGTAACCTTAATTTAGATCAGCTTCCCAATGTATCCAACATATGTCTTCTCAGAGCCTAATTGCAGCACAGATCTAGCTATCTCTTCCCAACCCTCTCACTGCCCTGCCACCAGGAATAGAAGGGTATTTCAAGGCAATGTGGAAGGGGTGATGCTAAACTCGGTTGCCTCAGAGTAAGCCCATTAGATTCACTAAGGCTTGCTTCTGAGTAGACATGCAAGGTAGTTCTAGGTCTTTTTTATCTTCCAAATTGGCTCAAAGCTATTTCAGTATTTCCTCACCTATTTCCCCCCTCTCTCACCCACCCCAAATAGGAAGTTTAAGTCATGGAATGGATAATCCAATATATCAGGTGAATGGAATCATGGGAGAATCAGTCTTGTTTCCTGTAAATGTATCTTCAGCAGTAACAGTGGAGAAAATGGAATGGGACTTTTACCCACAAAGCGGTGGCCTGGGCTATTGGCTGGGGGAATTCAGCCACGGGAAACTGGAGCACCCAAGTCCCACCGACCGGTTTGGACAACGGCTAGACATGGTGAACGAGACAACACTGAGGATCAAAGACCTGGAGTTGGATGATGGTGGGATCTACAATGCTCGCATCTGGTTTACTAAGGCACAGTTTCAAGAACAGAGTTTCAGCCTCATGGTCTATGGTAAGTAACTAGTTTCACTGTCTGAATGCAGAGGAGAGCTACACAGATGATAAAGGGGAAAGTTGAGGGAGCTGGGTGTCTTTGGCCTGAAGGAGCGTCTCCACCCCCATCATTCTGCCCAGACACTGAGGTCCAGCTCTGAGGGCCTTCTGGAGGTCCCCTCACTGCGAGAATCAAGTTTACAGGGAACCAGGCAGAGGGCCTTCTCGGTGGTGGCACCCACCCTGTGGAACGCCCTCCCACCAGATGTCAAAGAGAAAAACAACTACCAGACTTTTAGAAGACATCTGAAGATAGCCCTCTTTAGGGAAGCTTTTAATGTCTGATGCATTACTGTATTTTAATATTGTGTTGGAAGCTGCCCAGAGTGGCTGGGGAAGCCCAGCCAGATGGGTGGGGAAAGATGAAGAAGAAGAAGAAGAAGAAGAAGAAGAAGAAGAAGAAGAAGAAGAAGAAGAAGAAGAAGAAGGGGCTGAAAGGCATTGGTGTAGCCAAGGTGGTGGGGGCAAGGGGGCAGCTGCCCCACATATGAAGTAAAACAATAGAAATACTTAACTGATCTATCATGTTGGTTCTGCCCCCCCTAACAAAAGTCCCCCCCCCATAAAAACCCTGGCTACACCCATGCTGATATTTGAAGGGCTGTCACATGGAAGCTGGAACAAGCTTGTTCTCTGCTGCTCTAGATGATAGGTCCCAAACCAATGAATTTAAATGATAAGAAAGGAGATTTCTACTAAATGTAGCTGTGATGCCTGCATTGCAAGCAGCTGGATTACATGACTCTTGTATTTTATTATAATGGAATAGGATTGACAGCGTTTGGCCGGTTTCTGACAGGCATAAGGTGCAAACATCACATCTTTCCCATTTCTCTTCAAACAGAGCCCGTGCCAGAACTTCAGATTCTCCCCAGAGACGTCTCCAACAGCTCAGGCATATGTGATGTAACCCTGCAATGTCAGGTGTCTGGAAAGGGGGAATTTGACATCTCCTGGAAAAGAGGGGAACCCCTCAGAGACTTAGGAGATGGCTTGGACGGGTACCAGATCTCTGACAATGGAACCAGTCTCCAGTTGTGGTGGCCCAACGCCGGTGACTCCACTTTCACCTGCCTGGTCAGAAATCCCATTGGAGAGAAGGACATCTCCTTCAGCTTGCTCAGCATCTGCCCAACTGATGATGAAGGTCAGTAATTTATGGCACCTTCCTCCAAACGATGCATTGCACCCCTTTACCCCATCACCCCATATCGCTGCTTGGGGTTGTGAATATATTGGGGCAGGGACAAGGCAGCAGTGGAGGGTCCATTCATGTCTTTGAGGAGTGGGACTCCCAGCCACAAGAATTTGGAAATCTAAGAAGAGGATGTGTTTTTAGAATTAAGAGGTAGAGGGACGCGGGTGGCACTGTGGGTTAAACCACAGAGCCTAGGACTTGCTGATCAGAAGGTTGGTGGTTCGAATCCCCGCGACGGGGTGAGCTCCCGTTGCTCGGTCCCTGCTCCTGCCAACCTAGCAGTTCGAAAGGACGTCAAAGTGCAAGTAGATAAATAGGTACCGCTCCGGCGGGAAGGTTAACAGCATTTCCCTGCACTGCTCGGGTTCGCCAGAAGCGGCTTAGTCCTGCTGGCCACATGACCCGGAAGTTGTACGCCGGCTCCCTCGGCCAATAAAGCAAGATGAGCGCCACAACCCCAGAGTCGGCCAAGACTGGACCTAATGGTCAGGGGTCCCTTTACCTTTACCTTTACAGTGGTAGAGCCCCTGCTTTGTTTGCAAGAAGGTCTCAGGTCCAATCCCTTTGGAATCTTCAGGCAGGGCTAGGAATAATAATAATAATAATAATATCTATTATTTATACCACGCCCATCTGGCTGCGTTTCCCCAGCCACTCTGGGTGGCTTTCAACAAAAGATTAAAAATACATTAAAACATCAGTCATTAAAAACTTCCCTAAACAGGGCTGCCTTCAGATGTCTTCTAAACTTCAGATAGTTGTTCATTTCTTTGACATCTGATGGGAGGGAGTTCCACAGGGCGGGCACCACCACCAAGAAGGCCCTCTGCCTGGTTCCCTGTAACTTGGCTTCTCACAGTGAGAGAACTGCCAGAAGGCCCTCGGAGCTGGACCTCAGTGTCCGGGCAGAACAATGGGAGTGGAGATGCTCCTTCAGGTATACTTGGCCGAGGCCTTTTAGGGCTTTGAAGGTCAGCACCAACACTTTGAATTTGCTTGGAAATGTACTGGGACCCAATGTAGGTCTTTCAAGACCGGTGTTATGTGGTCTCAGCTGCCATTTCCAGTCACCAGTCTAGCTGCCACATTCTGGATTAGTTGTATTTTCTGGGTCACCTTCAAAGGTAACCCCACGTAGAGCGCATTGGAGTAGTCCAAGCGGGAGATAACTAGAGCATGCGTCACTCTGGCAAGACAATCTGCAGGCAGGTAGGGTCTCATCCCTACGTTTCAGATGGAGCTGGTAGACAGCTGCCCTGGACACAGAATTGACCTGTGCCTCCATGGACAGCTGTGAGTCCAAAATGACTCCCAGGCTGCGCACCTGGTCCTTCAGGGGCACAGTTGTCCCATTCAGGACCAGGGAGTCCCCCACACCCACCTGCCCCCTGTCCCCCCAAAACAGTACTTCTGTCTTGTCCCCTACCCTAAACCTGGGGAGTCTCTACCAGTCAGTGTAGGCTATATTAAGCTAGATAGACCCAATGGTCTGAGTCAGTACAGGGCAGCTTCCTATGACGGATATCTTCAAGACTCTGGTTTACGTGCTATTCCTACCATGGAGATGAATGCATATCCCAGATTAAAGGATGATCTCCCGATCATAAAGTTTGACTCTGCACTTTAGTCACCCTTAGAGTAAACCCATGAGACCAATGAGCTTTTAGGTAGTCATGACTAAATTGGGTGACAGTGCTTTTAAGATGTATTTTCTAAGCCTGACTCACTCAACCCTGTTGAGGCTCTAATGCAGGGGCAGTCTGAGTGGAGTCCCCCAGATGTTGCTGGACTCCCAAGGTCCCATCATCCCTGACCTGCTGGTTGCTGAGGATGATGGGAGTTGGAGTCCAACAGCATTGGGAGGGCTACAGGTCGCCTTCCGCTCCCCTGATGCCTCTTTGGAGTCACCCACCCCTTTAAACCCATCTCCAAGTGCCAGATTAAAATTCTGTGCCAGAGTAACCCAGGGAAACCTCGAATTAAGTCTATAAAAGTGGAACTTGTTGGCATAGAGCCAGTGTGGTGTAGTGGTTAGAGAGTTGGACCTGAGAGACCCAAGTTCAAATCCCTACATGGCCATGAAGCTCACTGTGTGACCTTGAGCCAGTCACTAATCCACCTCACAGTTTGCTATTTATTAATTTTTTTGCATCCCCCCTTTTCCTTTTTTTAAAAATTGGTTCTCACATATTACATTACAATACAGATGTACCAAAGCCAACACCATTTCCTCCCCATACATTTACATTTCTATTTCCTCAATCCATCATATTATTCTTTTCTCCTTCCTCCCACTTCACTCCGCCCCCACTCAATGTCCTCCACATTATACAATTTACAATAATCTTTGCATTCTACAACCTTCTCAAATCATCTATATATTCCCTTACTAATTTTTCTTCTGTCCAGTACTTCACATTTTAATCTAGGCATATTAGCATAGCTTTTTTTGAGCAATATTTTGCCATATATTCATCAAAGCATTTCCACTCCTTTTAAATTTTTTGATTCGACTGATTTATTATAGCAGTTAATTTTGCCAAAATTAAATATTCATTTAGGTTACAAATCCATTCCTCCTTTGTGGGTATAATTTGTGACTTCCACCTAGCAGCAATCATTATTCTAGCAGCTGTACTTGCATATAGAAAAATTCTCTCCCCCTGTGGTATCTTATCATCTATCAATCCAAGGAGATATGTTTCTGGTTTCTTTGTTATTGATATTTTCAACATCTTCTTTGGTTCTTTGTGGAAGGTAAAGGTAAAGGGACCCCTGACCATTAGGTCCAGTCATGGCCTACTCTGGGGTTGCGGTGCTCATTTCGCTTTATTGGCTGAGGGAGCCGGCATACAGCTTCTGGGTCATGTGGCCAGCAGGACTAAGCCGCTTCTGGTGAACCAGAGCAGCGCACGGAAACGCCGTTTACCTTCCCGCCGGAGCGGTACCTCTTTATCTACTTGCACTTTGACGTGCTTTTGAACTGCTAGGTGGGCAGGAGCAAGGACCGAGCAACGGGAGCTCACCTCGTCGCGGGGATTCGAACTGCTGACCTTCTGATCAGCAAGTCCTAGGCTCTGTGGTTTAACCCACAACGCCACCCACTTCCCGTTCTTTGTGTACTACTATCCAAAATTTCTTATTTTACTCACACCTCCACCACATATGTATTGTTGTTCCTATTTCTCCAACACATCTCCAACAGAGGTTGGATTTCAATTTGTATATCTTTGCCAACTTAACCTTACATTTTGCTACTGTGCTATATCTCAACGGACTCTTACAGGTAGTCAGCAGAGACTCTGGTGGATGATCTGCCTTCCCATCAGCTTCATTTTAATTCTGGCATGTTCTGTAATAATATGGAAGAGGAAATACATATTTAAAAAGAGGTAGGAACATCTCTATTAATCTGTGACTATGGAATTTCCTCCCTGTTCATATAAGTCATAGAAGTCTTTTGACGCATGTGTTACTCTTATTTCTTCACATGATGATCTTATTCACTGTTTATTTGAATTTTAATACTGAATGATATATTGTTTTTAAACATGTCATATACTACATAGGTAATTTTAAGTTGAACAGTATATACATCTGCCTAATAAGCAAACAACGTGTTTCATTTTACACTCTGCAGAAATTGCCTCCACAATTCCAGAGAACCAGCACTCTCCTGCATCACAACAGACAATGAGGAACGTCCCCAAAGTTGGGCATGAGCAGGTGAGATGAGTGTGGAACTGAATGAAAGGAAGGTGACTTGATATAGCAATGGGAGTGTTTCATTTGTTTGGGGGCCACTTAATGCTTATAAAATTATTAACACATTTTTTAAAAAAATAAAATAAAAAGCAGGTTACAAAATGGTGAGAGTATTAAGCCACAACCTCACCTACCTCCTAATCAACCCATTGATAAGGGTTGCACTCATTTTATTTATTGCATATATTGTATTTCCAGCCCAACTTTTTTGCCAAAGAGCTCAAGGTGAAGTAAGTGGCTCTCCCTCTCGTCACTCAATCTGTGAAGTGGATTATATATTATTATAAAATTTATATACCACCCTATAACCAGAGGTCTCAGGCCGGTTCACAGAAAAGATCATGAAATAGAAAATCAAAATAAGAACGATAACCCAATAACACCCCCCTCAAGGCACTGAGAGGCTATGACTGGCCCCCAAGGACACAGTCAGTGAGGTTCATGGTCAAGTGGGAGGATTTGAACTCTGACCTCCCAAGTCCTAGTCTGACACTAAAACCACTTTACCACACTGGTTCTCTTAGAGAAGCCATAATTTAAGAAATCTCATGTTAAGGGTAATGGCTTATGATCAAAGCAATACAGTATTTATTTATTTAACCATCCATCTAGACCAGCAGTTCTCAACCTGTGGGTCCCCAGATGTTGTTGGACTACAGCTCCCATCATCCCTGAGCTCTTGCCTTGCTAGCTAGGGGTGATGGGAGTTGTAGTTCAACAACATTTGGGGACCCACAGGTGGAGAAAGGCTGATCTAAACTAAGGTTACCAGATTTTTTCCAATGAATCTGGGGACACTTTTCAACTTCAATGGATTTTTTATGGGGACTGATTTGTAAATCCGGGGACTGTCCCCGAGAAACAGGGACGTCTGGTAACCTTAATCTAGACCCTTTTTTAAAAAAACCCTCAAATCCTCTTTAAAGAGTTCCTCGTTAGGCTGTTACAGGCTACTCTGAGACCCCCCACATTCAGTGCTTATGGTCAGACATGAGGCAGAAATTTCCACAAGCATTTCTTCATGTTCTGGCAGTAAAAGAAATGCAACAATAATAACCATGTGCATAGCCGTGGGGAGGGGGCAGTTGCTCCCCTCTAAACCAAGTAACTAAATAAAAAACCACTTAACTAAAAGTAGAAATAATCAGAGTATTTGAAACTGAAATGCTCACTGAGGTCATGTGAATGTTGTTGTGGAGCAACTGGAAACCCAACTGAGCAATAGACAGAACTAGACAGAGGAGGATGACAGACAGGATCATGCCCTGATAATGCACAGAATGACAAAGGATTTTTGTTTTTGTTTTCCTACAGTGGAGGAACAAGGACATTGCCTCTGAGTATGTGCAGAGTGTTTTTGAAACCTTTCTCTGCTCTCACTCCTGCTTCCTGTCCACAACAACACCCCCTTCCCAGAACACCGGAACCACACGGCATACAGAGAAAGAAAGGCCTTTTATATGAAGAATTGAAGGGGGGAGCATGCAAAGGGGAGGCTGTGGCTTTGATGTTTGTTTGTCTGAGCAGGTAACACCGAGCCAGCCTATAAAGAGGATTGCTGAGGAACACTGAGGCACTTGAGCTCTCATAGCAGGGGTTTTACAATGGCTGCACTGGTTGCAACTGGTTGCCCGCAGACTGTCTCGCCAGAGTGGCGCATGCTCTAGTTATCTCCCGCTTGGACTACTGCATTGCACTCTACGTGGGGCTACCTTTGAAGGTGACCCGGAAACTGCAATTAACCCAGAATGTGGCAGCTAGACTGGTGACTGGGAGCGGCTGCCAGGACCACATAACACCAGTCTTGAAAGACCTACATTGGCTCCCAGTACGTTTCTGAGCACAATTCAAAGTGTTGGTGCTGGCCTTTAAAGCTCTAAACGGCCTTGGTTCAGTAGACCTGAAGCAGTGTCTCCACCCCCATTGTCCAGCTTGGACACTGAGGTCCAACTCCGAGGGCCTTCTAGCAGTTCCCTCGCTGCGAGAAGTGAGGTTACAGGGAACCAGAGAGAGGGGGCCTTCTCAGTAGTGGCGCCCGCCCTGTTGAATGCCCTCCCTTCAGATGTGAAGGAAATAAGCAGCTATCCTGTCTTTAAAAGACATCTGAAGGCAGCCCTGTTTAGGGAAGTTTTAATATTTAATGCTGTATTGTTTTAACACTCGATTGGGAGCCGCCCAGAGTGGCTGGGGAAACTTAGCCATATGGGCAGGGTATAAATAAAATAATAATAATAATAATAATAATAATAATAATAATAATAATAATAATACAACTTTGTTTCTGGGCACAATACATGATATTCAGTTAGTGTTGAAACTGATGGAGACCCCAAATTTCTGAAAGAGTGGCTTCTTCCCTACAGACCCTCCCAGGTGTTAAGGTCAGCAGAGGGCGCCCTGTTGACAGAAGGGATGTCCAATAATTCCAGTGGAGACAGAGACAGAAGAAGAAATTGCTGGCTTCCACTTCTTTGTCCCATGTCTGGAATGGAGAGCAATTCATTGAATATAACCAGGAGAAACGATTTGCAATTGATTACGGTTCTTTCCTCATTTGCATTGTGTTCCTCTTGCATTGAAAGGATTGGGGTCAGAAAACGTAACGACTTAATGCAATTACGAACGTTACGTTACCAGCAGTGAGACAGTGTAGTTTTGGGTGGAAGATGAACGGCAGTGGAACGGAAATAGTGGTGCAGGCGATAAAGACGAGGCAGGAAGGAAAAGGATGTCTTCCTGCATTCCCACTTGGCAGTTCCACCACTCTCAGAAGCTCAGTGGGTGGTGATGTAGGTGAGCCCCGTTCTATATGGCAGCCCCTGAACTGCAGAACTCCTTTCTGCACTAAAGTGTGCCTTAGCACCTTATTTATTTATTTATTTATTTATTTATTTATTTAGTAAGTACACCGCCCTATACCTGCAGGTCTCAGGATGGTTCACAAGATAAATAGAGAGCCAATGTGGTATAGTGGATAAGAGTGGTGGACTTGTAATCTGATGAACTGGGTTCGCTTCCCCGCTCCTCCACCTGCAGCCGCTGGGTGACCTTGGGCCAGTCACACTTCTCTGAAGTCTCTCAGCCCCACTCACCTCACAGAGTGTTTGTTGTGGGGGAGGAAGGGAAAGAAGATGGTTAGCCGCTTTGAAACTCCTTCGGGTAGTGATAAAGCGGGATATCAAATCCAAACTCTTCTCTTCTTCTAAATAGCTTTGCTGCATAGCTTCATACGCAGAAGATGCATGACTTTCTCCAGGTCTTCCACGGAGAAGTTATTTTGTTTCATACCATCTACCACTTTGCTTGACTCTGTGCTGCTCCACTCTGCCTTGAACAGTTTTGGGTTTTATTGGCTTTTATGTCTTAATACGCTTTTGGTGATCTGTGTTATGTTTTACAATCTATTTATGTACCCTATTTTTTACACTGGTTTATGCTTTAGTTGAAATGCATTTTGATTTATTTATTTATTTTTGTATTCTGCAACATTTTTGTATTTTCGTGTCCAGAACCTGGTGTTGGTTTTATTTTGTATGGTCTAAGCTGCTTTGTGGAATTAGATATATATATATATATATAAAATGTTGAATGAAGCTAAGCGATTTCATTTATAACCACCCCAAAACTGCACACATGCAGTCACACGTTCCTAACAGATACAGTTCAGATGCACACATCAGACAATCGCTTAACACAAATCCTTAACAATGGGATAGACAGGGAAACAGAAACACTGCTAACACAAACAATGAATCAGGCAACCACAAAGCTCTCTCTCTCTCTCTCTCTCACACACACACACACGCACACACAAAGAGACAGAGAGAGAGAGAGAGAGAGAGAGAGAGAGAGAGAGAGAGGAAAGGAAAATCTCATATTCTGAGCATCCTTGCAGTTCTGCCACTTCCTTCTGCTGTGGGCTGGTTGCAACAGCAACAGAAAACAAACTGGGTTGATGGTTTCCAGAGAACCAGAAAGTACAGATAAATGTGTCGAAAGGCAACCAAGGGAGCCGACTCTTGTGTCCACAGCCTGGGACTCCTAGAAATAAGAACATGGACTCAGATGATGCTTTACTAGGTGAAGAAGTCTTGGAGTTACTTCCTGGCTGTCACTGTCACCTCTGTATCCGGCAGCAATTTGGGCACAGAATGAGATGCTGTGGGGGCACCAGACAGGAAACTGGGTTCCGGTTAGGGCTAAGAGATGGCAGTGAAAGATAAGGAGAACAGTGTGTCTGAAGTGGTGGGACAAGGATGCCCAGAAGAACCTCCTGGACCACCAGGGCCTGTAGGGCCAGAGCTTAGACCCTCATGGACATCTTTTCCTGCACCAGAAGAAACCAGATGCCTTCAGCTGCACATCATCAGTCCAGGAGAGCCCCAGGAGGTAGGCTATGGAGTGAAGGAGGAGCTCCCATCTTCAGGCTAGTGGGTTGGCTGCACTGAAGTTCTCACAAGGCAGCAGAGGCATAAAGGCCTCAGTCTCCTCTCCTCTTTTGTTGGAGAAAGGTGCTTGCTCTGAGCTGTCTGTGGTCCTGCAGCCCTTTCCTGCTTTTCCTGTGAGTTCTGGAATCAGACTGGTGGTCTTCCTCCTCCTTCCTCCCTCCCATCTGCCCTAGAGGCATCACCAATCATTTTGGTCTTGTAGATAGATTTTCTCCAGTGGGCAGAATACATACATGCTGCAACTGATTAGTTATTTTGGTTCATTTATATTCCGATTCACATTTCAGCAGAAACTCTAAGCAGTTTAAGGTTCCCAACGACAAAGGAATCAATGCCAGCAATACAATAGAAGTCCCACATTCAAAACCAAGTGATGCTCATCATCATTCCACAATTCAAACAATGTAGTTAAATAAATATCATTAAACCATGTATAACGAAGAACCATGGAAAAAAATCACATAGAAAACATCAAAATATAGCAAGATACATCAAAATGCAATGTAACAGCGAAATATTTCATCATTGATTTTAATTATTTTTGAATGTTTCAAACAGCTGTTTTTAAGCTGCTATGATTGATAAATTTATTACTTTACTCTTGTTTGTAAACCCACTTTGAGTTGTTGGGTTGTTTTGGGGTTTTTTTTCTCAATTAAGTAGTATATAAATTTTATGAATTTGAATATTTTTGAAATCCATAAATATTACTCCCAAATAACAACCATGTAATGCAATCACTGAACCCGCTCACACTACACAAAACTAGTCTCATCACACAACCCCCCACTATTCACAACCATTTTGGTTTACAATAGAATAGAAATATAGTACTTCTTAGAAGCCTACTTTCGGGGGGGGAAGGGGCTTTTGGATATCTGTGCACCCACAGACACCTGTGTTAACACAAGTACAAAGCACTGCAGTGATGGTGGTGCTGTGAAAATAGTAAGTTATCAGCTGTGAATTTCTGTTTGTGGAGGCTTCTGGGGGACATTGTCCCTACCTTGGGTTCAGGAGACCATTCCTCAAAGGTCTCCATATGCCTCTCCCACTGCTATACCTGTGGGAAGGTAGGAAGTTTATCCTGGGCTCACTTCCACACCCTGACCTCCTTTTTTCAACACTCCCCTAGTTTCTATTTTTACCTTCAATTGATCATTTCTTAATGTACAGATCCAGAATGCGCCACATGGTAGCCTGGGTCTAGTTTTCTGGTTTCAGCTGGACTTGGAGGGGTGGCTTGTTGAGCAGCAGTGATCACAAACATCCCAGGGGAAACCAATAAGAAAAAGGGGTGGTGCCTTTGCCTTCGGCCCAACCCAGAAGGGTTGACCCCAAAGGGACAAACCCCTTTGGTGGGCTCTATGTCAGCCACACCGGACACGACTCCTCACCGCCTCCTCTAAAGAAACAAGCGAGCAGCAAAGGATTTGTGTGCAGTGGGAGAGTTCTCCACACCCGAGGCCAGAGATGGCTGTGTTGCGCGCTGGCAAAAGTCTCCAGACCCTTCTTCTATGCTGCACATTAATCTGCTCCTATTCTGGTAAGTTGACCAAGGCTTGCTAAAGCCTTAACACATCGGAATTTTGATGGGGAGTGGGTGTTGAAGGAGGAAACCAGAAATGTATGTTTCCATGCTTTGCAAAGAGGAGATAGACACTTATCAGCTCCATAGCCGCAAGGAGTAACCACGACTTCAGCTTCTGTTCTTTGATCACTTGTAAACCTTTGACAATGGAGCTGTGAAGGTGGAGACCTTTGGTGAATCAAACATCTATTGCTGGAGGAAAAAAGCGAATAGGATGAGGAAAGGCAAGTTGAATGGGCTAGAAATCAGGGGTGGGCTTAGCTGTAGAGTCAGCAGTTTATTGTAAAGCTTGTGTTTCTTTAATTATGCAATATATAAAACTGCACGACTGATAGTTCCCAACCTTTCTCTCTAATTGCGGGGAAATAAAGATGACACAGTTGTAGAATCTTGTTAGATAGAAACATCTTCAGTTTGGCCGAGAAGAATCTTACTAATCTGTCTTTTTAGTTCATTTTCAAGAACAGAACTATGGTTGGGTTTCTTTCTAAGCCTCAAGTCTATAGCAATAAAAATATATTATCTTACTGGGTTGAATGAATGAATGAATGAATAACAATAAAAATATATAATTTGCATTACAAAACATAATATTATTGAAATACTTTGACTTTTCCAAAATGGTAGACCCAGCTTTAATTCCTACCCATCCATGGCCTCTGAGAAAATCCTCTTGAATTTGAATAGACAAAAGGGGTCCCTTTTCCAAAATTCTACTTAGCAAATTTTGCAATCTGGTTCTTAAAATTGAAAGGTTCTCAAATAGCCCCACAACATATAAAATAAAAAATCACAATTAAGTAGAACTCTGAGCAGCAAATATGAAATAAACAGCTGCATCAATAAAAGCAGCATTTTTAGTTCTTTCATGAAATATATTTGAGTGGAAACATGGCAGTTAGAGGTGGAGGAAGAACTCTCCTTTGCTAGGAAATTGTGATTAAAGTCACAAGTGGTTGATCCTGCACGTTTTATTTCTACTTCCATGGTTCACATGGATCAAACTCCTCACATGTAAATAGCAGGATCTAATCAGATTTGTTTTCCTCTCAAGCACTGAAATTAAGAGCTGTCCTCTAGGATGTCATTAGTGAGTTTGATTCGCTTTACTGACTCTCCCTGTTTGTAGCTCGCTTTGTTTTCATAATTGCAGAATTGACATGCTTTGTCCTGAGTCCTGACTACGGTTCAGTCTCAATAGTAGGAAATCACATGGGAGCTAAATCTTTCTGGATGTAGAGAGGATAATGATTCAGCTATCATATAGAGCTGAGCTGGAGGACTCTTTTGGAAGGTACAATTGGCTCGAAAACATAACAGCATTGCTATAAATGCCCTGCAATTTTTAACTCACTGCACTGACTTCTAGTTCATTTCTGTGCTGTTGAAAGAGTTCTAGCTATTTCACTGATGGCATCAACTTCAAATGACAAAGTTTTTAATTCAGATAAGTGCTTCCCAAAGTTTTTTGGGCCAATGCCGCTTGGTTCCAAAAATTCATCCGCAGTGCCCTCTACACCATAAAAAGCATCATTCAGAATAATGATTTGCATGATGTAGAAAATAAGGGAGATAATAACACTACAACATTCAAAACAGTAACAATTAATTACACCTTTATTCAAAATCTAATTAAAACTACTTCAGCAATTCAACAATGATTTAGAATCATAGAACTGTAGAGTTGGGAATAGTTGTTTACAGAACTTCAGAATCTAGCAAAGAGCTTATGTAAATACCAAGATTTACTAAGAATACAGAAGATTATGGGCTTGATTCTGGGCTTCCTGTACGCATCAATGCAGTAGACATATGATTGATTTGCCACCTTTTCCATTCTTTTTCTCTTTTCCTTAAAAAAAAGGTGCTGTAAGCAACTCATCACAGAATCAGACCCTGCATCAGGTGAGCGGGATCCTGGGACGATCCGTCTTGCTTCCTGCCAATGTCTCATCAGCAGAACGATGGGCCTTCATTGAGTGGAACTTTCAGTGGAACGGCATAAGGGTGCAGATTGCTAAGTTCAGGAAACAGAAGCTGGAGCGGCCAGATCCAAATGACAGGTTTGGGCAGAGGATAGAAATTGCCAATGAATCCACACTGAGGATCAAAGATCTGGAGATGGAGGACAGTGGAATATATGGAGTTCGTGTGACATTCAGTACAGGAACGTTGAAAGATCATAAACTCTGCCTCACTGTATATGGTAAGTAATTATTTTGCCATCCTCATCTGTTTCTTGTGGAATTGGCCGTAGGAAGGGACGGAGGAGTGCTGGTTCTATCAAGTTACTGGCATTCTTGGGGAAAGGGGCACAGAGGATGTGTCTTTTTTCATATGTTTTTCAACAGAGCCGATCCCAGAGCCAAAGATTCTCCACAAAGATGTCTCCAAGACTCCAGATGGTTGTAATGTGACCCTACAGTGCCAGGTGCCTGGAAAGAGGGGATTTGATGTATCCTGGAAAAGAGGGGACCCCCTTAGGGACTTAGAAGATGGGTCAGACAGGTACCACCTCACAGAGAACGGCACAGATCTCCACCTGTTCTGGAAGCTCAACTCTTCAGAGCCCACCTACACCTGCCTGGTCACCAATCCAGCCGAACAGAGGAGCAACTCCTTCAACTTGCTTGACGTCTGCAAAACCCACAGTGAGCAAGTCTCCATGTATTTTATCCAGTTTAAACAAAATAGAGATTTCTAAGCAGAGTACATACAATAGAAAATAATTATTAATAATGCACAGATAAAATAAGCATTAGTGGAAAAACTACTCAAAGTATACACAGCTAAATATGTGGCTGGGCACACCTGCAGAAATTTTAAAAAGGTTTTAGCGGGCATCTAAGACAGCAAGGGCTTTTTCTCCAAGGAGCTCCAGGTGGCGTCCATTGTTCTCTCCATCCTTATTTAATCCCATAAGCCTGGGGAGTAGGTTAGGCTAAGAGGCAGTGGCAGGCACCCAAAGTCACCCATTGAGTCCCCTTTGAGGTTCCCAACAATTAATCAGTATATATGAAATATACTTGGAGTCGAGTATGGATTTCATGCTCTTTATTCAGCTCATAGTGGTGAGGAGGAATGGAAGTTCCCCCAGAATGTCTGCTTTATATACATTATTTACACAATGGGCCCCACGTGATTGGCTAATTCCGGGATTCTCCTGTAGGCCAATCAGGTTGCGGATTCACTTCCACCTGGAGCTGGATTGGGTGGCTCCTGTGGACCAATCAGACTGCTGCATTCTGGACCCTATTGTTCTAGGACCAATCAGACTGCTGCATTCTGGACCCTATTCAACTCAGTGCATAACAATATACATTAATGAAGTGAAATAAAATTAAGCCCATAATCTGTGTGTGCTGCCTGGATTGGTTTATAACGATGAGCAGAACCCAAATACTTCCTTAAGAAGAAGAAGAAGAAGAAGCTCATAAAGGCAGGTATTTTTTAACCATGTTTATCCTGGGATGGGGCACAGAGGCAGTTGCTATCAATTATCTCTTGATGGACAGTTGTGGCTCTCTGCAGGTAGCTCTGGATCATCCATGTCAGGTCCTTCACTCTGGTTCGTTGTCACTGTGCCTCTCCTTGTGATGGTAGCAGGTTTGGGGTTCTGGCTATGGAAGAAAAGCAGGACAGCTCTATCTGAAAGAGGTAGGGAATGTCTTCCTTTCCTTGCCCATCTTTGGCCAGCCAGCATAGCCACAAACACCTTTTCCTTCCTTGGTTTCTCCTGCAAGGCAGGCCTTCTCAGTGCAACCAAATAAACTTGTCTAATGTCTCACCCCTACAGCCGTGGCCTCTGTGAGAGGAGAGGAGGGGTACGTCAGTCCTGGGCTTCACTATGCAGAGTTCCCCAAAAGATGGATCCCTTCAGAAGGGGGTGAGAGCCAGGTGAGAGCGAGTTGGTCTGGTATGGTGAGACTAAAACAGAGACACTCAGCACTTGGGGAGCTCTTTAGCTTGAAGAAAAGGTGAGAAAGGAGCGTTTAAAATCATACATGGTTTGGAGAAAGTGGATTGGGATAAATCTGCCCTCAAAACAATAGACCTTGTGGGAAATGAAGGTGGATTTTAGGAGATTCAGGACAGGCAAAACAAAAGACTTCTTCAGTGCCAATGGAACTCACCCTGGCAAAAGGCGGTGAAATTCCATGGGAAAGGAAGATAAGGCTATTGATAGCTACTAGTCACAATATAGGGACGTGGGTGGTGCTGTGGGTAAAACCTCAGCGCCTAGGACTTGCCGATCGCATGGTCGGCGGTTTGAATCCCCGCGGCGGGGTGCGCTCCCGTCGTTCGGTCCCAGCACCTGCCAACCTAGCAGTTCGAAAGCACCCCCGGGTGCAAGTAGATAAATGGGGACCGCTTACCAGCGGGAAGGTAAACGGCGTTCCGTGTGCTGCGCTGGCTCGCCAGATGCAGCTTTGTCACGCTGGCCACGTGACCCGGAAGTGTCTGCGGACAGTGCTGGCTCCCAGCCTATAGAGTGAGATGAGCGCACAACCCTAGAGTCTGGCAAGACTGGCCCGTACGGGCAGGGGTACCTTTACCTTTACCTTAGTCACAATAGCCAGATTTATCTACTCACCCCGGGAGCTTACGATAAAGGGCAGGTAAAAATCTTATGAATGAATGAAGAAAAGAAAAGAAGTTTCTACCTTTTTTTGCCTGATCCCCACTCCTGTCTTACACACACACACACAGCTAATATCTCCTATCTGAAGAGTGGGTCTCCTTCCCTTCTAGCTCTTCTATGTAAACCAACAAAAGATACCCTCTCTATCATCATTTTTCCTTTTCCTTTTCATTTCAGGAAGTCAGTCATCTCTCTGCAACCCCAGACCAGAATCCTGAAACAAATTCTCCAACTATCTACAGCCAGATCCAAACAGATCACTGAAACAAGGTCAAGCTTCAATTATTGGGAGCAAAGGTTGACTGGGCCTTCTTCCATTGTCTCAGCCCTGGAACAGAGAGCTTTTGTGGGGTAGATCTGAATGGAGAGCTGGTGGTCTAGTGGGCAAAAGGTAGACTGGGATCTAGTGGTGGATCTCTGGGTGAACAGCAATGGATCAAAAAGGATTTCTCTGACTCCCAGTTGTTTGACGACAGCAACAACAAAAAGACCAAATGGACAGCCTGATGGAGTAGAGGCCCACAGAGATCAGGATTTCTATAGCTTCTCAGCCAGAGCATTGGACAACCAACTGTCATTCAACCTGACCTACCTCACAGTACTGTTGCAAGAAGAGATGTTGTTGGTGTCCAGCTGTCTTGAGAGACAATGGAGTGCACCTCCGGGGGTGAAGTCACATCACTATGTTAACAGCACCAAAGTGACTTCTCTGGGGTGCAAGCCTGGGCAGTGCATATGGAGGTCATGGGCTGCCCAGATGAATAGACACCCCTCTCAGGTCCAAAGAAGAGCATAGCAATAATCTTCTTAAAACTACAGTCCCAGGGAAAAAAGGTTGCAAGAACATAGTTGTTACTGATCCCTTCTTTCTTATAAATGTTAAAATAAACTTTTGCAATGGCTCAGTTTGCCTTGTCTACTTCTTAAGAAAATGTCAATATAGAGACATTAGCACAGGCAGCTTTCTGAGTTCCTATGCAGAAAATGCAAAAGAGGACAGACTTGGATCTTATCCACACCTCTCCTTAATATGGATTGTGAACCCCTTGTGCATCTTCTAATTCCACCTTCATCCATATAGCTTTCTCCTCCAACTCCTGCTTCCCTGTGCTTTCTTCTCCCTAAGCCAGAGATCCCCTATGCTTTAGAAATCTCAATAGGAGAGCTGCATTGATTGCATAGGACATGTGCAGATTTAGGGATGAGAAAGTCGGGGGCAGCAGAAGTGGAAGGAGAAGGCGACATGGACAAGGGGGGGGGGAATTAGAAGATGCACGAGGGGTTCATAATCCACACTGAGCCAAGGTATGGATGGGCCCTGAGAGATGGATGTTGAGGACACTGACTGTTTCCTGTGGCCATACGTCCACCCTTGGCTTTCTCCTCCCACTTCTCAGATATAGAAGATATCAGCCGTTGTTGTAGCTGTGTTATAAATATCAACCTGTGAGAACAAACCCTCTTCCTGCAGTTTAAATGTCAGAGAGCCTAGATGCAAAACAGCAGGCCAGCAAATACTAGTTAAGGCTGCATCTATTTCTGAAGTTTATCTGACCACATCTTCTCGCCTCTGACACGTCTCTTGTGCTTGTGCTGCATCGGTGAAGTTTGCTTGTGGTGCACCTTCTGGGATGTCCATTTCAGTCATTATTCCGGGGGGGGGGGGGAACTGATTTTCCCCCTTCCTGACCGTGTTTGGTTATACTCAGATATCGTTTTATAAATTTCCCGAAAGAGATCCCATGTTATGTTTCACAACTAGTAGACCCAAACAGTGAAATTTTTACTTACCATATACATAAAGGAGGAAGGTGTGATCTTGAAACACTTTTGTAACAAATCTCACACAAACTTTACATGCTCCACTGTCCTCTGTCTCCAAATCTTTGATCCACAGACTGATCTTGCTGGCTACTTTCAGCCTCTGCCCAAATCTGTCTGTTGGATTAGACCCCTCCGGTTTTTCATCCCTGAATTCAGCAAGCCGAAATGCCAAACCAGCTTTTCCCATTTGATTCTTTCCATGGCTTCTACCGAGGGAATGTTTACAGCTAGCAAGGATCCCATCCACCCGACGCAAGTGAGGATTCTGGCACTGCATTACTTGGAAAGCCTATTTATAAAAGAGAAAGGAGAGAGGGAAGACTTATGTCCCAATAAAAAATGACAAAGGCACACTGTCCATGACGCTTGAGGCTTCCTCCTTGCAAAGGAGGCTGCAGGTTTTGCAAGGTTCCACATGCATCCAGTCATTGCGTTTGCATTTGGCAAAATGTCCATCGCCCATTCAAATAGTCAATGCTGCTGGTAATCCTTACAATCTGGGATCCACATTCTGTCTTGTAAGCAAGTCAGGGGGTTACTCGAGAGAAAACAGTCAAATGCCTCCCTGGTCAGCTGTAAAGCCTTGTTATTGGTGCCAAAAACCCTTCACCATGCAAGCGCCACTATTCCATGGCTCTCTCATTCACTGGCAGAATCTGTGAGTGGGCGGTCCTTAAACCTTCCCCAGCAAAGTAGTTTCTTGAAGCCCAGTCTGTGCCTCCCCTCTTGGCGCGGAAACTTACTGCGCAGGGAGGGCGTGGGTAACAGAGGACCTCTCTCCTCCCCGCTTTGCTCAGGCAAGGTGTCCTGGCACTGTCTCGCCTCCTCTGAGCCCTGAAGCTCCTCTCCACTGGAGGCGTGGTTACTCTCCTCCGCTGAGGAGCAGCTGCTTCCCACGATCTTTGGGGGCTCTCTGTAATCCATCCGGCTTTCCCCCTCTCGCCCCTGAGCCGATGGCAGTTCCCTGACATGTACACTAGGGAGCATCCCCCACACACCACAAAGGAATCAGTCTAGAGGACACATGGAAGGGGGCCCCTGGATCGGCTTCAGGTGTCCTGCTGTGATGGCCTGGGACTCGGGCTCGGATTAGGAACCAGAGGAGTCTCAGTCTGCACCGGATCCTGTCCCTCAGGCATCATCTGGACCGAGTCTGGGGCCTGAACCTGCACTGGTTCCCCTGCAACAAGCACCAGCTGGGCCGGGTCAGGGGCCTGATCCTGCCCGGGCTCCAGATGCGGGGATGACCTCGTTGCCTCCAGCTGGGTCATCACTTACAGCTGCTCCACTACCGGTTGGGTCAGGGGAAGCTGAGGTGGCCCCTGGGTCCAGTAACCCACCGACATCTCCCAAGCTGCAGAGACTGAGGTCTGAGAGAAGGAGAGACCTGAGTACTTGCAGGAGGAGTGCTCGCCTTTGGGAGAAACAGGGAGGTAAGTTGCCGGGGGATCAGGACTGGCTGTTACCCTGACAAAGATAAAAGGCTGTCGGACCCCGCCCCAGGTTGCGGGAGCAACATTGCTGTATGCCAGAACCTGCCTGAGATCCTGTGCCTGACCTAGCCTGCCTTGCCCCTGTTGGACAGACTCCTCGCGGAACCCTTGGATTTGGGACTGGACCTGGACTGCGTGGCTCAGGCTACCCCCGGGCCCAGCACACCTGCCAGATTCCTGCCTTACCTGTGGTTTAGACGGTCAAAAGCAGGAGAGTTAGCCAAGCTTTTTGACTCTATCCTCCTCACAAATGTCCTTTGTCAGATGAAATGGGCTCCACCTTGCTTGGTTCAGCCCCTCCTGCTTTGATCACAGCCCCCCAGCACCCCCCCAACCACAGCAGTTTCCATTGTTTGGCCCACCAGCTTCAATCTTACTTCCCTTCTTGGCTAGAGTGCCATTTCTTTCTGTCTTTTTGCTCCAAGCATTATTTTCTGCACCAGCCTCATGTCACTGATGGTGGATGTTCTGCCTAAAGCCCCAAGAAGCCAGGCCCACAGCCCGTCTCTGTAGATTGGTCAGAATGAGATGGACCCCTAGGGTCTGACTTGGTGTAAGGTAGCTTTCAAGTGATATAACTCTGTCAGCATGGAAAACCCAGTCACAACATCCCTGCCAGGTGGACCATCCAGCCCCCACTTCAGAATGACCCATGAAGAGTCCACCCCATTGCACGGCATGATGTATGTGCATGTATTGATTTGTGGGGGGCCAAGGCATATTTTGCAGGGGGCACACCCAAGTTAAATGCTAGTTATCTCAGTTGGTTAGAATATGGTGCTAACCATGGGTTTGATCCCAATATGGGCCAAGGACTGTAGCTCAGTGGCAGAGTAACTATCTTGCAAGCAGAACTTCCTGGGTTCAATCCCCAGCTTCTCCAGATAAGGTTGGGAGAGACTCCTGCCTGAAATCCCAGACAGCTGCTGATAGTCAGTGTTAGACATTACTGAGCTAGATGGACCAATGGTCTGATTTGGTATAAGGCAGCTTCCTGTGCTCCTAAGTTCCTCATTTTGCAGGACCTACAGTCATATCTCGGGTTAAATATGCTTCAGGTTGAGCATTTTCAGGATACACTCCGCAGCAACCTGGAAGTAACGGAACCACATTACTTCCAGGTTTCGCCGCTTGCGCATGCACAGATGCTCAAAATGACATCACATGCTGTGGCGTTTGCCTCCTAGGTGGGTCATAAGGAAAGGGTTAAATGAGTGTGATGTGATTGGCCAGTGGGAATGCAAGGGGTGGAGTAAAAGTTAGAGTGGGAGGTTTTGAAAGTCAGTTGAGGTTTGGGAGTTGAAGAAGGAAGAGGGAGGATTAGGTGTGGGTTGGTCGAGTTGTATTGTGAGAGAGAGAGAGGAATTGTTAGGTGGAGTCAGATAGATAGTTGGGAATAATCAGTTTGAAGTTGTTAGGAACTAAGATTAAGAAACTGCCAAGAAAAATTAACTGTAACCATTAGCTTGTTCCTGCATTTAAAAATAAACTTGATTATTTGTTTATGTTAACAACTGTCTGGACTCCGTGTGTCCCCATGAGAAACGGGGTGGTAGCAGCGGAAAAAGCAATTGCAGTGGTGGCACAGGGTCAATAGACCGTCAAACGTCCAGGGGCCCTGTGTGATCGCCACACATGCATGCACGGAAGTGGCAAAACGCGACCTGCACACGCGCAGACGCACAGTCACATGTTCTGTTCTACTCAGGATGCGAACAAGGCTCTGGAACGGATCCCATTCTCATCCAGAGGTACCACTGTATTAAGTCAGCACACATAGAGATGTGTGTTGCGGAAGCAGGATAATTCTGATAGAAGAAAGGGATTGTTGGGCTTGAAGGGCAAAGTCACCTGATCATGGAGATACAGGATATGGGGCAGGGCCCCACCCCCCCCCAAAAAAATTGGGGTTCAGGGGCATATGAACATTCCTTCCAGGTTGTGGGATCTGTGAATTTTGCTTCTTCTCTTTTGTGAACTTTTTCCCAAGCATCTGGTTAATGAGAATGCTTTTTGTTGTTGCTAAATTTGCACATCCTGCCCGTGTGGGCTATACTCTCTTCCTCTCAGCAATTTGGTTTCACTCTTGAGACAACTGGGAACGACAGAAGCCCTTTGTTAACTTCCAGTCCTTGCCAACGAATCATGTCTCACTACACTTCAGCAGAGACACAATGCTGGATTTTTCTCAGAGACCACCTCTTCAGAATATTCTTGGCATGTCCCTGACTACTTGCAAACCCCACTACTCCCCCTCAATGCAAGGGGGAGAGAGATTGTGAGTTTGGTCTGATGTTGGTTACTCACAGTCAGTTAGGGCCTCTTCTCTTGAGCTTGAAGCACCTTCCAGAGCACCCTCGCTGGAACCAAGTTTTAAGGATGCTTCAGCAGAAGGCTTTCAACAGCTTAATTTCATGTGTGTGATCTTTGTTACTGAGATGAATTTGGGGGGAAATCTGTATGTCTGATGAGGGTGATCATCATCCCTGAAGGTATAGACGAAATGGGAGAAAAACATGGGTCAGGGTAAGTGACGTCAAGCTGAATGCCTCTCAGGGCAGAAAGGTTTTCCTGCAGGGTTTTGTCCTGGAACCTGTCAGCCATTGAACAATACAAAACAATTATATGAGCAGAGTGGTGTTTTAAAAAGTGAGCAAGAAAAGGGTTTTGACAATGTTGGTGGAACAGAGTCAATTTCTTCTCTGAACTTGGTATTTAGCTTCATCTCCATTTCATACATACATACATGCATACATACATACATACAAAAATGCTTTGGTTTTAGATTCCATCCTTGCTGCTTAGAATAACTTTGTGCTGGGTTAGAGCTTTCTCTGCCGAATTTTCCATAAGAGTTTTGTACTGCTCTGATTTTGCATATACCTTTGAGAATTATTTACAATAAAATAGAATATAAAACACGTGGAATAAATCAAATTATTTTTTGTTGCTTGTTTGCTTCCCTGAGATTTGACCTTGGGACAGCTTTGAATGGATTTAAAAGATCGTTTTATTCATGAATGAGGTTCAGACATCACTTTGCTACATCAGGATAAGGAATGGAGATATTCTTTCAAAGTGATGCCTGGGTCAGAAACATACAAATATTGGAGCCAGTGTTTAATTCTGACTTGTGGAGAAAACTGAATGCATACCAGCAATAGTGTTTGTTCTTAAACATTTATGCTAGATATAACACTCTCTGGACTACATCAAGTAGACTTCAGTATTTTATTTTTAAACATTTTACTTTTAATGTTTACCTGGATCAGTTTTCTTTCTGAGTTTTTCAAGTTTCGATATCCTCTGCAAATTATGCAGCCCTTTGCTACACTGCCAGAAAGAAGCAAACAGACAAACTTCTTGCAGAAGTTCCATCTTCAGACTATTGCTGTTGTTTTTTTTTAAGCCCCTGAAGACAGCTAAGAAATTTCAGCTGGCCCAAAATGCAGCAGCCAACTTCTGGCTGGCATTCCATTTGTAGTTGTTATTTAGTCGTTTAGTCATGTCCGACTTTTCGTGACCCCATGGACCAGAGCATTCCAGGCACTCCTGTCTTCAGGATTCAATTTAGAACTTGCATAACATAAGACCCTCCCTATTAACTTAATTCCAATCTGCTTTAACTGTTTTTAATATTTGAATTTCTGTAATCTGCCCTGGGATCTCTTGGTGAAGAATGGATATGTATGCAATAATGATACTAATTTGCCCCTCCCTTTGTATACTGCCCCCTCACGGCACGTTAAGCCAAGCAGTGGAGAATCCAGTCTATCAGGTGAATGGGATTGTGGAAGGATCTCTTTCATTTCCTGCCAATGTATCCCAAGGAATAACAGTAGAGAAAATTGAATGGGACTTCCGCCCAAAAACTGGTGGCCTTGGCCTTAGGTTTAGTGAATACAGACATGGGAAACCAGAGCACCCAAATTCCACTGACTGGTTTGGACCATGGCTGGACATGGCAAACCGGACAATGCTGAGGATTAAAGACTTGGAATTGAACAACAGTGGGATATACAGAACTCATGTTTGGTTTACAAAAGTGCAGTTTAAAGCACACTCTTTCAACCTCTCCAGCAGCAGCAGCAGCCATACCTGAGGCTCCCTATATTCCTGGCGAGAAATTTTCATGAATTTTGTGAGCAGGAGCCCGGTGAACTTTCTCTCCTTTTAAGAAAGCTCCCCCTCCCCAATCTCAGGGTCAATGTGGTTTGGCACTTACTGGGGGCTCACATGTCACAAGAGCCCTCACCCCACCAGACCTTCTCCTCTTTCCACCACTGCTTTCTCATTCTGGCCCAAACAATCATGGTGGTTGTCAATGGGCCCAGGGGGTGGGGGCGCTGGCCAGAGGGGGCTGGGGACAGAGAGGAGTTGCCCATGCATGATGCCACAGAGGGGGATCTTGAAGGGCTTGAGTGTTCATTTTGCGCCTTGGTTTCCTTCCTTGAAGCCTGCATTGAGGTATAATCTTTTTTTATCCACAAGTGTTCTTTAGTTCTCTGGTTCCTCTTTGAACCAAAGTCTTAGTGTTGACATAGGTTTTTTTTCTTAGTGCCGCAGTTTCAATCTCTTTTCCAGATCTGAAAGGCCTTCCTTTTCTTGTCAATGAGCAACATCCACAACCTTCGTTCACCCCTTGGTTGATCGCACATCCAACTATCTATGTGTTGATCTATATTCTTAACTACCATGATCCCACCACCCACAGGACAGGCATCTTCCCACAAGACGCAGTGATGACCAACATCCTGGATGGCTTGAAAAGAGGATGAGATACATTTGTGGAGGAGAAGACTGTTGATGGATTCTAGGCAGGATGGCTCTCCTCTGTCTCCTCCATTGGAGGCAGCCATGCTTCTGAATAACAGCTGCTGGAAACCACAGAAGGAGAGAGCATTCTGGTGCTCAGAAGAACAGAATTCCAGGCTACATGAGCCACTGACAGGATCTTTTTAGGTTCTGACATTCCTGATTTCCCCTATGGAGTTAATTCCATACCTCTGGAGTTTGGAGTTTGGGGGCCTATGAACATTCCTTTGGGGTTTAGTTACATGTGAGTTTTGCTTCTTTGAACCTCTTTCAAGTAAATAAAAATCTGGGCAAGTAGAATGCTTTTTGTTGTTAAATTGTAACAGCCTCCTCAGTCTGCAAAAGCTACTTGCATTTTTCATTGCTTTGGCTCTGCCCAGATCTGTCAGAAGACCTTTTTTTTTTTTTATGTAGCCGGTCTTTGCAAACAGCAATTCTCCTCCTCCCCCACATTCCACACCCAGAAACACACTTCCGCAGAGAAGCAAACATGAGCCTTTTGTGCAGTCGTTTCCTGTTCAGAATGTTGCTGTACTGGATAAGTTGCACACTGGGTAAGTCGCGCACTGATCTTCTTATGTTCTGATGTTCCTGATTTCCCCTCTGGAGTTAATACCATACCTCTGGAGTTCAGGGGCATATGAACATTACTTTGGGGTTTATTGACATGTGAGTTTTGCTTCTTTGAACCTCTTTCAAGCAAATAAAAATCTGGGTAATTAGAATGCTTTTTGTTGTTGTTAAATTTGTAACAGCCTCCTCAGTCTGCAAAAGCTACTTTCATTTTTCATTGCTTTGGCTCTGCCCAGATGTGTCAGAAGACTTTTCTTAACAACCAATCTTTGCAAACAGCAGTTCTGCTCCTCCCCCACATTCCACACCCAGGGACACACTTCCATAAAGAAGTCTTTGCAAAGAGAGCAATTCTGCTCCTCCCCTACAATCCACACCCAGCGTTACACTTCCGTAGAGAAGCAAACATGGCTCTTTCTTGCAGAGGTTTCCTCTTCAGAATGTTGCTGTACTTTCTTCTGGGTAAGTCCCACACCATTTGTTCTGAAGGGCAATAAGATCTGGGCCAGCAGCTGGTGTTTCCAGAGGCTGGGGAAGAGACTGAGCATCTTTGTCCTCCCCGATATTTGCCTCTTGCAGCTGCCGGACTCCTCTGGAGATGGATTTGGAAGCCATCTTCCCCTCCCCTCTGAACTGTATTTAAGCCACGCAGCCTGGAGTGTAGCAAGACCAGGGCCAGAAACTTCATTGTTCGTTAACTTTTGTGTTGCTTTGTATCAATGTACTTAAGTTTCAATTTTTTTTGGGGGGGAAGGGCAGTATTGAATTTATTCTGTTTGCCAAATTGTTTATTTCTGTCATTTTTAAATTTACTGTCATATTCTGTATTTTGGATATTTGTATTTCCAACGCTCTGTATTTTGATGTTTTGAAAGTTTGCTGTGAGCCACTTTGGGCTCAGCTCCTTGCAGAACAGACGCATATCAATCAATCCCAGTCAAGAGAGAAGTAACTGAGAAAGCTGCTTCCTGGTTACTAGTGCTTTTTTTCTGTGGGGACGCAGGGTTACACATACCCCTAAACATTTTGGGGGCCATATTTCAATATGAGCAGGAAAATGAGAGTACCTCTAAACATTTTTTTAGAAAAAAAGCACTGTTGGTCACTGGAACCATTCCCCGTAAAGGTGGGGCACAGTGCCACAGTGATCTTTGTTACTGAGCTCAGTTTGTAGGAGAATCTGCACATATGACGAAGGTGGAAGTTAGAGAGCCCAACCATAGGTGGTGCCAGAGTCGATGAGAGGGAGAGCCAACTAATTCTAGTTCTGTCCCGCCTGCCCTACTGAGAGCTACAAGAGTAACACAGATACTAAGGAGGAGGCAGTGCCTGGGCTAGTTTAAAGTAAAAAAAGGTAAAGGTAAAGGGACCCCTGACCATTAGGTCCAGTCGTGGCCGACTCTGGGGTTGCGGCGCTCATCTCGCTATATTGGCCGAGGGAGCCAGCGTACAGCTTCCGGGTCATGTGGCCAGCATGACTAAGCTGCTTCTGGCGCACCAGAGCAGCTCACGGAAACGCCGTTTACCTTCCTGCTGGAGCGTAAAGTAAAAGTAAAAAAAGAAGATTGCTAAAGACAGGCTGAAGCTGGCAAAGGCAGCGCCCTACTCACCCTCAGGGAACAGTCTCCACTGCTGGGAAGTGTTGCTGCACTTCTGCAACTGTTTCTCTTCTTTGCAAGGGTTTTGCAGGACTCCGAAAGGTTGGTGATCTCCAAATGTTGGTGAGAATCAAATAATAATACTAGTAATAAGAAGAAGAAGAAGAAGAAGAAGAAGAAGAAGAAGAAGAAGAAGAAGAAGAAGAAGAAGAAGAAGAAGAAGAAGAAGAAGAAGAAGATAATTTTTTATTTCTACCCTGCCCAACTGGCTGGGTTTCCCCAGCCACTCTGGGCGGCTTCCAGCCGAATATTAAAAACAATACAGCATCAGACATTAAAAACTTCCCTAAACAGGGCCACCTTCAGTTGTCTTTTAAAAGTAAAATACTTGTTTATTGCCTTGACATCTGCTGGGAAGGCATTCCATAGGGCAGGCACCACCACCGAGAAGGCCCTGTGCCTGGTTCCCTGTAACCTCACTTCTCGCAGTGAGGGAACTGCCAGAAGGCCCTCGGCGATGGACCTCAGTGTCCTGGCAGAGTGATGGGGGTGGAGACACTCCTTCAGATATACTGGGCCGAGGCCATTTAGGGCTTTCAAGGTCAGCACCAACACTTTGAATTGTGCTTGGAAACGTACTGGGAGCCAATGAAGATCTTTCAGAAGATCTTTCAGGACCAGTGTTATGTGGTCTCAGCGGCCACTCCCGGTCACCAGTCTAGCATTCTGGATTAATTGCAGTTTCTGGGTCACCTTCAAAGGTATCCCCACGTAGAGCGCATTGCAGTAGTCCAACACCTAATCTTAACAGAACAGAAACCTTTAACAGGTACACAGGAAGGAGTACAGCAGGTGTGCATTGCTAAAACACATAGAAGCACCCTGAGCTCACAACTCTTTCTCCTCCTCCACTGCTCCTTGCCTGGAATTACCTTTGTACTTGTAACAATGTCTGTCTCCTATAGGAAAGGACCATGTTAGGATAGCTAGGAGAATGTAATAAGTGTTTAACTCAGGAATCCCCAACCTCCAGATGTTTGGCCTACAACTCCCATGATCCCTAGTTAACAGGGCCAGTGGTCAGGGATGATGGGAATTGTAGTCCAAAACATCTGGAGGGCCGAAGGTTGGGGGTGCCTGGTTTAACTAGAGAGTTGAGCAGTTCAAGTGGGTTGATGTACAATTCAGCAACAGTTAAGATTAATCTTGGAAATTGTAAACTTCCTTTCAGTTAGGTCCCAAATACCTGGGAGACTACTTCCTTCCCCATAGACCATCTCAGCTGTTAAAACCAGCAGAAGGGGCACTCTTGGTAGTTTCCACTGCCTCAAACATTTGGGGGGGGGTTGTCAGCCCAGGAGAAAACCTTCTTTGCGGCAGGCTGCTAAACTGTAGAATGATGTCCCTCCACACAGAGATGCACCCGGAACCTTTATTGCAGAATTTCCATTATATGCCAAAGATTCATTCCTTTACCCTACCATGGACATCTGCAATATCATTCCTATTACATTTTGATGCTGCATTTTAAATTATCGTAACCTGCTCTGGGAACCTTATGAAGGAGGATGGATAAGGAGTTAAAAACGTGAATGGTTCTAATTTTCAACTTCTTCTTCTTCCTCCCCTTCTTCTTCTTCTTCTTCTTCTTCTTCTTCTTCTTCTTCTTCTTCGTATCTCCTCCCCCACCACCCTCCCCTCGCTAGACACTTTAAGCCATGCAGTGGGGAATCCAACCCATCAGCTGAAGGGAATCCTGGGAGGATCAGTCTTGTTTCCTGCCAATGTATCTAAAGGAATAACAGTGCAGAAAATTGAATGGGACTTCCGCCCCCAAAAGCGTGACCTGAGCTATTGGTGGGGGGAATTCAGTCATTGGAACAGAGACCATCCAAGTCCCACTGGCCGGTTTGGACAACGGCTAGACAGGGTGAATGAGACAACACTGAGGCTCAAAGACCTGGAGTTGGGTGACAGTGGGATCTACAATACTCGCATCTGGTTTACTAAGACACAATTTCAAGAACAGCGTTTCAGCCTCACTGTTTATGGTAAGTTATTGCTTTCACTGTTTGGCTCATGGAATGGGATCAGCACCACTTTGCAACATAAGTACTGGGAGGGGTGGGACGAAGATCTTATGCTGTTTTCATTTGTGTTCCACAGAGCCAGTGCCAGCACCACAGATACACCACCAAGTGGAATCCAAGACTCCAGATGGATGTAATGTGACCTTGAGATGCCACACACCTGGAAGGGAAGATCTCAGTATCTCCTGGGAAACAGGGGATCTGCACAGGGCCTTAGGAAAGAGTGTGAATCAGTACCAGGTTTCTGACAATGGCCGGGAGCTCCGTGTCTCCTTGTGGAACAGTTCTTTGGACTCCAAATTCACTTGCCTGGTCAGCAATTCTGTTGACCAAAAGAGAGCCTCCTTTGACTTGCTCAAGATCTGCCAGAGTGATGAAGGTGAGCAATATATCCTTTCCTTCATTATCCAGAGGAGGTCCTTGTGGTGGTGAATAGGCAAGCTAGCCCTTAACATGAGGGGTTTGAGGAGATGTGTTTGTATTAATAAATGCCCCTCTTCACATTCTTGTGAGCAGGATTGAACCATACACAGAGCTTCTTGAAGACTGATCTGATCCTGTGAATTGCTGCTGATGCCCCCATCTTCTTCTATTCCTAGCTTAAGACATTGATTCAGAGCAGGAAAGTGTGTCTGATAGGGCATTCACAGCCCAAATAATTGCAATACAAAGGGGATAGATTAGCAACACTTGTTTATCTCTTGTTATTTATTCTACTACTCTCAGCTGAGTGTGAACATGAGACTCCGAATCTTGGGGTCATGAGTTTAAGCCCCACCTTGGGCAAAAGATCCCAGGGGGTTGGACTAGATTACTCTAGTTGTCCCTTCCAACTCTACAATTCTGTGGTTTTGTGAGACTCTGGCGGCTGTTATTAAAATGTTTTGAGAAACTCTTATTGCTCATTACAGGTGGACACCTTCAACTCTTGAGTTGGAGTCCATGGCTTATCTCTTCAGTCATAGTTCTTCTGGTGATAATGGTGATGGTGATGGTGAATTGGATGTGCTGGAAGATCAGATTAGAAAGGAATAGAAGAGGTAGGACCATCTCTATTGATCTTCCCATCTCGCCTGAGATGGGGGCTTCCTGCCAAATATATCTCTTCCTTTATTTTGCCTATTCCAAGTGAGAGAGACTGGTCAGTGCCATGAACTAAATAATGTGTCTCATGTTGCATTCCACAGGTGTCCCCTCTGTGATGCGAGAGAAAGGGGAGAATATCTGGAGCTCAGGAGCCACCCAGAAGATGGTGATGATGAGGTGAGATGAACAGTGTGCAAAGTAATGATGGGGTGATTGTTATATAATATCAGTGAAAGCATCTAATACATTTTGGAGGCATTTAATACTTTCAAAATTATTATTAAAGTGGCAATCTCTTATATTTAAAGAAACAAAAACAACAACAAGCAGATTTCAAACAGGCCAGTGACCCGATAATAAATGGCAATCAATGTGGCACAACCTGTCACTACAAACCATCTCTGTTCGTCTCTTAACATTGTCTATTGGTGGCACTGGACTCCATCCCACCCAGCTAAAATAAACTCTAGCATCTCTCCCTTATGCTGGAAAGGCTCATATTTCCATGTACAGTGGAGGTCCATCTTGTAATACTCCTACTGGGAAAAGGTGTTTCACGCTATTTCCAAAATTACGCACCAATCCCCTCCACCCTCATCAGCTCTTGCCTTCTTATCATTAGACTCAGATTTAAACAATAACCTTAAATGCAGAGACTTTGATTTTTTACTGTTATCAGCAGCCCAATTAGGAATCTTCCAATACTGGAAACAACTATAGAAATCACCACAGAAGGGTACTTAAAGGCACTTCAAAGATAGACACTTTTGGCAAGACTTGGCTTCCACTTGGCTTTTCCTTCATAAAATGAGACACAATATACTTTTATTCCACCCACAGCATAAGAATCTCTGTGGAGAGGCTACTTGATTTGTCAATACATAAATAAATGTATTGCTTGTGTACTCTCTGCTGCATATGAAACTTAGTAAGACTGTACCACTGGACAAGTCACTGTATTTGTATGTTGCTCTTGTATTTACTGTACATCAAAACCAATAATGATTAATTGGATTTAAAAAAACAAAAACAGGCCAGTGACCCAAACCTCCTGATCAAAAGCCCTAACAAATGGATTATGGCACAAGGGGAGGCAGGCAGCCTGTGCAAAGATCCTGTTCCCATCGGGGAACATGCATGCCCAGTTAAAGTGAGCAGAATTGAACCCTCCCCTCGCCAGCTAGTGAACGGAGATTTCAGCCCTCTGGCCGCAGGGCTCTGCTTTCCACATCCTCCCCCCAGTGAACCCAATAGGATTGCGCTCTCCCCTCACCAGCTGTTCTGGACTCTTCCCAAAATACTAATTTTATCATTGATAATAACTGAGTGCTGGGGAATGCAAATGACATATTTTTGTCAATTCAAAACTGGCAATTCTACCCGTTCTCTTAGGGACTTAGTTATGGCAAGTTCTCCCATGGAACTAAAAAGCTATCCCTAAAGAGTGGAACTGAGGTGCAGGGAAGATGCCTGCTTTTCGGCAAATTGGTATCCCTTCATGGAGAGCGCTGGACTTGGATAGGACTTTAATTTTCTCCTGGGTTCGGGTGGGCCCAAAAGCCCAGGAATTCTTTTAGGAGTTGCATCCCCAGAGTTCCTCCTGTCATATTTTCTCTCCAATGCAGATTGAACACTGAATCCTACAGACCAACCCTGCAGGTTGACTCAGAGAAGGAGGAATTCTCACGCAGTTCCACACTACCCAGAAAACGCTTTCCTTCTCTTACTTCTTGTACAGTCTCAGAAACAGAGCCCTCAGAGATTGAACATTGCATGAGAGGTCAGGCACATCTCCAGGAGCCACTTCTGATGAATTCACTGAGGGTCCCTCAAGAGAAAGACCCATTGCAGATCTCTCAAAGCTGCCAGTTGAGCCGGAGCTACAGCCTACCCAGCACCCTCAAACACTGCCCCCCAAAGTCCCGTGACCAGGACAGAGAGCAACATACCAAGACTTATCTAGTGACTACGGGTGGTCTCTCCTTGAGAGCAAGGAGTCCCAGAAATGCCTTCATTACCAGCACCAGCCAAGAGCGTCTAAGGCACTCCTCTTCAGCCTCCCTGTTGATGGAAACAGCACAGGAAAGATTGGATGAGTGAAGATACGCATCAGGAACAGTGGAGGCGGAGAGATAAAAATATTCAATGGATCAAGAAATGCATAAAGATCTACATCAGAAAGAAGCATGGGAGCAGCACCTCCTACTTGCCAAGAGGTCCCTGCAGAGGCAACGTTGCAGGCCAACATTGCCAAGGAGATGGAAGAGCTGGCCTCAATGCTGATGGAACTCTGCATCCCATACACCAACCCTGCAGGTTGACTAGGACAAAGAGGAATTCTCAAGCTGCTCCATACAACCCAGGGAAACCTTTCCTTCTCTCAGTTCTTATGCAGTCTCAGAAACAGAGCCCTCAGAGCCTGATTGAACACTGCATCCCACAGACCAATGTGGGAGATCAGGCACATCTCCTGTAGCCACTGCTAAGGAATTCATTGAGCTTCAGCCTACCCAGCAGCCTTCAACACTGGCCCCAAAAGTCTTGTGAGCAGGCCAAAAAGCAACATACCAAGATTTATCCAGCGGCTATAGTTGGGCTCTTCTTGAGAGCCTTCATCACCAGCTGCAAACAGGGTATATAAGACAATCCTCTTAAGTTTCCGTGTGGCTGGAAACAGCACAGGTCTCTGGCTTCTTCAACCCAGGTGCCTTTCCTTTCCTTTCCTTGCCTCTCTTTTCCTATTGAGCTTGGACTCCTTCCATGTAGACTGAAGGTGTAAATGGGTGAATAAACCCTATTTCTTAAAGCTACAACAGTCTCTGTTGTGTCTTCCATTCTCCAAAGGGAAACAGATCCTCTTTGGGTGCCTGGGATCCCATGGGCTCTTTCCACCACTGGGCAGAGAGATGGGCAGGCACCCAACTTTTGCAACAATAGATTCGACTGGAGCACAAGGTTGTTTTCCCTCTTCTCCCTGGCAAAACATCTGCAAAAGGGATTTTCTTTTGGGAAGGGGACATGTTTTCCCTAACAGGGAGACTAAAAAGGAGCGAGGCAAATATTTAACAACAGCAGAGTGACGGTGCTTGTCTGGGGTCAATAAGCAGGGAGTTCCAACCCTGCCAACCCTGAAAGATTGATCCCTTGGAATTTTTTAAAAAAGGAGGGGGTATGACTAGAATAATATTATGTCAAAGTATATAAGGTGGAGTAAAGGATCAAGATAAGGGAAATTAGAGACATAATAACTGGAAATATATAATTATAAATAAGATCGGAAAAAGGGTTAGAATTTGCTGAATTTGACGGAATAAAGAGGAATACAGAAAAGGGAGATGTGAGGAGGTCAGGAAAGAGGGATATGGAACTTTGAAATTTAAAAGTGGAATTATCTTTTTTTTCTTTTCTTTTTCTTGTTAAGTGTGTATTTTTTGTCTGTTGTTTTTGTTATATGTGATATATGTTTTGTAAAACTTTAATAAACATTTATATAAAAAAAGGAAGTGCAAAGCAAGCATTTTGGCATTTATACATGAGCCAGTTCTTCTTGCTCTTTGGTTCAATCTTCGTTTGGTTCTTTCTTTCCTTCTTCTCCTCACCCCTCATCACACTGTGGGATGTGGTTGTGGTCTCGGATGAGGGAGGAGGGGGAGGGTTTGTGAGAAGCTTGAATGTGTATTTTATCTTAAGGCGGAGAAGTTCTCCAGGTGTCATGTTTCATGACCCTTGGGAGCCATTCAAAATCCGCAATCCTATGACTCAAACTAAGTGTTAAAATCAACAGAGGGTTACTAAACATACACACATAAAAGGTAATGCCTCAAGTCATCATAGTGTAAAATATAAGAACTGCAACTTGTATTGAATTTCTGTGTGGGCAACTGGTGCACATTTTTTATCTTTAGCTCACAGCTTTCTCAGCCTGGATGACTGTGCACAAGCTTGTCAGTTACTCTGCAACCTTTCCCTCTTATAGCAAGCTTTGGGGCGCTGACGTGCAGCATTTCTTATGCCTGGAAATAAAAGCAGAAGCCTGCTGCTATACAACTGTGGGCAAATCAACTCTCCACCAACAGAAGCCACACCTGATGCTCCCTATATACCTGGCCAGAAATATTCATGAATTTTGTGAGCAGGAGCCACGTGATCCTTCTCTTCTTTGGTCCATTGATCTTCTCTTCCCTGGGTAAATCCTTGCAAAGAAAAGCTGAATGTATAGGGTGAAAAGCTATAGGTTTGCTTGGTCGTGAAGGGGAAAGTAATGGACAATGCTGAGCTCATCTGGAAAATAGGTCTCCTCCCTGAAAGTCCCCCCCCCAATCTCAGGGTCAATGTGTTTTGGCACCTGCTGGGGGCTCACATTCCACTGACAAGAGACCCCACCACTCCAGACCTTCTCCTCTTTCCACAACTGCATTCTCATTCTGGCCCAAACTATCACGGTGGCTGTCGTGGGCCCAGGGGGTTTGGGGAGCAGGAGAGAGAAGGCTGGGGACAGGGAGGAGAAGCCCCAGAGGGCCAGGCTAGACTGGGACAGATCCTGGGCTGCCCAGATCTGTCACAAGACTTTTCTTAATAGCCGGTCTTTGTAAACAGCAATTCTGCTCCTCCCCTACAATCCACACCCAGCGTTACACTTCCGTAGAGAAGCAAACATGACTTTTTCTTGCAGACGTTTCCTCTTCAGAATGTTGCTGTACTTTCTTCTGGGTAAGTCCCACACCATTTGTTCTGAAGAGCAGTAAGATCTGCGCCAGCAGCTGGTTCAGGAGGTTGGGGAAGAGACTGACCATCTTTGTCCTCCCTGACATTTGCCTCTTGCAGCTGCCAGACTCCCTTGGAGAAGGATATGGGAAGGCAGTTGTAAGCCATCTTCCCCTCCCCTCTGAACTACATTTAAGCCAGGCTGCCTGGAGTGTTGGAAGACCCGTGTGAGAAACTTTACTGTGATAAAGCCTCAATGTGTTTTTTGGGGGGAGGGTAATGTTGAATTTATTGTGTGTTTGCCAAATTGTTTACTTCTGTCATTTTTAAAATTTAATGTCATTTTCTGTATTTCATACATTTGTATTTCCAGTGCTCTGTATTTTGATGTTTTGAATGTTAGCTGTTAGCCACTTTGGGCACAGCTCGTTGTGGAACAGGTGCATATAAATAAACTTAATCAATCCTAATCAAGAGCGAAGCTACTGAGACAGCTCATAAAAGTTTCTCCTCCTCCACCGATCCTTCCTGGTTTATAAGGGGAGGAACAAAGAGCAATGAAAGGAGGAGACGGAAATAAAGGAGGGAAAACACGGTTTTGCTTGGATGAGAAGGGGAGGGAGAGCGAGCACAGACAGCCTTGCTGGTTTGAAGAGGAGGATCTGATCTGCTGGGAAGCGAGAGGAAGGAAGGAGCCGACCGTTGTGTGTTTGAAAGTTCAAGACTCTTGCTGATAAGACTCTGGACTCAGGCAATGCTTATAAGATGGATGAACAGGCTTATTTTGGAGCACCTATGCTGTGCAGACAAATGAAGCTGTTCTTCTCAGGGTGGTGAAACAGATGCCTCAATGCCCACAGGAGGACCTGAGCTCAACAGCGGCAAGTCTCCCCATCGGTGAGTCCCAGAATTGGTTAGTCTGGTGCCTCACTGTCGCTCATGGCTCTCTGCACCTCTGGAGAGATACGATGGTGGATTTTTCTCACAAAAGGCCTCTTCTTCAGACTATTGCTGTACTCTTCCTTGGGTAAGGACTTCACTGCTTTCTCCCTCAAAAATAAAACAAAAAGCCCACCTAAATGCATGGAGGGGGCACTCTGAGTTTGGTTTGTCATGAAGAGGGAAATTATTGGCAATATTGGTTCCTAGCACTCAGGGTCTCCTCTCCGCAGTTGAAACCCTCTCCCAGAACATGCTTGCTGGCTTCAAAGGACTCTCCAACAGAACGCTTTTGAGAGTTTAATTGTATGTGTGATATTTGTTGCTGAGCTGAAATTGGGGGGAGAATCTGTGTGTATTATGGTGTGCAGTGGAACAAAATAAAAGCACAGGATATGATGACTGTAAGTCCACCTTGTCTCTAGGGCAGAAATGTTTTCCTGCAGGATTTTTTCCTATGATGTGTCAGTCATTAACTAATACAAAATAAATGTCAGAAAAGAGGAAACAGGGAATTAGAGGAGACAACCAATGAGTAGGAAAAGGCGACTGGGGATCCTGGTGGAACAGACTCAGTTTCTTCTCTGAACTCTATATTAACTTATCTTGGTTTCACAAAAAAATAGTGCATAATCATTTTTTCCTGAAACACACAAGCAGATTGTTTTTAGATTCCTGCTTGGCATAATTTTTCACTGGGTTAGATCTTTCTGTATTGAGTTTTCAACAGACATTTTGCAAAGTTCTGATTTTGTAAACTGCTTTGAGGTTTTATGGCAACCATGAAGTAATAATAATAATAATAATAATAATAATAATAATAATAATAATAATAATAAAATTATTTATATCCCGCCCTCCCCAGCCGAAGCCGGGCTCAGGGCGGCTAACAACACTAAAATAGTGCAACATTCTAAAAACATTATAAAAATTAATTAAAATCAAAATTGATGACAACCATAAGCTAAAATTCTGTGCAGATTGCCAAAGGAGGGAGTCAGGCTGCACCCTGACCAAAGGCCTGGTGGAACAGCTCTGTCTTGCATGCCCTGTGGAAAGATGTCAAGTCCTGCAGGGCCCTAGTCTCTTGTGACAGAGAGTTCCACCAGGTTGCATCCGCAGCCGAAAAAGCCCTGGCTCTAGTTGAGGCCAGCCTAACCTCTCTGTGGCCTGGGACCTTCAAGATGTTTTTATTTGAAGACCGTAAGTTCCTCTGTGGGGCATACCAGGAAAGGCGGTCCCGTAGGTACAAGGGTCCTAGGCCGTATAGGGCTTTGAAGGTTAAAACCAGCACCTTAAACCTGATCCTGTACTCCACCGGGAGCCAGTGCAGCTGGTATAGCACCGAATGAATGTGGTCTCGCAGCGAAGACCCCGTAAGGAGTCTCGCTGCAGCATTCTGCACCCGCTGGAGTTTCTGGGTCAGTCTCAAGGGCAACCCCATGTAGAGCGAGTTACAATAATCTAGTCTGGAGGTGACCGTCGCGTGGATCACAGTGGCTAGGTCAGGGCGAGAGAGGTAAGGAGCCAACTGCTTAGCTTGGCGGAGATGAAAAAATGCCTCCTTTGTTATAGCTGCAATCTGCGCCTCCATGGAAAGGGAGGTGTCGAAGATTACACCCAAACTCTTAACGGACAGTGCTGGCACTAATTGCACCCCCGCAAGAGATGGGAGTTGCCCCCTCAATCTCATATCGTCCCGTCCCAGCCAGAGGACCTCTGTCTTCGAAGGATTTAACTTCAACCGGCTCCCACGTAACCATCCAGCCACAGCTTCCAAGCATCTGGTCAGTGTGTCTGGGGCCGAGTCAGGATGGCCATCCATCAACAGATAGAGTTGGGTGTCATCAGCATACTGATGGCAGCCCAGCCCAAAACTCCGGACAAGCTGGGCGAAGGGGCGCATAAAGATGTTGAAAAGCATCGGGGAGAGTATCGCACCCTGGGGCACTCCACACACCAAGGAGTGGCGCAATGACAATTCCCCGCACCTCATCTGGACACGCTCTAATCAGCCAAGACGGGCACGGGTCGAGAGGACAAGTGGTGGGCTTTCCAGCTCAGAGGAGTCTGTCCACATCGGCTGGGGATATCCGGTCAAAGTGGTCCAATACTGGACCCGAGGACAGTCGAGGGGCCTCCAGTTCCTTTATTGTATCCAAATTGGCAGGGCGGTCATGGCGGAGAAACAGGACCTTCTCTGCAAAAAAAGCTCGCAAATGCCTCATAGCTGTGTGTCAAATTGTTATTTAAATTTGGCTGTCCTTCGAGGGACATTAAAGACCTAATTATACTAAATAATTGCGCTGGGCGAGAGCTAGCGGATGCAATGGAGGCCAAGAAGTAGGACTTCTTAGCGGCCTTCACTGCCATCTTGTAGGTTTTCATAAAAACCTTATAAGATGTTCTTGAGGCTCCATCACAGGCACCCCGCCATACTCGCTCTAGCCGTCTGAGGTCCCGCTTCATTTTCCGGAGTTCCTCGGTAAACCAGGGAGCCCGGTTTCTGCGGGGTCGCAGAGGGCGCCTAGGTGCGATCTCATCGATGGCTGCCAGGAGCTGGGTATTCCAGCCCTCAACAAGCTCAGTCAGTGAGTCGCCAGGGGGAGCAAGGTCAGATACACTTCTTCAGATTCTGAAGAAGTGTGCATGCACACGAAAGCTCATACCAAGAACTAACTTAGTTGGTCTTTAAGGTGCTACTGGAAGGAAATTTTTTTTTGTTTGTTTTGACTATGGCAGACCAACATGGCTACCTATCTGTAAATGGATTAAATAATGTGTCTCATGTTGCATTCCACAGGTGTTGGTTCTCTGATGCGAAAGAAGGGGGACAGTACTGTTGCACTCCAGAACTCAAAAATGATTGACCCAGAAGACGGTGATGATGAGGTGAGATGACCAGTGTGCAAAGTAATGATGGAGTGATTGCAGATAATAACAATGAAAGCATCTGATACAGTTTGGAGGCATTTATTACTTACGAAATGATTATTAAAGTTGCAATCTGTTGTTTTTAAATGAACAACAGCAACAGCAAACAGACTTCAAACAGGCCAGTCACCCCATAAGAAATGGCAATCAGGCAAAACCTGTCCCTATGAACCATCTCTGCTTGTCTGCAGGGGGCTTCTCTTAAAATTATCTTCCACTGGCTCTGGACTCCATCACATCCAGCCAAAATAATAATAATTTATATAATAATAATTTATTATTTATACCCCGCCCATCTGGCTGAGTCTCCCCAGCACCTCTCCCTTATGCTGGAAAGGCTGTGGAGAGTGAGGCTCATTTTCATGTGTGGTGGAGTTGCACGTTGGTCTACTCCTTTTGGTAAAAGGTGCTTCAGACTGTTTCCAAAATTACGCTATAATGTGTTCCACCCAATTCAGCTCTTGCCTTGTTATCATTAGATTCAAATTTAAACAATAACCTTAAATACAGAGGCAGGCAGCTTGTGCAAAGATCCTGTTCCCATCAGGAGAACATGCATGCTCAGTTAAAGTGAACATAATTGAAACCTCCCCTCGCCAGCTAGTGAATAGAGAACTCAGCCCTCTGACCGCAGGGCTCTGCTTCCCAAATCCTTCCCCCAGTGAACCCAATAGGATTGCGCTCTCCCCTCACCAGCTGTTCTGGACTCTTCCCAAAATATTACTTTTATCCTTGATTATTTATCCTTGATAATAACTGAGTTCTGGAGAATGGAAATGACATACTTTTGTCAATTCAAAATGGGCAATTCCACCCGCTCTCTTATGGTCTTAGTTATGGCAAGTTCTCCAGGAGCCCGTGGAACTAGAAAGCTACCCCTAAAGCTGGAACTGAGGTGCAGGAAAAATGCTTGCTTTTAGGCAAATTGGTATCCTTTCTTGTAGAACACTGGACTTGCACAGAACTTTAATTTGGTCCAGGGTTCAGGTGGGACAAAATGCACAGAAACTATTTTAGAAGTTGCATCTCCAGAGTTCCTACTGTCATAATTTCTCTTCCCCTCCAGGTTGACTCAGACAGAGAGGAATTAACGACGAGTTCCACACCACCCAGGGAATCCTGTCCTTCTCCCAATTCTTCTCCAGTCTCAGACACAGAGCCCTCAGAGATTGAACACTGCATCCCACAGACCAACATGGGAGATCAGGCACAACATAAGACATCTGTAAGATCTCTGGAAGCCACTGCTGAGGAATTCACATGGGTCTGTTGAAAGACCCATTGTCATCGCTGCCAGTTGAGCCGGAGCTACAGCCTACCCAGCAGCCTTCAACACTGGCCCCAAAAGTCTTGTGAACACGACAGAGAGCAACATACCAAAACTTATCCAGTGACTATGGAAGGGGTCTCCTCGAGTGCAAGGAATCTCAGGAATGGTTTCATCACCAGCAGCAGTATATAAGGCACCCCTCTTGAGCCTTCCTGTTGCTGGCAACAGTACAGGCCTGTTATAAGAAGAAGAAAACAACTGCTCTTTTTTCCCTTATGGGGTACCCAAGAGCCCATATAGAGTCCTTACGTAGGTTCCCTATTGGTAGGAGAAAATAACAGAGGCCAAGCAGAGAATATAGAGAAGCAAAGCAGCTAGTAAGCCGGATCTTTATTGATGTTGATGGGTTTTCCTGGCTGTTAATGGGTTTACCTGGACAGCCTGGCTATTCTTTTGTGATGATAACTACTTAATTCCTGAGTCCAGGTCACAGTCTCACCCTATTCATACACAGACACACCCTTAAGACAGGATTTGAGAAGAAAGAGACAATGGGGGGGGGGGCTCTTCCATTTCCTTCCTCTGTGCAGAGAAATATTTGAAGCGACTGAAAGAGTCAAAATGGCTTTAGGACTGTTTTCCTGTACTGTTACCAGACATGTGGTTTATATATTTATGTATGAGTTTGCCTTGTACAGTTTTGAACATTTTTTAAAAATATATAATACCTTAAAATTCCTATAACGAGTCTCTGGTTCCTTAAACCCAGGCAACTTAACTTCCGGGGTGGCGCCTCCGGCAATGGCGGACTCCCTCTGAACTGGAGGGAATAGCTCCGCGGGAAACGGGTCTTTTCCGCTACGGCGAAGCGGGGACCCTTTCAAAAATCACAGGCGGATGAAGCCTGTGACCATGGGACTCGGCGGGCACCTTTAGCGCCCCCCCAACTTGCTAAGGAACCCATAAACGGGCTCCGAAGTGAAGAGGGGGAAGTGGCGCAGTGCTGAGAGTCAACCGCTACTTCCGTGGAGCGAAGCCGCATAGCCGTTGCCAGAGAGCGCTGCCTTTTTCCTGGGACAATTTGGACTTTAAAACAACAACCCGTGAGTAGTACGGAAATTGGATTTTTAAAATATTAATAAATTCGGCACTGATCGGGGAAGGTCCAACCAGGAAGTCTGCCTCCCCTTTCCGTAAATAATCTAAAGCAAAGAACTTCAAACTAAGGTCGTGGAGAGTCTTACTCTATGTTAAAGATTTTAATTCTACTGATTGAGATTACAAGAAATTTTATTTGGAAGCAGGGGAACCTGCAGGAGAAGAACTAAATCTGAGAATTGATGTACCACCCTTCCCCCCGGACCCGGGAGTGGTCCGTGAGAGTCTGTTGACGAGTAATTGAACAGTTTGACAGCTGTCAAGTTAGCTGTCAAGATACAAAAAGAGGACTTTGTTTCTACTGTCTACATTTGTTACAAGTTTATGCTTTAAAAGAAGGAAGGACTGTTACAATTTAACGTATGGAACTTTTGGTTTTGTACTGAAAGGAGTAAAAAGAAACTTAAATCCCCCTAGAGGGAGCTTTGGGACATTGCGTTAAAAACCAGCTGAGAAATTGTTTTTTGACCTTGATATGCTTAAGAATGGCAGTTGGAAAGGAAATCCAGTCTGAACTTTCTTTCTCTTGGGAAAGCTGCAAGGCCAAATAAGTGTTTTGACTACAAATGTTACAACTTTGGGTACAGGAGTTAGTACCAGCAATGAACTTGATAAGACCTCGGCACAGGAATTCTATTCAACTGAACAAACAGAGAAAGTTGAGAAGGAGAATAATGTTGATCTTGAAGAGAAAAAAGGGGGAGCCGTAACCCTGCAGATGCAAAAGGCGAGCTGCAACTTGAGGCCTGACATGACGGCAACAAGGAGAAGCAAATATTTGAAGATGGAAGCCTGGCCTGAATTAGAAAATGAAAGATGGAGAGACCCTCTTATGTGGAGATGATATGACCCTTGGATTACAAATTTGATTCAGGTGGAAGTTGGAGCTATGGGGACATCTGGAACTGAAAGGAGAATGAAACAAGATGTGGAATACCCTATAGGCCTTATTTTTAAGTATGCAGGCCTGGCTGGAAGGAATGTGGATGCTGCTGGGCGGGCGTCTCCCCGAAATTTGGTTTTTAGTATCAAAGACTATCAAAAAGACTGGCAGAGGAGCTATGAGAGAGAATTAAGAGCCTCGGATATAAGATCTCCGGGTTGATGGTTTTTTTTTTCTTTGAGACTTGTTGGGGACTGAAACCGGGAAGGGGGTATGGGTGGAATGAAAAATGGGAATTTAAAGTGTATACAATATAAGTTGTCTTTTTGTTTTATCTTTTTGCTTTACTTTTAGGAGAGTTGGGAAATTCGTGGAAGGGAATTTTCTTTCGACCTTAGGGAAATGTCTTAATTAAGGATTTTGTTGATAAGATGCTTGAAAAAGGAATTAATGTGGTTTTGGTAAAAAGATATTAAAGGATTAATTAAAAATGAATTGATGAAAGAGAGAATGTAAAGATACAGTATTTTAAAATTAGAAATAGGCTAAAATTTATTGATAAGGATTTGTTGAATTAATAATTTGAATTGGAATACAAAAAAGGGAGGCATGAGGAGGTTGGGGAAATAAGTTAATGAAAAATAAGTAATGGAAATTTTATGTGTTTTTAATTATTTTTATTTTCGTATTTTTGTTATTTTTTCTTTTTTTCTTTTTGATTTTTATTGTATTACTATTGGAAACTTCAATAAATATTCTTTTTAAAAAAATTAAACCCAGGCACCTTATAATAATAACAACTATTATTGGTTAGTGTTTTTTAAATTAAAGAAGTAAAATACAGTGACTAAAATAAATTATTTATAAAATTATTTATTTTTATTATTCTTACTACTACTACCATTACTACTACCATAATTATTACTCATGGATTGTTGGGCAGGGCTGATCCAAGACATTTTGGCACCTGAGGCGAACCCCAGGGGGCAATGATGGTATTGTTCTGTGATTGCTGGTTCCATAAGGTGACTCAGGGCTTATTCACACTCCTGGCTTATCAACACTTCCTGCTGGAGTGGTACCTATTTATCTACTTGCACTTTGATGTGCTTTCGAACTGCTAGGTTGGCAGGAGCAGGGACCGAGCAACGGGAGCTCACCCCGTGGCGGGGCTTCGTGTGGACACGGTATTCCAAGTGTGGTCTGTCCAAGGCAGAATGGAGCATGACTACTACTTTCCTTGATCTAGACTAGTGGTGGCCAGACTTGGGCCTCCAGCTGTTTTTGGACTACAGCTCCCATCATCTGTAGCTAACAGGACCAGTGGCCAGGGATGATGGGAATTGTAGTCCTAAAACAGCTGGAGGGCCAAGTTTGGCCACCACTGATCTAGACAGTATAATTCTGTTGATGAAGCCTAGAATAGCATTGCATTTTTTGCTGCTGCATCACACTGTTGACCCTGTTAAACATGTGATCCACTAAGGCCCCTAGATCTCTTTCACGTGTACTACTGGCAACCCAGATGGCCTCCATCTTATATTTGTGCTGCTGGTTATTCCTGCCTAAATTCTCTCTGAATTGCTATATGGTACCGCTGAACTTACACTGCCCAGTTTTCAGCCACCAATATTTAAATTTTCTGCCACCTTTTATTTTTTAAACTAAAGCATTCTGGTTCCATCCTGATTCAAGTGGAGCCCATCCCTTTTGTACAGGCCCAGATTGCCCCAGAATGTCCCCCAGTGCAGAACAAAACGAAACTCCTCCTCTGAACGCTATCATGTCATCCACACATTGAGACCACAAAGCTGCGCTTGTCTGTCTAGCCATGCATATGGAACTGGTAGTATTTCAGAGAAGGCTACCTTAGAGGTCCGGACTTTCAGCATCCTTCCCAGCACCCTAAATTTGGCTTTCAGGACCCCTAGGCTACATTTCCCCATGTCACTGGTGCCACTGACTCCTCCCCAGCACTGTCTGCCAGGCTATCTAGGCAATGAGCAACATCCACAACTTTCGTTCACCCCTTGGTTGATCGCACTCCCAACTATATTCTTAACTACCATGATCCCACCACCCACAGGAGACGAATCTTCCCACAAGACGCAGTGATGACCAGCATCCTGGACAGCTTGAAAAGAGGATGAGATACATGTTTGGAGGAGAAGACTGTTGAGGGATTCTAGGCAGGATGGCTCTGCTCTGCCTCCTCCATTGAAGGCAGCAATGATTCTGAATGCTGGAAACCACAGAAGGAGAGAGCATTATGGTGCTCAGGTCCTGCTTGCCAGTTTCCCACAGGCATCTGGCTGGCCACTGTGAGAAAAACAGAATTCCAGGCTAGATGAGCCACTGATAGGATCTTCTTAGCTTCTGATTTCCCTGATTTCCCCTCTGGAATTAATTTTGGGGTTTGAGGGCATATGAACATTCCTTTGGGGTTTAGTGACACGTGAGTTTTTCTTCTTTGAACCTCTTTCAAGCAAATAAAAATATGGGCAAGAAGAATGCTTTTGTTGTTGTTAAATTTGTAACAGCCTCCTCAATCTGCAAAAGCTGCTTGCATTTTCCATTGCTTTCGCTCTGCCCAGATCTGTCAGAAGAGCTTTTTTTTTAATGTAGCCAGTCCTTGTAAACAGCAATTCTGCTCCTCCCCTATAAACCACACACAGGACTACATTTCCGTAGAGAAGCAAACATGGCTTTTTATTGCAGACGTTTCCTCTTCAGAATGTTGCTGTACTTTCCTCTGGGTAAGTCACACACTGCTTGCCCTGAAGAGCAATAAGATCTGTGCCAGCAGCTGGTTTGTTCAGGAGGCTGGGGAAGAGACTGACTAGCGTTGTCCTCCCCGACATTTGCCTCTTGCAGCTGCCAGACTCCTCTGGAGAAGGATTTGGGAGCCATCTTCCCCTCCTCTTTGAACTGCATTTAAGCCAGGCTGCCTGGAGTGTAGAAAGACCCATGCCAGAAACTTCATTGTCAGTTAACTCTTGTGTTGCTTTGTATCTATGTACATAAGTTTCAAATTTTTTGGAGGGGGGCAATATTGAATTTACTGTGTGTTTGCCAAATTGTTTATATCTGTCATTTTTTAAGTTACTGTCATATTCTGCAGGGTTACACATTTGGCCTCATTGGGGGCCATATTTCAGTATGAGTGGGAAAATGAGAGTACCCCTAAATATTTTTTTAAAGAAAAAAAGCACTGTTGGTCACTGGAACCCAGTTCCCCGTGAGGGTGGGGCAATGCCACAGTGATCTTTGTTACTGAACTCAGTTTCTAAGAGAATCTGCACATATGACGAAGGTGGAAGTTAGAGAGCCCAACCATAGTTGGTGCCAGTGTCAATGAGAGGTAGAGCCAACTAATTCTAGTTCTGTTTCTGTCTGCGATACTAAGAGCTACAAGAATAACACAGATACTAAGGAGGAGGCAGCACCAGGGCTAGTTTAAAGTAAAAAAAAGAAGATGGCTAAAGACAGGCTGAAGCTGGCAAAGGGAGTGCCCCACTCACCCTCAGGGAACAGTCTCCACTGTTGTGAAGTGTTGCTGCACATTTGCAACTGTTCCTCCTCTTTGCAAGTCAATGAGAGGTAGAGCCAAGTAATTTCCAGTGCCTTGTACTTTGATGTTTTGAATGTTTGCTGTGAGCCTCCTTGCGCACAGCTCGTTGCGGAACAACGGCATATAAATAAACTGCTGGAAGTGTAAAATTAAAGAAGGCAACTTTTTCCATATGTGGTGGACATGCGAAGAAATGAAGAAATATTGGGAACATATTTATAATGAGTTAAAAAAAATATTTAAATATACATTTCCCAAAAGACCGGAAGCATTCCTACTAGGGATAATTGGGGATGAAATCAAAAAAGAAGATGAGATACTATTTCAGTATGCCACAGCCGCCGCCAGATTATTAATTGCCCAAAATTGGAAAAACCAAGATACCCCATCAATTAGAGACTGGCAAACAAAATTATTTGAATTTGTTGAACTTGCAAAAATGACACAAAAAATCAGAAACCAAAAAAATACAAAGTTTATTAATGACTGGAACAAATTTATGATATACATCGAAGGGAATTACAGAAGCCTAAAAACTATAGCAGGTCTGATATAAATCTTACGACGTGCAAATTATTAACAATCACTAGCTGCAGGAAAAATAAATTATGTACATTAAGAAGCCTGAAAGCGGGAGGGATGGAGGTCAACAGAGTGTAAAAGAATGATTTAAGTTGCTAAGATATAAAGAGACAAGCGTGAAGACAAAGAACTGTAACGGAAATGGACAATATTTTTATGTTATGTTTAGATATTTATGTATTTTTTCTTTTCTTTGTAACTGTTAATTTGTTTTCCTTTTTGGTTATTTACATGAAACTTAATAAAAAGAAGTTTAAAAAAAAAAAGAGCGACGTTACTGAGACAGCTCATAAAGGTTTCTCCTCCTCCACTGATCCTTCTTGGTTTATGAGTGGAGGAACAAAGAGCTGTGAAAGGAGGAGTCAGAAACAATGAAGGGAAAACAGGGTTTTGCTTGGATGAGAAGGGGAGGGAAAGCAAGCACAGACAGCGTTGCTGGTACGAAGAGGAGGATCTAATCTGCTGGGACGTGAGAGGACGGAAGGAGATGACCATTGTGTCTGAAAGTTCACAACGCTTGCAAATAAACACTGGACTCAGCTTATAAAATGAATAAACAGGCTTATTTTAGTGCACCTATCCTGTGCAGAAAAATGAAGCTGTTTTCCTCACGGTAGTGAAACAGATGCCACAATGGGAAGTGCACAGGCAGGACCTGAGCAGCAAATTTCTCCATCGGTGATTCTAAAAAACAAGCATTCTGGTGTGTGACTGCCACTCAGGGCTCTTTAGCAATCCACAATTGTGGATTTTTCTTGCAGAAGGCCTCTTCTTCAACTATTGCTGTACTCTTCCTTGGGTAAGGACTTCATTGCTTCTCCCTCAAAAATAAAACAAAAGCCCCACCTAAATGCATGCACTCTGAGTTTGATTTGTCACAAAGAGGGAAATTATTGGCAATATTGGTTACTAGCACTCAGGGTCTCCTCTCCCCAGCTGGAACCCTCTCCCAGAACACGCTTCCTGCCTTCAAAGGAAACTCCAACAGGAGCCTTGTGAAAGTTTAATCCTTTTTTGTGATATTTGTTGCTGAGCTGAACTTGGGGGGACAATGTGCATGCATGATGAAGGCCCTGAAGGTGTGGGGTGGAATGGGATAAAAATGCTGGACATGGTGACTGCATGCCTACTTCATTTCTAAGGCAGAAATGTTTTCCTGCAGGATTTTTTCCTATAATGTGTCAGTCATTAACTAATACAAAATAAATGTCAGGAAAGAGGAAACAGTGAATTAGAGGAGCCAACCAATGAATAGGCGACTGGGGATACTGGTGGAACAGAGTCAGTTTCTTCTCTGAACTCTGTATTAACTTATCTCGGTTTCACAAAAAATAGTGCATAATCATTTTTTTCCTGAAACACACAAGCAGATTGTTTTTAGATTGCTTCTTAGAATAATTTTTCACTTGGTCAGATCTTTCTGTGTTGAATTTTCAACAGACATTTTGCAAAGTTCTGATTTTGTAAGCTGCTTTGAGGTTTTATGACAACCAAGAAGTATTAATCTTGTGAACTGAAATAAATGAACTTTTGTTCCTTGTGAGGGAAATTCTACTTATTTTTTCAGAATTTTTCCTTGGGACAATTACACAATGCCAGATATTTCAAAAATTTCAGCATTGCAAAGCTTTAAAAGTTTTGAGTGTTTAATCAATTGCTTTTTCACACTTCACTAAACACGATAATGATACTAATTTTGTTTGTATCTCCTCCCCCACCACCCTCCCCTCGCTAGACACTTTAAGCCATGCAGTGGGGAATCCAACCCATCAGGTGAAGGGAATCCTGAGAGGAACAGTCTTGTTTCCTGCCAATGTATCTCAAGGAATAACAGTGGAGAAAATGGAATGGGACTTTTACCCCCAAAGTGGTGGCCTGGGCTTTTGGCTGGGGGAATTCAATCATGGGAAACTGGAGCACCCAAGTCCCACTGACCGGTTTGGACAACGGCTAGATATGGTGGACGAGACAACACTGAGGATCAAAGACCTGGAGTTGAATGACAGTGGGATCTACAATGCTCGCATCTGGTTTAGAAAGGCACAGTTTCAAGAACAGCATTTCAGCCTCACTGTTTATGGTAAGTTATTGCTTTCACTGTTTGGCTCATGGAATAGGATCAGCACCATTTCCCTTCATAGACATTGGTAGGGGTGGGATGAAAGCTTATGCTGATTTCATTTGTGTTCCACAGAGCCAGTGCCAACACCACAGACACAACACCAAGTGGAATCCAAGACTCCAGGTGGATGTAATGTGACCTTGCGATGCCACACACCTGGAAGGGAAAAGCTCAGTATCTCCTGGGAAACAGGGGGTCCACACAGGGCCTTAGGGAATAGTGTGAATCAGTACCAGGTTTCTGACAATGGCCGGGAGCTCCGTGTCTCCTTCTGGAACAGTTCTTTGGACTCCAAATTCACCTGCCTGGTCAGCAATCCTGTTGACCAAAAGGGAGCCTCCTTTGACTTGCTCAACATCTGCCAGAGTGATGAAGGTGAGTAATACATCCTTTCCTTCATTATCCAGAGGAGGTCCTTGTGGTGGTGAATAGGCAGACTGCCCCTTAACATGAGGGATTTGAGGAGATTTGTTTGTATTAATAAATGCTGCTCTTCACATTCTTGTGAGCAGGATCGGAGCATACACAGAGCTCCTTGAAGACTGATCTGATCCTGTGAATTGCTGCTGCCGCCCCCATCTTCTCCTTTTCCTGCCTCAAGAAATGGATTCAGAGCAGGAAAGTGTGTCTTACAAAGCATTCACAGCCCAAATCATCGCAATACAAAGGGGAAAGATTAGAAACACTTGCTTATTTCTTGTTATTTATTCTACTGCTCTCAGCCAGGTGTGAACATGAGGATCTGAATCTAGGGTTCATGAGTTTAAGCCCCGCATTGAACAAAAGATTCCTGCAACGCAGAGGGTTGGACTAGATGACTCTACTTGTCCCTTCCAACTCTACAATTCTATGATTCTGTGAGAGTCACTCTGACTATTGTTATTAGAGTATGTTTTGAGAGACTCTTTTTGTTCATTGTGTGGGATATAAAGCTGTCAGTCAAGGCCAATGTTCCAAGAGGACTAACTGCCTCTATGAGGCAGGCAGTTTTGTCAGCTGGTTGGTCGGTTGCTGCAAGGAGTGTTAACTGGTAGCTGCTCGGATGCAGTCTTCTCATGACTCACTACTATCTAGTATATCTGTTATGTAACCTAATCCTGCCTTCAGGAACAACTCAGTAAACCTGAATGAATCTGATAGTAAAGTAGTTTATGTTAATATGATTCAGATTGATGTGTGTTTTCTTTAAGAGGGACAGAAAGGGATTAGCAACCAGGAAGGTGCAATTATTGATAGGACTCAAACAAGTTAGCAACCCGCTTGTCGCTGCATAAACTCAGACAGGGGATCGTTTAAACTCTGCTAAATTATATAAACATTCCCACACATTGCAGGTGGACAGTTTGGACCCTCGAGTTGGAGACCATGGCTTATCCCTGCCCTCATAGTTCCTCTGGTGATAATGGTGATGGTGATGGTGGGGATGGGGATGCAGATGCGCTGGAAGATCAGATTAGAAAGGCATAGAAGAGGTAGGACCATCTCTATTAACTTCTTCCAATCTCTCCAAAATGGGGGCTTCCTGCCAAATATACCTCTACCTTTCTTTTGCTTATCCTGAGAGGCAGAGAGTGGTCAGTGCCATGGACTCAATAATTGAAATATACTCAGAGTCGCAAAGTGATTTCATGCTCTTTATTCAGCTCATAGTGGTGAGGAGGAATGAATGAAAGTCCCCTCAAAGTATCTGCTTTATATACATTATTTACACAATGGGCTGCACATGATTGGCTAATTCCGGAATTCTACTGTAAGCCAATCAGGTTGTGGATTCACTTCTATCTGGAGCATGATTGGGTAGTTCCTGCCAACCAATCATACTGCTGCATTGTTCTAGGACCAATCAGACTGCTGCATTCTGAATCCTATTGTTCTAGGACCAATCAGACTGCTGCCTTTTGGATCCTATTGTTCTAGGACCAATCAGACTGCTGCAGTTTGGATCCTATTCAACTCAGTACATAACAATAATGTTTCTCATTTTGCACTCCACAGGTGTTCTGTGATGTGAGAGGAAGGGGAGAGTATCCGGAGCTCAGGAGCCACCCAGAAGATGGTGGTGATGAGGTGAGATGATCGGTGTGCAAAGTAATGATGGGGTGATTATTTTTATCTACCAATGAAATCATCTGATACATTTGGGAGGCGTTTATTACTTCAGTTATTATTATTAATGTTGCAATCTGTTATTCTTAAAGAAACAACAGCAACAGCAGGAACAAGCGGATTTCAAACAGGCCACTGACCTGATAATAATAATGAATGGCCATCAGTTTGGCACAACCCGTCCCTATGAACCATTTCTGCTCATCTGCAGGAGGCTTCTCTTAAAATTACCATATTTTTCGCTCTATAAGACACACCAGACCACAAGACGCACCTAGTTTTTGGAGGAGGAAAACAAGGAAAAAAATATTCTGAATCTCAGAAGCCAGAACAGCAAGAGGGATCGCTGCGCAGTGAAAGCAGCACTTCCTTTTGCTGTTCTGGCTTCTGGGATACCTGCGCAGCCTGCATTCACTCCATAAGATGCACACACATTTCCCCTTACTTTTTAGGAGGGAAAAAGTGAGTCTTATAGAGCAAAAAAATACAATACCTTTCGCTGGCACTGGACTCCATTCCATCCAGCCAAAATAAGTACTAGCTTCTCTCTCTTATGCTGGAAAGGCTGCGGAGAGAGGTGCTCATTTTCATGTATGGTGGAGCTCCACATTGGTCTACTCCTTTTGGGAAAAGGTGTTTCACCTTTTATGCAGCAATCCCCTCCACCCACATCAGCTCTTGCCATGTTATCATTAGACTCAAATTTAAACAACAACCTTAAATGCAGAGATGGCCCTGAGGCAGCATGCCAGAGCGAGAGAGGCTTATCTCCCTCTCACTGTGTGTAAGACTCCCGTTTCTACTCCCCTCAGCTTGTCCTCCCTCCTCTTCGGATTCCTCGCTGTCTGTCAGAACCTCCCTGACATTTTCATTGGGAGAATAAACGGTATTTGGATTGAAAAAAACAAAAACAGGCCAGTGACCCCAAAAGACTTAACCAATTGATTATGGCACAAGGGGAGGCAGGCAGCTTGTGCAAAGATCCTGTTCCCATCAGGGGAACATGCATGCCCTGTTATAGTGAGCAGAATTGAACCCTCCCCTCTCCAGCTAATGAATGGAGAATTCCGCCCTCTGACCACAGGGCTCTGCTTCCCACATTCTTCCCCCAGTGAACCCAACAGGATTGCGCTCTCCCCTCACCAGCTGTTCTGGACTCTTCCCAAAATACTAATTTTATCATTGATAATAACTGAGTGCTGGAGAATGGAAATGACACACTTTGGTCAATTCAAAACTGGCAATTCCACCCGCACTATTATGGACTTAGTGATGACAAGTTCTCCAGTGGAACTGGAAAGCTAGCCCTAAAGGCTGGAACTGAGGTGCAGGGAAGATTCTCTCTTTTAGGCAAATTGGTATATCTTCTTGGAGAACACTGGACTTGGACAGGACTTTAATTTTCTCCAGGGTTCAGGTGGGCCCAAATGTCCAGAAATTCCTTTAGGAGTTGCATCTCCACAGTCCCTCCTGTCATATTTTTCTCTTCCCCTCCAGGTTGACTCAGACATAGAGGATTTCTCGAACAGTTCCAGGTCACCTTTTCCTTCTCTCAGTTTTTATGTGGTCTCAGACACAGAGCCCTCAGAGATTGAACACTGCATCCCACAGACCAACATGGAAGATCAGGAACATCTCCTGGAGCCACTGCCAAAGGAATTTACTGAGGGTCCCTCTGTCGAAAGACCCATTGCAGATCTCTCAAAGCTGCCAGTTGAGTCAGAGCTACAGCCTACCTAGCACCCTTAAACACTGGCCCCCAAAGTCCCATGACCAGGCCAAAGAGCAAGATACGAAGACTTATCCAGTGACTATGGAAGGGGTCTCCTTGAAAGCAAAGAGTCTCAAAAATGCCTTCATCACCAGCACCAGGCAAGAGCATCTAAGACACTCCTCTTCAGCCTTCCTGTAGATGGAAACAGCACAGGGAAGAAGGGGTGAGTTAAGATATACATCAAGAACAGGGGAGGTGGAGAGATAAAAATCTGCAATGGATCAAGAAATGCATAAAGATTTACATCAGAAAGAAGCATGGGAGCAGCACCTCCTATTTGCCAAGAGGTCCCTGCAGAGGCAACGTTGCAGGCCAACATTGCCAAGGAGATGCAAGAGCTGGCCTCAATGCTGATTGAACTCTGCATCCCATACACCAACCCTGCAGGTTGACTAGGACAAAGAGGAATTCTCAAGCAGCTCCATACAACCCAGGGAAACCTTTCCTTCTCTCAGTTCTTATGCAGTCTCAGAAACAGAGCCCTCAGAGACTGATGGAACACTGCATCCCACAGCCCAATATGGGAGATCAGGCACATCTCCTGTAGCCACTGCAAAGGAATTCATTGAGCTACAGCCTACCCAGCAGCCTTCAACACTGGCCCCAAAAGTCTTGTGAGCAGGCCAAAAAGCAACATACCAAGATTTATTCAGTGGCTATAGTTGGGGTCTCCTTGAGAGTCAGGAGTCCCAGAAATGCCTTCATCACCAGCTGCAAACAGGGTATATAAGACAATCCTTTTGAGCTTTCCTGTTGCTGAAAACAGCACAGTTCTCTGGCTTCTTCAACCTAGGCACCTTTCCTTTCCTTGACTCTCTTTTCTTATTGAGCTTGGACTCCCTCTATGTAGACTGAAGGTGTAAATGGGTGAATAAACCCTATTTCTTAAAGCTACAGCAGTCTCTGCCGTGTCTTCCATTCTCCAAAGGAACACAGACCCTGTGTGGTGCTTGGGATCTCATGGGCTCTTGCCTCCGCTGGGCAGAGAGAGGGGCAGGCACCCGTCTTTGGCAACTATACATTGGACTGGAGTGCAAGGTTATTTCCCTCTTCTTCCTGGCAAAACATCCACAAAAGGGATTTAATTTTTGGGAAGGAGACATATTTCCCTACCAGGAAGACTAAAAAGGAGTGAGGCAAATATTTAACAACAGCAGAGTGACGGCGCTTGTCTGGTGTCAATAAGCAGGTAGTTCCAAAGAGTAGGTGCTGCCAACCTCACCCCTCATCAGACTGTGGGATGAGGTGGAGAGTTTGTGAGAAGCTTGAACGTGTATTTTGTTTTAAGGCAGAGAAGTTCTCCAGGTGTCATGTTTCAAAAGGAGAGAGAGAGAGAGAGAGAGAGAGAGAGAGAGAGAGAGGGAGAGAGAGAGGGAGAGTCACAAGGTCAAGTAGTGGGGCAGGATCCCAGCTTCAGCCCCACCCATATCCACCCCAGAGTGGCTTGTTCTCCCTCTGAACTTCTTAAAATAAGCTGGGCTAGAGACCCTGGCTGCACATTTGCCCACAGAGACCTTCCCTGGTGTCCACAGGGTCCCATGTCCCCTCCCCTCCATTTTAGCAAAGGAATTTTACTTAATTTAACACATTTTGTTTTATTTTCACTAATGTTTGTATTGCTTTGTGCACTTTATGATTGATGCATACAATACATTCATGCTCTGATGTGCACACATTTTCCCAGTACATGCATGTTTATACATATTAATCGGCTGCTAAACAGCAAAGCAAAATTCAGACAAGTGTGGATTTCATCTGTCATGGATGGTTTAGCTAATATTCCTTCATTGAAGGGGGTTGGACTAGATGGACCCTTGGAAGTCATTCGAAATCCACAATTCTATGATTCTATGATTCAAACTAAATGCTAAAATCAACAGGGGGTTACTAAACATATACACGGAAAAGGTAATGCCTCAAGTCGTCATAGTGTAAAATAAAAGAACCGCAACTTGTATTGAATTTCTGTGTGGGCACCTGGTGCACATTTCCTGTTTTTTGCTCACAGCTTTCTCAGCCTGGATGACTGTGGACAAGCTTGTATGTTACTTCACACTATTTCCCTCTTAGAGGGAGCTTTGGGGCTGCAGCTTTTCATATGCCTGAGAATAAAACCAGGAGCCTGGTGATCTTTCTCTCCTTTGGCCCATGGATCTTCTCTTCCCTGGGTAAGTCCCTGGGTAGGAGAAGCTGAATGCATAGGGCAGGCATCCCCAAACTCCGCCCTCCAGATATTTTAGGACTAAACTTCCCTAGCTAACAGGACCAGTGGTCAGGGATGATGGGAGTTGTAGTCCCAAAACATCTGGAGGGCTGAGTTTGGGGATGCCTGGCATAGGGGGACAATCTATAGGTTTGCTTGGTCATGAAGGGGAAAGAAACTGACAATGCTGAGCTCATCTAAAGAAAGCTCCCCCCCCCATCTCAGGGTCAATGTGTTTTGGCACCTGCTGGGGGCTCACATTCCACTGACAATAGCCCCCACCCCACCAGACCTTCTCATCCTTTCCACCACTGCTTTCTCATTCTGGCCCAAACAATCATGGTGGCTATCATGGACCCAGGGGGTGGGGGCACTGCCCTGATGAGTCTGGGGACATGGAGGAGAAGCCCCAGAGGGATTGGCTAGACTGGGACAGATCCTGGGGAGCTCAATGAACCATCCATGGGGAGGATCCTAGAAAGGTCTTCGTGGGGAGGGTTCCCCTTGTCCTGTCTAAGCTCCCTGTCAGTAACTCTAGTGTGCAGCACTGGCCTCCTTCAGAGCTGCCAGAGTCGGGCTCTGGCTCAACTAATCTGCCTATTGCACCACTGGCTCCCCCTCTGGACCAGCTAGACTGGGACAGATCCTGGGGAGCTCAATGAGCCAGCCACAGGGAGGATCCTAGAAAGGTCTGGGGAAGAATATGGGAGCCAGCTATATGCCATCATCCCCTCCCCACTGAACTGTATTTAAGCCAGTTATTCTCAGTTAACTCTTGTGTTGCTTTGTATTTATGTATTTAAGCCTGGATTTTTTGTGGAGGGGGGGTATTTACTGTCATATTCCATATTTCATACATTTCCAATGCTCTGTATTTTGATGTTTTGAATGTTTGCTGTGAGCCACTTTGGGCAGAGCCCATTGTGGAAGGGACGCATATAAATAAACTCAATCAATCCCAATCAAGAGGGAAGTATCTGAGACAACTGATCTTGTTTACTAGCACCCAGTTCCTGGTGAGGGTGGGGCAATGCCAGAGTGACCTTTGTTATTTGAGCTCAGTTCGTAGAATAATCTGTGTGTCTGACAAAGCCAGAAGTTAGAGAGCACAAATGTAGGTGGGTCCATAGCCTATGATAGGTAGAGCCAATGCTTTTTTTCTGTGGGGGATGCAGGGGTACGCATACCCCTAAACATTTTGTGAACCTTTGTACTCTTATTCAGTTAATGTATTTATTTTTCCTGATTTGAACTATAAAATGGTGATTATTTTGATTCAAAATGAGACTACCCCTAAGCATTATTTAAGAAAAAAAGTGCTGGGTAGAACCAACTAATTCTAGTTTTCTCACTGCCTGCCCAACTGAGAGCTGCAAGAGCAACACAGATACTAAGGAGGAAGGGTCAAGTGGGAGGCCAGTTTAAAGGAAAACAGGAAAACAGGTGGGGAATGGTTAAGGACAGGCAGACACTGTCCTAAGGGAACAGTCTCCACTGCTGTGATGTGTTGCTGCACATTTGCAACCTTTTCTCTTCTTTGCAAGGGTTTAGCTGCAGGTCTCCAGATGTTGGTGAGAATCAAACACCTTTTCTTAACAGAAACCTTTAACAGGAACACAGGCAGGTGTACAACACACAAAGAAGCACCTTGAGTTCACACACTCCTCCTCCTCCTCCTCCACTGATCCTTGTTTGGAATTACCTTTGTACTTGGAACTATGTCCTTCTCTGATCCTTCCTGGTTTATCAGGGGAGGAACAAAGAGCACAGATAGCATTGCTGGTATAAAGAAGAGGATCTGATCTGCTGGGAAGCGGGAAGACGGATGGAGATGACTGTTGTGTTCGAAAGTTCACAACTCTTGCGCATAAGACCCTGTACTCGGGCAATGCTTATAAGATGGATGAACAGTCTTATTTTGGAGCACCTATCCTGTGCAGAAAAGTGAAGCTGTCCTTCTCAGCGTGGTGAAACAGATGCCACAATGCCCACAGGCAGGCGCTGAGCTCAACAGCAGCAAGTCTCCCCATTGGTGAGTCCCAGAAACGGTTCGTCCGGTGCCTCACTGCCACTCATGGCTCTCTGCACCTCTGGAGAGATACGGTGGAGGATTTTTCTCACAAAAGGCCTCTTCTTCAGACTATTGCTCTACTCTTCCCTGGGTAAGGATTTCACTGCTTTCTTTCTCTCTCTCACTCAGAAACCACAAGTAACCCACCTGTATGCATTGTTATGAAGAGAGAAATTATTGGCAATATTGGTTACTAGTACACAGGGCCTCCTCTCCCCATCTGGACCCCTCCCAGAACACCCTGGCTGGCTTCAAAGGAAGCTCCAACAGACTTTTGAGAGTTCAATTGTATGTGTGATATTTGTTACTGAGCTGAAATTGGGGTGGGACAATTTGTGTGTATGATGAAGGTGATCATCTCCCCTAAAGGTGTGGAGTGGAATGCAATAAAAGCACAGGGTGTGGTGACTGCAGGTTGACCTCATCTCTAGGGCAGAAATGTTTTCCTGCGGGATATTTTCCTATGATGTGTCAGTTATTCACCAGTACAAAATAAATATCAGTTTAGAGCCAACAGGGAATTAGAGGAGCCAAGCAATGAGCAGGAAAAGGCAACTGGGGATCTTGGTGGAACAGAGTCAGTTTCCCCAAAATTTAACCAATGGGCAGATGTTCCCCAAAACAGATGTTCCCCAAAATTTGACCAATGGGCAGCTTTGAAAAGATTTAAGTGTTTAATTGATTGCTTTATATACAGATGACGTTCAGACCTCACACTATTTTATTTCTAAACCTTTTACTTTAAATATATATATATATTCTGGGCCAATCTTCTGGGTGAGTTTCTCTGGATCCCAGTTCCTGGACACCAGGACTTGATTCTTGGAATGTAACTTTGGACTTGTAACAACTTCCTTCTCTTACAGTAAAGGGCCATGTTGCTATGACAGCTTGGAGAATGCAGTAAATGTTTAACTAGAGAGAGTTGGGCAGTTCCAAGTGGGTCAATGTACAATACAGCAACAGTTAAGATTAATCTTGGACATTGTAAACTTTCTTGGATTTGGGTCCCAAATACCTGAGAGACTACTTTCTTCCCCATAGTCCATCTCAGCTGTTAAAACTAGGGGCACTCTTGGTAGTTTCGCCTCCCTCAAACAGTTGGGGGAGTGCCAGCCCAGGAGAGGACCTTCTTTGTGACAGGCTGCTAAACTGTAGACGTCCCTCCCCACAGAGTTGCACCTGGCACCTTTAGTGTAGAGTTTCCATTATATGCTGAAGAGTCACCTCTTTACCCTACCATTGACACCTGCAATATAATTTTTGGACCCTCCCTCTCATGTTTTAATGCTGCATTTTAAATTGTTGTCACCTCCTCTGAGACCTCATGAAGGAGGATGGATAAGGAGCTCAAAACGATAATGATACTAATTTCCCCCTTTGTTTGTATCTCCTCCCCCCCCCACCCTCTGCCCACTAGAAACTTTAAGCCATGCAGTGGGGAATCCAACACATCAAGTGAAGGGAATCCTGGGAGGATCAGTCTTGTTTCCTGCCAATGTATCTAAAGGAATAACAGTTCAGAAAATGGAATGGGACTTTCTACCCCAAAGGGGTGGCCTGGGCTTTTGGCTGGCGGAATTCAGTCATGGGAAACTGGAGCACCAAAGTCCGACCGACCGGTTTGAACAACGGCTAGACATGGTGGACGAGACAACACTAAAGCTCAAAGACCTGGAGTTGGATGACAGTGCGATCTACAATGCTCGCTTCTGGTTTACTAAGACACAGTTTCAAGAACAGCGTTTCAACCTCACTGTTTATGGTAAGTTATTGCTTTCACTGTTTGGCTCATGGAATAGGATCAGCACCATTTCATTACGTAGGTACTGGGAAGCATATGGGACCCAAACCTTATGCTGATTTCGTTTGTGTTCCACAGAGCCAGTGCCAACACCACAGATACACCACCAAGTGGATTCCAAGACTCCAGGTGGATGTAATGTGACCTTGCGATGCCACACACCTGGAAGGGAAGAGCTCAGTATCTCCTGGCAAACAGGGGATCCGGACAAGGCCTTAGGAAAGAGTGTGAATCAGTACCAGGTTTCTGACAATGGCCGGGAGCTCCGTGTCTCCTTCTGGAACAGTTCTTTGGACTCCAACTTCACCTGCCTGGTCAGCAATCCTGTTGATCAAAAGAGAGCCTCCTTTAACTTGCTCAACATCTGCCAGAGTGATGAAGGTGAGCAATATATCCTTTCCTTCATTATCCAGCAGAGGTGCTTGTGGTGGTAAATACGCAGACTGCCCCTTAACATGAGGGATTTGAGGAGATGTGTTTGTATTAATAAATGCTCCTCTTCACATGCTTGTGAGCAGGATTGGAGCATACAGAGAGCTCCTTGAAGACTGATCTGATCCTGTGAATTGCTGCTGCTCCCCCATCTCCTCCTATTTCTAGCTTAAGAAATGGATTCAGAGCAGTCAAGTGTGTCTGACAGGGTATTCACAGCCCAAATCATCGCAATAGAAAGGGGAAAGATTAGCAACACTTGCCTATTTCTTGTTATTTATTCTACTGCTCTCAGCCAGGTATGAGCATGAGACTCTGAATCTTTGGGTCATGGGTTCAAGCCCCACCATGGGCCAAAGATTCCTGCAATGCAGGGGATTGGACTAGATGACTCTAGTTGTCCCTTCCAACTCTACAATTCTATGAGAGTCACTCTGGAGATTGTTATTAGAGTATGTTTTGAGAGACTCTTATTGCTCATTGCAGGTGGACAGTTTGGACCCTGGAGTTGGAGTCCATGGCTTTTCCCTTCCCTCATAGTTCTTCTGGTGATAATGGTGATGGTGATGGTGGTGGTGATGTGCTGGAAGATCAGATTAGAAAGAGGTAGGACCATCTCTATTGATCTTCTTCCCATCTTGCTTGAGATGGGGGCTTCCTGCCAAATATACCTCTACCTTTCTTTTGCTTATCCTGAGAGGCAGAGACCGGTCAGTGACATGGACTCAATAATGTGTCTCATTTTGCACTCCACGGCTGTCATGCAAGAGAAAGGGGAGAGTATCCTGAGCTCAGGAGCCACCCAGAAGATCGTGATGATGAGGTGAGATTATCGGTGTGCAAAGTAACAATGAGGTGATTGTTTTTATCTATCAGTGAAAGCATCTGATACATTTGGGAGGAATTTATCACTTACATTATTATTATTAATGTTGCATTCACTTATTCTTTTTTCAAATTTTTCAAATTGATTTCCCACATTTATCACCAAATGACATAACAAAACACACAACAAAGAAAAACACACTACAATACAATAAAATTAAACACAGAGAAAAATTATTTCTTCAAATATCTAATTCTCTTAACATTGATAACTGACTTCCTTGAATCCCCTCTAGCTGAATTTCATTATATCAGCTTTATAACAGTTCTCCAAGTTCATATTTCTAATATTAACTCCTTTCATTTACTAACTTCTTCTCCTTTATTAATATTCTAATCCTTAATATTTACTACCCCGTATTCTTATACTACCCCAAGCCTATTTGTAACTCCCAAGGATTTTCTATTTATCTTATATTACAATATTTAGCTCCAAAAAGTCCAACATCTTCATCTGCCATTCTTCTATTGCTGGTATTTCTTGCGATTTCCAAATATGGCTAATAAAAGTCTTGCCGCTGTAGTGGCATATGAAAACAGTCTAGCATCTTTTTTGGGCAACTCCCCATTCTGTTATTCTTAAAGAAACAACAGCAACAGCAAGAACAAGCAGATTTCGAGCAGGTCAGTGACCTGATAATGAATGGCAATCAATTTGGCACAACCCGTCCCTACGAACCATCTCTGCTTGTCTGCAGGAGGCTTCTCTTAAAATTACCTTTCACTGGCACTGAAATCCATCCCATCCAGCCCAAAATAAACACTAGCATATCTCTCTTATGCTGGAAAGGCTGCGGAGAGAGAGACTCATTTTCATGTATGGTGAAGTTGCACATTAGTCTACTCCTATTGGAGTTCCACATTATATCTCTCTCACTATACAGTATATAAGGGTTATAAGGGTCTGAAGTGTATCTGAAGAAGTGTGCATGCACATGAAAGCTCATACCAATAACAAACTTAGTTGGTCTTCAAGGTGCTACTGGGAGGAATTTATTTATTTATTTTGCCATTGGTGTGAGTGGTTCATTGCACCAGGGTGCCAGCCGCTCATGGGCACCCTAGCTAGTGGGGGAGCTGTGCGGCTTTGCCGGCAGCCTCCCCTTTCCCTGTACGCCCTCCAGCGGCCCCACCAACTGTATGGCGGGCGTGCAGCTTCCTTCCCAAGCCTCCGCAGGAAGAGAGTGATCCCCGCAGAGCTCCCAAGCCTCTGCATCTGCTAAAGACGGCCCTGATCCCAGTCGTCCTCCTCCTGCTTCCTGGCGAAAGGCGGCGCCCAGCCTTCTTGGGCGCCCCTACACCAGAGAGCATGTCTGCCAGCATGTTTTCAGGCTTGATCGCTGCCACCACGCCAGGGATCGGGGCAGTGGGGGAGGCAGAGGATATTTTCCACTGCCCCCTCCCTTGTTTTGGAGTTGCTGGGGGGGGGCGCCGGAGGGATCTTTGCACCACGGCACTGGATATGCTTAAGACGGCCCTGAGGCAGCATGCCAGAGCAAGAGAGGCTTATCTCCCTCTCACTGTGTGTAAGACTCCTGTTTCTACTCCTCTCAGCTTGTGCTCCCTCCTCTTTTGATTCCTCGCTGTCTGTCAGAATGGGAATGTCCCTGACATTTTCATTGAGATGAATAAATGTTATGGCAAGTTCTCCAGTGGAACTAAAAAGCTAGCCCTAAAGAGTGGAACTGAGGTGCAGGGAAGATGCCTGCTTTTAGGCAAATTGGTATCCTTCTTGGAGAACACTGGACCTGGACAGGACTTAAATTTTGTCCAGAGGTCAAGTGGGCCCAAATGCCAAGAAACTCTTTTAGAAGTTGCATCCCCAGAGTTCCTCCTGTCATATTTTCTCTTCTATGCAGATTGAACACTGAATCCCACAGACCAACCCTGCAGGTTGACTCAGAGAAGGAGGAATTCTCAAGCAGTTCCACACTACCCAGGGAATCCTTTCCTTCTCTCACTTCTTGTACAGTCTCAGAAAAAGAGCCCTCAGAGATTGAACATTGCATGAGAGGTCAGGCACATCTCCAGGAGCCACTGCTGAGGAATTCACTGAGGGTCCTTCTGTTGAAAGACCCATTGCAGATCTCTCAATGCTGCCAGTTGAGCCGGAGCTACAGCCTACCCAGCAGCCTTCAACACTGGCCCCCAAAGTCCCATGACCAGGCCAAAGAGCAAGATACAAAGACTTATCCAGTGATTATGGAAGGGGTCTCCTTGAGAGCAAGGAGTCCCAGAACCAGCACCAGGCAGGAGCATATAAGGCACTCCTCTTAAGCCTCCCTGTTGATGGAAACAGCACAGGAAAGATTGGATGAGTGAAGATACACATCAGGAACAGGGAAGGTGGAGAGATAAAAATCTGCAATGGATCAAGAAATGCATAAAGATCTACATCAGGAAGAAGCATGGGAGCAGCACCTCCTATTTGCCAAGAGGTCCCTGTAGAGGCAACGTTGCAGGCCAACATTGCCAAGGAGATGCAAGAGCTGGCCTCAATGCTGATTGAACTCTGCATCCCATACACCAACCCTGCAGGTTGACTCGGACAAAGAGGAATTCTCAAGCAGCTCCATACAACACAGGGAAACCTTTCCTTCTCTCGGTTCTTATGAAGTCTCAGAAACAGAGCCCTCAGAGACTGATGGAACACTGAATCCCACAGCCCAATATGGGAGATCAGGCACATCTCCTGTAGCCACTGCGAAGGAATTCATTGAGCTACAGCCTACACAGCAGCCTTAAACACTGGCCCCAAAGGTCTTGTGAGCAGGCCAAAAAGCAACATACCAAGTGGCTATGGTTGGGCTCTCCTTGAGAGCCAGACGTCCCAGAAATGCCTTCATCACCAGCTGCAAACAGGGTACATAAGACAATCCTCTTGAGCTTCTGTGTGGCTGGAAACAGCAGAGGTCTCTGGCTTCTTCAACCCAGGCGCCTATCCTTTCCTTTCCTTTCCTTTCCTTGCCTTGCCTTGCCTTGCCTTGCCTTGCCTTGCCTTGCCTCTCTTTTCCTATTGAGCTTGGACTCCTTCCATGTAGACTGAAGGTGTAAATGGGTGAATAAACCCTATTTCTTAAAGCTACAACAGTCTCTGTTGTGTCTTCCATTCTCCAAAGGGAAACAGATCCTCTTTGGGTGCCTGGGATCCCATGGGCTCTTTCCACCACTGGCAGAGAGATGGGCAGGCACCCAACTTTTGCAACAATAGATTCGACTGGAGCACAAGGTTGTTTTCACTCTTCTCCCTTGCAAAACATCCTTAAAAGAGATTTTCTTTTGGGAAGGAGACATGTTTTCCCTAACAGGGAGACTAAAAGGAAGGGAGGCAAATAATTAACAGCAGCAGAGTGACGGTGCTTGTCTGGTGTCAGTAAGCAGGGAGTTCCAAAGAGTAGTGCTGCCAACCCTGAAAGATCGATCCCTTGGAAGTGCAAAGCAAACATTATGACATTTGTACATGAGCCAGTTCTTCTTACTTTTTGGTTCCATCTTTTGTTATTTCTTCTCCTCAGCCTTCATCAGACTGTGGGATGAGGTGGAAAGTTTTTGAGAAGCTTGAACTTGTATTTAGTCTCAAGGGGCAGAAGATCTCCAGGTGTCATGTTTCAAAAGGAGAGAGAGAGAGAGAGAGAGAGAGAAGTTCAACAAGTGGGGCAGGATCCCAGCTTCAGCACCCCCATATCCACCCCAGAGTGGCTTGCTCTCCCCCTGAACTTCTCAAAATAAGCTGGGCTAGAGATCCTGGAGGCACATTTACCCACAGAGACCTTCCCTGGTGTCCACAGGGTCCCATCTCCCCTCCCCTCCATTTTAGCAAAGCAATTTTACTTAATTTAACACATTATGTTTTATTTTCACTAATGCTTGTATTGCTTTGTGTACTTTATGATTTATGCATACAAAACATTCATGCTCTGATGTGCACACATTTTCCCAGTACATGCATGTTTGTACATATTAATCACTGGTGAACAGCAAAGCGATATTCAGACAAGTGTGGATTTCATCTGTCATGGATGGTTTAGCTTATATTCCTTCATTGAAGGGGGTTGGACTAGATGATCCTTGGGAGCCATTCAATACCCGCAATTCTATGATTCAAACTAAGTGTTAAAATCAACAGAGGGTTACTAAACATATACACAGAAAAGGTAATGCCTCAAGTCGTCATAGTGTAAAATATAAGAACCGCAACTTGTATTGAATTTCTGTGTGGGCACCTGGTGCACATTTCCTGTTTTTTGCTCACAGCTTTCTCAGCCTGGATGACTGTGGACAAGCTTGTCAGTTACTTCACATAATTTCCCTCCTAGAGGGAGCTATGGGGCTGCAGCATTTATTATGCCTGAGAATAAAACCAGGAGCCTGGTGATCTTTCTCTCCTTTGGCCCATGAATCTTCTCTTCCCTGGGTAAGTCCCTGGGTAGGAAAAGCTGAATGCATAGGGCAGGCATCCCTAAACTCCGCCCTCCAGATGTTTTGGGACTACAACTCCCACCACCCCTAGCTGACAGGACCACTGGTCAGGGATGATGGGAGTTGTAGTCCCAAAACATCTGGAGGGCGGAGTTTGGGGGTGCCTGGCACAGGGTGTCAATCTATAGGTTTGCTTGGTCATGAAGGGGAAAGTCACTGACAATGCTGAGCTCATCTAAAGAATAGGCCCCCTCCCTGAAACCCCCCCCATCTCAGGGTCAATGTGTTTTGGCACCTGCTGGGGGCTCACATTCCACTGACAAGAGCCCCCACCCCACCAGACCTCCTCCTTTCCACCACTGCTTTCTCATTCTGGCCCAAGCAATCATGCTGGCTGTTCATGGACCCAAGGGGTGGGGCGCTGGCCAGATGAGTCTGGGGACATGGAGGAGAAGCCCCAGAGGGACTGGCTAGACTGGGACAGATCCTGGGGAGCTCAATGAACCATCCATGGGGAGGATCCTAGAAAGGTCTTCGTGGGGAGGGTTCCCCTTGTCCTGTCTAAGCTCCCTGTCAGTAACTCTAGTGTGCAGCACTGGCCTCCTTCAGAGCTGCCAGAGTCGGGCTCTGACTCAACTACTCTGCCTATTGAACCACTGGCTCCCCTTCTGGACCAGCTAGACTGGGACAGATCCTGGGGAGCTCAATGAGCCAGCCAGAGGGAGGATCCTAGAAAGGTCTGGAGAAGGATATGGGAGTCAGCTGTATGCCATCATCCCCTCCCCACTGAACTGTATTTAAGCCAGTTATTGTCAGTTGCTTTGTATTTGTGTACTTAAGCCTGGATTTTTTTGTGGGGGGGGGGATATTTACTGTCATATTCCATATTTCATACATTTCTACTTCCAATGCTCTGCCTTTTGAAGTTTTGAATGTTTGCTGTGAGCCACTTTGGGCAGAGCCCATTGTGGAAGGGACGCATTTAAATAAACTCAATCAATCCCAGTCAAGAGGGAAGTAACTGAGACAGCTGATCTTGGTTACTAGCACCCAGTTCCTGGTGAGGGTGGGGCAATGCCAGAGTGACCTTTGTTATTTGAGCTCAGTTCATAGAACAATCTGCGCATCAGACGAAAGCGGAAGATAGAGAGCTCTGGCGCAGGTGGCACCAGAGCCAATGATAGGTAGAGCCAGCACTTTTTTTCCTTAGGGGACTCAGGGGTACACACACCCCTAAACATTTTGTGAATCTTTGTACTCTTGTTCAGTTACTGTATTTATTTTTCCTGATTTGAATTATAAAATGGTGATTATCTTGAGTCAAAATGAGAGTACCCCTAAAGATTTTTAAGAAAAAAAGCACTGAGTAGAGCCAACTGATTCTAGTTCTCTCACTGCCTGCCCTACTGAGAGCTGCAAGAGGAACACAGATACTAAGGAGGAAGGGTCAAGTGGGAGGCCAGTAGAAAGTAAAAAAGGAAAACAGGTGGGGAATGGTTAAGAACAGGTGGACGCTGTCCTAAGGGAACAGTCTCCACTGCTGTGATGTGTTGCTGCACATTTGCAACCTTTTCTCTTCTTTGCAAGGGTTTAGCTTCAGGACTCCAAAAGGTTGGTGGTCTCCAGATGTGGGTGAGAATCAAACACCTTTTCTTAACAGAAACCTTTAACGGGCACACAGGCAGGTGTTTAACAATAAAGAAGCACCCTGAGCTCGCAACTCTTTCTCCTCCTCCACTGATCCTTGCTTGGAACTACCTTTGTACTTGTAACAAAGTCCTTCTCTGATCCTTCCTGGTTTATCAGGGGAGGAACAAAGAACACAGAGAGCCTTGCTGGTATAAAGAGGAGAATCCAATCTGCTTGGAAGCGAGAAGACGGACGGAGAAGACCGTTGTGTTCGCAAGTTCATGACTCTTGCGAATAAGACCCTGTACTCAGGCTACGCTTATAAGATGGAAGAACCGGCTTATTTTAGAGCACCTATCCTGTGCAGACAAATGAAGCTGTCCTTCTCAGGGTGGTGAAACAGATGCCTCAATGCCCATAAGCAGGACCTGAGCTCAACAGGCGCAGGTCTCCCCATCGTTGAGTCCCATAAAGGGGCATTCTGGTGCCTCACTGTTGCTCATGGCTCTCTGCACCTCTGGAGAGATACGATGGAGGATTTTTCTCACAGAAGGCCTCTTCTTCAGACTATTGCTCTACGCTTCCCTGGGTAAGGACTTCACTGCTTTCTTTCTCTGCCTCACTCAGAAACCACTAGTACCGTATTTTTCACCCTATAGGACACACTTTTTCCCCTCCAAAAATGAAGGGGAAATGTGTGTGCGTCCTATGGGGCGAATGCAGGCATGCCTTTCCCGCTGTCCCTCGACTTGGTTAGAAGGCTGGCGGGGGAGAGAAGCCTGCTCCTCCCCGTCGCCAGCCCTGCAAACCCGGGGGACAGCGGGAGAGGCGCAGCACGCCTTTCCTACTGTCCTGCAACTTGGTTAGAAGGCTGACGGAGGGCTTCCCCCTCCCCCAGCCCCGCAAGCTTGGCATGGCTCTGGGTCCCGTTCTGGGGGCTCCCCCCTCCCCCAGCCCCGTGCCTGGGGGGGGGAAATATTTTTTTTTCTTTATTCCCCCCCCCGAAATCTAGGTGCGTCCTATGGGCCGGTGCGTCCTATAGGGCGAAAAATACGGTAACCCACCTGTATGCATTGTTATGAAGAGATAAATTATTGGCAATATTGGTTTCTAGCACTCAGGGCCTCCTCTCCCCAGCTGGACCCCTCCCAGAACACCCTGGCTGGCTTCAAAGGATGCTCCAACAGAAGGCTTTTGAGAGTTCAATTGTATGTGTGATATTTGTTATTGAGCTGAAATTGGGGTGGGACAATTTGTGTGTATGATGAAGGTGATCATCTCCCCTAAAGGTGTGGAGTGGAACAGAATAAATGGCATGCTGGCAGCAAGTCTCCCTCATCTCCAGGGCAGAAATGTTTTCCTGTGGGATATTTTCTATTATGTGTCAGTTATTCACCAACACAAAATAAATGTCAGTTTAGAGCAAACAGTGAATTAGAGGAGCCAAGCAATGAGCAGGAAAAGGCAACTGGGGATCTTGGTGGAACAGAGTCAGTTTCCCCAAAATTTAACCAATGGGCAGATGTTCCCCAAAACAGATGTTCCCCAAAATTTGACCAATGGGCAGCTTTGAAAAGATTTAAGTGTTTAATTGATTGCTTTAGATACAGATGACGTTCAGACCTCACACTATTTTATTTCTAAACTTTATACTTTTTTTAAAAAAAAATATTCTGGACCAATCTTCTGTCTGAGTTTCTCTGGATCCCAGTTCCTGGACACCAGGACTTGATTCTTGGAATGTAACTTTGGACTTGTAACAACTTCCTTCTGTTACGGTAAAGGGCCACATTGCTATAACAGCTTGGAGAATGCAGTAAATGTTTAACTAGAGAGAGTTGGGCAGTTCAAGTGGCTCAATGTACAATTCAACAACAGTTAAGATTAATCTTGGACATTGTAAACTTTCTTGGATTTTGGTCCCAAATACCTGAGAGACTACTTTCTTCCCCATAGTCCATCTCAGCTGTTAAAACTAGGGGCACTCTTGGTAGTTTCACCTCCCTCAAACAGTTGGGGGAGTGCCAGCCCAGGAGAGGACCTTCTTTGTGACAGGCTGCTAAACTGTAGACATCCCTCCCCACAGAGTTGCACCTGGCACCTTTAGTGTAGAGTTTACATTACATGCTGAAGAGTCACCTCTTTACCCTACCATTGACACCTGCAATATAATTTTTATCTTTTTATAATATTTATTTTATAATTTTTTTCATTAATAACAATCCAACATAGACCACATAATTACAATACCAAATAATAATTCAATTTAAAAAGTCAATTGTCAGATTCCAAATTAAACATTATGGTTGACTTCCCATGTTCCGATTTCAGGAGATTTTTAGGAGATGTTGATTCCGTGTTCCCACTCCAATCCATTTATTTAATCCAAATAATATAGTTCTGATGTTGATCCTTTATTTTAACAGCCACTGGTGTGTTGACTTTTATTTTGATTTAACTCTTCCATATCCTTTAATTTGGAAGAGGAGTTTATATCTGGTAACTCCGTGTGGAATTGTTGTTGTTTTTAACATTCAATCTTATTTCTTGTTGCAATCAATCATTTTTGGCATCCCCCCCACACACTCCAAGGACTCAATATTACTGCGTAGTGACCTTTCACCATCTTGCTTCTCTTAAAAACGAAAGTGGTCTGGCATCTCATTATTACTCCAGGCTGATTTCCAGCTTTTGAATGGTTTCCCATCCAATAACAAGCTGATATCACAACAATAAAATAAATCAAAGTTCAAGTCCTCCGTAGGAGGGTATTGCCACAGAACTTCCCAATATTTCCCACACAGTTCCATTCTTTCAATTAATCCATAAGCATTATAAAGTTCTTATTGATTCCCTCTTGCAGTCCATTAATAATTGCAATCCATTAATAATCACAATCCATTAGAAGCTAATTTTCTTCTTCAGTGAAGAGCTGCCAAATCATAAAATAGAATATTGAATACATAAAAGTGAAATCAAAGGCTTCTCTCCACCACATACCAATCCAAACACAATGAAAATCTTCTCCGGATCGAGACCTTAGCACTCAGTGGCTGATTCATTTAGCAGGTTAACTTGCCTCCTTCTTCCAGAACATGCCTGTTTCTTAAGTCTGAATTCTGATATATCTTAAAAAACAGAAGAATCTCCGCTCATGGTGTCTGCGTTGGAGAGTTTCCAATGCATGCAGTGCTATGCACTCAGCGTCCCCTCCCTCCTGCGTTTTGTAGGAGGAGCAGGAGGCAGGTATCAGACAATCTGTGAGTGAGAGCTCCCCCCCCCGACCTGGGGAGGGGGGGCTTGCAAGGTTAATTACTCTCAAATTATCTTTAATTGACTGCATGTCTGGGGTCCGCTGTCATTGGAACTGCTGCACACCATGGTGGCAAAAATGGAAGTCCTCTGCAATATAATTTTTAGGACCCTCCCTATTACATTTCAAGACTGCATTTTAAATTGTTGTAACCTGCTCTGTGACCTCATGGTGAAGAATGGATAAGGAGCTAGAAACAATAATGATACTAATTTTCACCTGTGTGTGTGTGTGTGTGTGTGTGTATCTACTCCCCCACCACCCACCTCTCATTAGAAACTTCAAGCCATGCAGAGGGGAATCCAACCCATCAGCTGAAGGGGATCCTGGGAGGATCAGTCTTGTTTCCTGCCAATGTATCTCTAGGAATAACAGTGGAGAAAATGGAATGGGACTTTCTACCCCAAAGGGGTGGCCTGGGCTTTTGGCTGGGGGAATTCAGTCATGGGAAACTGGAGCACCCAAGTCCCACTGACCGGTTTGGACAACGGCTAGACATGGTGGACGAGACAACACTGAGGATCAAAGACCTGGAGTTGGATGACAGTGGGATCTACAATGCTCGCATCTGGTTTACTAAATCACAATTTCAAGAGCAGAGTTTCAGCCTCACTGTTTATGGTAAGTTATAGTTTTCACTGTTTGGCTCATGGAATAGGATCAGCACCATTTCCCTACATAGGTACTGAGAGCAGTGGGACCCAAACTTGATGTTGCTTTCATTTGTTTTCCACAGAGCTGGAACCACAATTACTCCATCAAGTGGTATCCAGTACTCCAGAGGGATGTTATGTGACCCTGCAATGCCAGACACCTGGAGGGGAAGAACTCAAGGTCTCCTGGGAAAGAGGGAATCCCCCCAGGGCCTTAGAAAGCAGCCTGGATGAGTTCCAGCTTTCTGATGGTGGGAGGCAGCTCCATATCTTCTGGAAGACCAACCCTTTTGACTCCACATTCACTTGTCTGGTCAGCAACCCTGTCATTGAAAAGAGAGCCTCATTTGATTTGTTCCATGTCTGCCCAAGTATTGAAGGTGAGCAATGTATCCTTCCCTTCTTTATCCAGAGTTGCTGTTTGGGGTCTTGGGGATTCAAGGAGAGACATTCATATATGCAAGCACCCCTCCTCACATGCTTGTTGACCAGTGTTAGAGCAAATTCAGTCCTGCTTGAAGATTGCCCTGACCCATCTGAATTGCTGCTTCTGCTGCTTCCTCCTCCTCCTACCACTAGGTAAATAAATTACATTTGGAGCAGGCAAAAGTGAAGGCTGCAGCAATGCCTGACTGCACACAGGATTGTGCTGTAATTCTGGATCCAGCCCTATGGCTACATCACCCAGTAACCAGTGTGGTGACTTGCAGAGGCTGCCAGACTCTACCCAGCAGCATAATCCCTGCTCATTGGGCCTGCTGGCTGGAGCTGATGGAAACTGGAGTCCAGCAACATCTGGAGGGCAACGCATTTCCTGCTCCTGTTTCAACACCTCTTTTCATGTCTCCCCTTCATCTCACTGGCTTCTTGTATCCTAACGGAAGGCAATTTTGTTTTGGAAGTCTGTCCCTGAAGTAATAGAATGGATTGGCATTTCTTTCATTCATTCATTCTGCTTCTCTCAGTTCTATAGGACAATCACTTTGCTTGCTGCTATTGAAGCATTTTCAAGAGTCTCTTATTGCACATTGCAGGTGAACACATTGGAACCCAGAAGATCCTGAGTCTTATTTCTGGTCTCTCTGCAGTTTTTTTGTTGGGAATTGTGATTCTGCTTGCAGTATGCCAGTGGAGAAAAATGCATCAAGGAGGTAGAACCATCTCTATTAATCTTCTTCCTATCTCACCTGGGATTGGGGCTCCCTACCAATATGCCTCTACCTTTCTTGTGTTTATCATGAGAAGCAGAATTGGGTCAGTGTCATGGAATAAATAATGTTTCTCATGTTACACTCCACAGAAAGTGTCAGTAGGCTTCCAGAGAAGGGGAAAAATGTTATTGCACACCAGAACTCAGAAGAGAGGCACTCACAACTTCCTGCTTTTCAGGTAAGATCAGCATGCAAAGCAGGGATGATGCTAGAAAATAACAATGGAAGCAACCAGTATGTTTGGGAAGTATTTATTATGTATAAACATATTTTGAAAGTTGTAATTTGATATTTTAAAAAACCATTGAAACACAAAAAAAGAATTCAGGTACCAGGGCTCAACCATAACTCCACCTCCTCCTTACCAATCCCCTAATCAAGGGAGCTGGCACATTGATGACAACACAAACTTTTGTGAACTAGAATCCACTTCACCAGATTCATGAAGGGTAATCTCTAGGGTTGTGCACTGGATTTTGCCAAAGTGAACTGGGCTGATATGAGCAGTGCTTTTTTCTGGGAGGACGCAGGGGTACACATACCCCTAAACATTTTGTGAATCTAAGTTTGGCCTAATTGAGGGGCAGTATTTCAATATGAGTAGGAAAATGAGAGTACCCCTAAACATTTTTAAAGAAAAAAAGCACTGGATATGAGGAAAACCTGGTGTTGGCTGAGTTGAGTTGAGACCTCCCAGAAAGATCGAGGGCTATCGTTTGCAGGTGGGAGGAGGAGAGACAGCCAATCACTGCAAAGTGCAGCCCAGGTTTGGTTGCAAGAGTGTTTCCAAGCAGCCCTGATTCAATCCTCCTGGTTGTGAGGGCCTGCTTCCCCACAGGGAAAGGGCTTGTGATACAGCAATAAACAGGATTGCACCCTTCACTCACCAGCTATTCTGGACTCTTGCTAAAATACTAATTTTATCATTAATACAAACTGGACTCCTATATAATAACTGAGACATAGACTTTACCTTTAAAAATGCCACTTCTGGAGTAAGGAAACAGACCACTTTTATCTATTAAAAATGGGCAGCTTCAGCTGCTCTCTTATTAGCTATGGGGAATGATCCAGGAGCCTGTACAACCAAACACTAACCCTAAATACGGGATTGGAGAGATAGGGAAGAGCCCTGTGACCTTCCTTAGGGCACTGCAGGGCCTGACCAAGGCTCAATTTGTGTCCAGGGTTTAGGTGGGGTCAAATGCTCGGAAACTCTTTTAGGAGTGGCATCTGAGAGTCTCCTGCCATGTCTGTAGCTGGTTGTATTTTTCTCTGCCCCTGCAGGTTTTCTGCAAATGTAAGGAATTTCACAAGAGTTCCAAACCACTTTCAGAAGCCGATCTTCCTATCCATTCTGACCCAGTAGCAGACACATATACCTCAGAAGATGAACAAGGTACCTCACAGACCAAGGGTTCGGGAGAGCAGGCATGTCTCTTGGAACCAGTGCAAACGTTTGTTTCGATGCAACATCAACAGTTCATACAACACAACAGCCAGAGCTTTCAAGTCGAGAACACATACACCCTACTCCTGCAACAGAACACGTGCAACAGACGGAACATCCCTTCTCAACAGACAGAGCATCCATTGTCTACTGATGGAGCGTCCCCTTCTCAACAGACAGAGCATCCCTTGTCAACCGATGGAGCGTCCCCTTCTCAACAGACAGAGCATCCCTTGTCAACTGATGGAGCATCCCCTTCTCAACAGACAGAGCATCCATTGTCAACTGATGGAGCATCCCCTTCTCAACAGACGGACCATCCATTGTCAACTGATGGAGCATCCCCTTCTCAACAGACAGAGCATCCCTTGTCAACTGATGGAGCATCCCCTTCTCAACAGACAGAGCATCCCTTGTCAACCGATGGAGCGTCCCCTTCTCAACAGACGGAGCATCCATTGTCAACTGATGGAGCATCCCCTTCTCAACAGACAGAGCATCCCTTGTCAACTGATGGAGCGTCCCCTTTTCAACAGACGGACCATCCATTGTCAACTGATGGAGCGTCCCCTTCTCAACAGACGGAGCATCCATTGTCAACTGATGGAGCATCCCCTTCTCAACAGACAGAGCATCCCTTGTCAACTGATGGAGCGTCCCCTTCTCAACAGACGGACCATCCATTGTCAACTGATGGAGCGTCCCCTTCTCAACAGACAGAGCATCCCTTGTCAACTGATGGAGCATCCCCTTCTCAACAGACAGAGCATCCCTTGTCAACTGATGGAGCATCCCCTTCTCAACAGACGGACCATCCATTGTCAACTGATGGAGCGTCCCCTTCTCAACAGATGAAGCATCCCTTGTCAACTGATGGAGAGTCCCCTTCTCAACAGACGGACCATCCATTGTCTACTGATGGAGCGTCCCCTTCTCAACAGACGGAGCATCCATTGTCAACTGATGGAGCGTCCCCTTCTCAACAGACAGAGCATCCCTTGTCAACTGATGGAGCGTCCCCTTCTCAACAGACGGACCATCCATTGTCAACTGATGGAGCGTCCCCTTCTCAACAGACAGAGCATCCCTTGTCAACTGATGGAGTGTCCCCTTCTCAACAGACAGAGCATCCCTTGTCAACTGATGGAGCGTCCCCTTCTCAACAGACGGAGCATCCATTGTCAACTGATGGAGCGTCCCCTTCTCAACAGACGGACCATCCATTGTCAACTGATGGAGCATCCCCTTCTCAACAGACAGAGCATCCCTTGTCAACTGATGGAGCGTCCCCTTTTCAACAGACGGACCATCCATTGTCAACTGATGGAGCGTCCCCTTCTCAACAGATGAAGCATCCCTTGTCAACTGATGGAGAGTCCCCTTCTCAACAGACGGACCATCCATTGTCAACTGATGGAGCGTCCCCTTCTCAACAGACAGAGAATCCATTGTCAACTGATGGAGAGTCCCCTTCTCAACAGACGGACCATCCATTGTCAACTGATGGAGCGTCCCCTTCTCAACAGACGAAGCATCCCTTGTCAACTGATGGAGCGTCCCCTTCTCAACAGACAGAGAATCCATTGTCAACTGATGGAGAGTCCCCTTCTCAACAGACGGACCATCCATTGTCAACTGATGGAGAGTCCCCTTCTCAACAGACGAAGCATCCCTTGTCAACTGATGGAGCGTCCCCTTCTCAACAGACAGAGAATCCATTGTCAACTGATGGAGAGTCCCCTTCTCAACAGACAGAGAATCCATTGTCAACTGATGGAGAGTCCCCTTCTCAACAGACAGAGAATCCATTGTCAACTGATGGAGCGTCCCCTTCTCAACAGACGAAGCATCCCTTGTCAACTGATGGAGCGTCCCCTTCTCAACTGATGGAGCTTCCTGGCTAGAAATCCTCTCTTGGCCTGGAGCCAAGGGTGCATTTTAGTAGTGCTGTTGTTAAGATGGCATCAATAGAGACAGGAAAGGCAAGATGGTTGCCAGCCTGTGATTCTAGTCTCTTCATTTCGAAATTCTTTGTACAACTTGACAGAGAAATACCCAGAGAGGGAGAAATTAAGTCCGTCGGAGGAAACCCTGTGATTCTAGTTCTTTCTACTTCAGGAGAGGCCACGCCCATCTCAAGTTACACATAGAAGATTTTGTCTCAGTGCTGGAAAGCAGGAAGTTCTGGCTGGAGGACTGAGACAACCTTCATGTCTACTCTAGCAATGTTGTGTTTGACTGCACCTGATTCTTACATCCCACACTATTGACTGTGCTGTCATCCTTTGGTGCTGTGATCCTTTGGTGAAATGAAATGACATGTTTGATCTGGAAGGGTATAAAAAACATTGCTTTGGATGTGGTTCTTAGCAGCCTCCTCCTTATTTTTGAGGCTGTTTCTAGGAACATTTGTATTTCAATGAAGACCTATCTTGAATTAATTTTATTATTTCAGTCACAGAACAGTTCCAGCCCACATACAATATCAAGGAAGTCATAAAACACTATAGGGGTACATTTGAATTTGCAATTAGGTATAACAGGGACAATGCAGATATAGCAACAGTTTAAAAATATATAAATTAAAACTTAGTCACTAACATATAACCTAAAATTCTCATTTAAGGCCGTAATCATGATAGCACAGCTTGTTCCCTAAGTTTTATGGCAATCACACAGAATTTGGCTACCCTTAACGTGATCTCAGGAGCCTTGTCCTCTACCAGGGATTTTAGACATTGAAGTTCGGATTCATTTGGAGATTTTTGTATAGCAGGGGTAATAAATGCCGAGTGTATATCCCCGTAGAAATGGCAGAGTAACAAGGCATGAGAGACAGTTTCTACCTCCATCAAGCTGCAGGGGCAGACTCATTCCTTACCCTCAAATCTGCCCTGCAATAAGGCAGATGGCAGCACGTTGAATCTAGCGAGGGTAAATGACCGTCTGTATTCACGTATTTGTAATTTTGACATATAATTTGCTGAGGTAAATCTTCTCCCATTATCTTTTATTGCTGGGTGTTTATTTATCTCGCTCACGTGGCATTGCAGTTCCACATCCCAAATTCATTGGCAGATTATTGCTCTAGCTTTCTCATAACCTACAGCTATCAGGGCCTATGGGGAAAACCCAAAGCCTTTTATTTTTCTTCTTCTTTCCCCCCCCTTTTTTTAAAGAAAAGAATTTTTAATACACATATATTACAAATATACAAACATACAAACATACATTTCATACAATCCTTAAAAGTATTCAAACATACCTACACTCAATCCCACGAATAATTCATTTTTCCATCACCATCCACCACCCCTCACCCCACCTTTGTGTTTGACTTCCAATCTACTCAATTGCAATTTCTTTCCACTTCTATTACTTTCTTTCACACATCTTTTAAACACCTTCCAGTCCCTGTCTATCTTCTCTTTTGAGATCCTTCCAATTTCTCCCATTGTTTTGGATATATTGTAGTACTCCAATAATTTGGCAAGCCACTCTATTTTTGTCAGTACAATACCGTTTTTCCAATTTTTCGCAATCAATAGCCTTGTGGCTACAGTTGCGTATAAATATAAGGTCTTGTCTTCTTCCTTTAGGCTTCCTGGTACTATTCCCAATAGAAAACCTTCTGGTGTTTTCCTAAATGAATATCTGAACATTTTTTTTTCATTTCGTTATAAATTATTTCCCAAAATTGATTGATGTTTAAACAATTCCACCAAATATGTATCAGAGTCCCTTTTACGGTGTTGCATCGCCAGCAGACATCGTTACAATTTTTATTCATTTTTGCTATTTTTTAAGGTGTTAAATACCATCTATGTTGTATTTTGAGGTAATTTTCTTTCAATATATAACACATAGTGAATTTCATATCTTCTTTCCACAATTTTTCCCATTGTTCAAACATAATATTTTCCCCACTATCTTCTGCCCATTTAATCATTGATGCTTTAACCAATTCATCCTTTGTTTCCCACTCTAAGATCAGATTATATAATTTAGATATATATTTTTGATTTTTCTTGTATTACGTATTTATCAAATTTTGATATTTCTTTTTCAAATCCTAACTTTTTGTCTTTCGCTAATCTATACTTAATTTGAATATATTGGAACCAATCACTAATATGAGCTTTAATTTCTGTATAATCCTTTAATTCCAATTCTCCGTTTTCTTCCTTTAATACAATTTTATAGGTAGCCCAATTTTCTTTCATATTTAATTTTTTCACTGCGACAATTTCTGCCGGCGATGCCCACCAGGGAGTTTTCGGTTCTAGGAGTCTTTTATATTTCTCCCATATTTTATATATAGACTTTCTAACTATATGCCCTAGGAAGCCTTTATGGACTTTGACTTTTTCATCTATTAGATAGGCATGCCATCCAAATCTCGTCTCTACTCTCTCTAAATCCAATACATCAGAGTCATCTAATTTGATCCATTCTTTTAGCCAGGTCAGACCCACCGCATCATGATATAACTGCTGCTCCAGAGAAGCGGACACGGAGCAATGGATCCAAACTACAAGAAAGAAGATTCCACCTAAACATTAGAAAGAACTTCCTGACAGTAAGAGCTGTTTGACAGTGGAATTTGCTGCCAAGGAGTGTGGTGGAGTCTCCTTCTTTGGAGGTCTTTAAGCAGAGGCTTGACAACCATATGTCAGGAGTGCTCTGATGGTGTTTCCTGCTTGGCAGGGGGTTGGACTTGATGGCCCTTGTGGTCTCTTCCAACTCTATGATTCTATGAATCTATGAACTCCATGTCAGGGAGACCAAATCCTCCTCTCTCCTTCTTATCTATCATTATTTTGTGTTTTATTCTTGGTTTTTCCCCTGACCATACGAATTTAGCTAAATCTCTTTTCCAATTATTAAAACATTTATCTCCTCCTAGTATTGGGATACTTTGAAATAAAAACATCATCCTTGGTAATATGTTCATCTTTATTACCGATATTTTCCCTAGTAAGGAAAGATTTAATTTCCCCCATACTTGCAAATCATTTTTTATTTCATTCTATGTTTTCCCATAGTTCTCATTACTTAAATCTATAGTGTTTGTTGTTAAATTTATTCCAAGATACCTTATTTTCTTTTTAATTTCCAATCCTGTTATTTCTTGTAATTTCACTTTATCTTTTTATTCCTTATTTTTCACTAATACTTTAGTTTTCCCATAGTTTAATTTGAATCTTGCTAATCTGCCATATTCGTTTATGCATTCCAATATTCTAGGTGTACATTGTAGGGGATTTTCTGTTGTGATCATAACATCGTCTGCAAAGGCTCTTAACTTGTATCTTTTTTCACCAACTGCTATTCCTCTTATTTGGTTGTCCTGCCTTATTTTCTTTAACCTCTAATACTATTACTATTATAAATACTATTATAAATAACATTGGGTATAGGGGGCATCCTTGTCTTGTACCTTTAAAGATATTGATTTCTTCTCCAAACTCTCCATTAATAATAATTTTTGCTTTCTTTTGGTTATGTATTGCATTTATAGAATCATAGAATCATAGAATCATAGAGTTGGAAGAGAGACCACAAGGGCCATCGAGTCCAACCCCCTGCCAAGCAGGAAACACCATCAGAGCACTCCTGACATATGGTTGCCAAGCCTCTGCTTAAAGACCTCCAAAGAAGGAGACTCCACCACACTCCTTGGCAGCAAATTCCACTGTCAAACAGCTCTTACTGTCAGGAAGTTCTTCCTAATGTTTAGGTGGAATCTTCTTTCTTGTAGTTTGGATCCATTGCTCCGTGTCCGCTTCTCTGGAGCAGCAGAAAACAACCTTTCTCCCTCCTCTATGTGACATCCTTTTATATATTTGAACATGGCTATCATATCACCCCTTAACCTCCTCTTCTCCAGGCTAAACATGCCCAGCTCCCTTAGCCGTTCCTCATAAGGCATCGTTTCCAGGCCTTTGACCATTTTGGTTGCCCTCCTCTGGACACGTTCCAGTTTGTCAGTGTCCTTCTTGAACTGTGGTGCCCAGAACTGGACACAGTACTCCAGGTGAGGTCTGACCAGAGCAGAATACAGTGGCACTATTACTTCCCTTGATCTAGATGCTATACTCCTATTGATGCAGCCCAGAATTGCATTGGCTTTTTTAGCTGCCGCATCACACTGTTGGCTCATGTCAAGTTTGTGGTCAGCCAAGACTCCTAGATCCTTTTCACATGTACTGCTCTCAAGCCAGGTGTCACCCATCTTGTATTTGTGCCTCTCATTTTTTTTGCCCAAGTGCAATACTTTACATTTCTCCCTGTTAAAATTCATCTTGTTTGTTTTGGCCCAGTTCTCTAATCTGTCAAGGTCGTTTTGAAGTGTGATCCTGTCCTCTGGGGTGTTAGCCACCCCTCCCAGTTTGGTGTCATCTGCAAATTTGATCAGGATGCCCTTGAGTCCATCATCCAAGTCGTTGATAAAGATGTTGAATAAGACCAGGCCCAAGACAGAACCCTGTGGCACCCCACTAGTCACTCTTCTCCAGGATGAAGAGGAACCATTGATGAGCACCCTTTGGGTTCAGTCAGTCAGCCAGTTACAAATCCACTGAGTGGTAGCATAGTCAAGACCGCATTTTACCAGCTTCTTTACAAGAATATCATGGGGCACCTTGTCAAATGCCTTGCTGAAATCAAGGTAGGCTACATCCACTGCGTTCCCTTCATCTACCAGGCTTGTAATTCTGTCAAAAAACGAGATCAGGTTAGTCTGACATGACTTATTTTTCAGAAATCCATGCTGACTATTGGTGATCACAGCATTCCTTTCTAGGTGCTCACAGACTGTTTGCTTAATGATCTGCTCCAGAATCTTCCCTGGTATTGATGTCAGACTGACTGGGCGGTAATTATTTGGGTCCTCTCTTTCCCCCTTTTTTGAAAATAGGGACAACATTTGCCCTCCTCCAGTCTGCCGGGACTTCGCCTGTTCTCCAGGAATTCTCAAAGATGACTGCCAGTGGTTCTGAAATCACATCTGCCAGTTCTTTTAATACTCTTGGATGCAGTTCATCTGGCCCTGGAGACTTGAATACATCTAGACTAGCCAAGTATTCTTGTACTATCTCCTTAGTTATTCTGGGCTGTGTTTCCTCTGCTGAATCATTTGCTCCAAATTCTTCAGGTCGGGCATTGTTTTCTTTATCGGAGAAGACTGAGGCAAAGAAGGCATTGAGGAGTTCAGCCCTTTCTGTGTCCCCTGTTTGCATTTCACCATCTTCTCCTCTGAGTGACCCCACTGTTTCTTTGTTCTTCCTTTTGCTACGAACATACCCATAAAAGCTTTTTTGTTGCTTTTAACCTCTCTAGCAAGCCTGAGTTCATTCTGTGCTTTAGCTTTTCTGACTTTGTGTCTACACGTGCTGGCTATTTGTTTGAATTCCTCTTTGGTGGTTTCCCCCCTTTTCCATTTTTTGTACACATCCTTTTTTAATCTTAACTCAGTTAAAAGTTCTTTAGATAGCCACCCTGGCTTCTTTAGGCACCTTCCATGTTTCCGTCTCATTGGTATTTCCTGAAGTTGTGCTTTTACTATCTCCCTCTTAACAAACTCCCAGCCATCATGAACTCCCTTTCCTTTTAGTATTACTGTCCATGGGATCTCACCCAGCACTTCCCTAAGTTTTATGAAGTCGACTTTCTTAAAGTCAAGAAATTGAGTCCTAGTATGCTTGGCTGCTCCTTTCCGCTGTATAGTAAACTTCAGAAGAGCATGATCACTCGCGCCTAATGATCCTTCCACTTCTACCCCACTAACCAGGTCATCAACATTGGTTAGGACCAGATCTAAAATGGCTGCTCCTCTTGTTGCTTCTCCCACTTTCTGGACAATGAAGTTGTCCGCAAGGCCAGTGAGGAATCTGTTTGACCTTATGCTCTTGGCTGAGTTTGACATCCAACAAATATCCGGGTAATTGAAGTCCCCCATTACTACTATCTCCCTTCCTTTTGCATGCTTGGCCATCTGTTCCAGGAAGGCATCATCTATGTCCTCCGTTTGGCTTGGGGATCTATAGTAAACTCCCACAATGAGGTCTCTGTTATTCTTCTCTCCCTTAATTTTGACCCAAATGCTCTCACTTTGGTTTTGAGGTTCTAAATCTCAGATCTCTTCACAGGTATACACATCCCTGACATATAACGCCACTCCTCCTCCTTTCTTGTCTGGTTTGTTTCTCTGAAATAGATTGTATCCCTCCATTATTACATTCCAATCGTGGGACTTATCCCACCAGGTTTCAGTGATGCCTATTATGTCATATTTAGTTTGCTGTACCAAGAGCTCAAGCTCATCTTGTTTATTTCCCATGCTTTGCGCATTAGTGTACAGACATTGAAGTCCATTAATCATTCCCCCGTGTCTCTTATTTAAGGATTTTTTCCTCCCACCACTAGGTCTGCTTCAGCAATAGCAACACGAAGCCTCCGAAATGCAGAGGGAACCCTCCCTCCACGCTCCGGAGGCTACGCGTTGCTTTCGCTGAAGCCTGGAGAGTGAAAGGGGTCGGTGTGCACCGACCCCTCTCGCTCTCCAGGCTTCAGGAAGCTATCCACAAGCCTTGCAAGCCCAGCGAGAGTCCCCGCGGGCTCGCAAGGCTTGCGGGCAGCAGCCTGCAGCCCAAAGCACGGGGCGCCCTCCGGAGGATGACCCGTGCTTCGCACAGGTGTCCGCAAGCCTTGCGCACCTGGGGGGAGTTGCTGCCGGGCTCGCAAGGCTTGCGGATAGCAGCCTGTTCTGGGGGCTGAGCTTCCCCCGCCCCAGCCCCGTGGCTGGGAGGGGAAATAAAATTTTTGTGTTCATTCCCCCCCCCAAAAAAAAGCCGAGGTGTGTCGTATGGGCCAGTGCGCCCTATAGGGCAAAAAATACGGTATCTCCATTAGAAGCTATGAGTGTGAAAAAGATAAATATGAGTAAAAATTGGGTTACCTATGAGAAAATGTTGGGGGGGAGGAGGAAATAAATGGAAAATGAAATCATATGAAGAGGTTAAAGAATATGTAAATGATTGGTTGCACTATCACCAAGTCAATGAAATATATAAAGAGGATTTAAAGGGAAAAGGATTTGATGATAAAAAATCAAAATTTGAAATAGAAATATTAAACAATGAATGTAAAACAATGTCTAAAATGTATAAAATACTGTTGGAATGGCATTTGAAAGATGAGGAAGTGAAATCGGTAATGATACATAGGGCAAATGACTTTGGATATAATATACAGCTTGAAGAATGGGAAAGGTTGTGGAATGAAAGGATAAAATTTACAGCCTGTAATGCTTTGAAAGAGAATATGATGAAAATGATGTATAGATGGTATATTACACCAGTGAAATTAGCTAAAATGTATAAGACAAATAATAAATGTTGGAAATGTAAAGAAAAAGAAGGAACATTTTATCATATGTGGTGGGAATGTAAAAAAGTAAAGAACTTCTGGGAAATGATATAGAATGAGATGAAAAAGATGTTGAAATATACATTTTTTTAAAAAAACCAGAAGCATTTTTACTTGGTATTATAGGTCAGGACATTAATAGGCAAGATGTTAAATTGTTTTTATATGCAACAACTGCGGTAAGAGTATTGTTAGCCCAAAAATGGAAACAAGAATAAATTCCGATGAAAGAGGAATGGCAGACAAAATTAATGAACTATGCAGAATTGGACAAAATGATAGGAAGGATTCAAAACCTATGGGACCGGAGATTCACAGAAGATTGGAAGACGTATATGAACTATTTGAAGAGCAACTGTAATCAACAAATTACCCAGTGTACCTGAAGGAGCATCTCCTCCCCCATCATACAGCCCAAACATTGAGGTCCAGCGTCAAGGGTCTTCTGGCAGTTCCCTCGCTGCGAAAAGTGAGGTTACAGGGAACCAGACAGAGGGCCTTCTCGGTGGTGGCGCCTGCCCTGTGGAATGCCCTCCTGTAAGATGCCAAGGGGATTAAAAACTATTTTAGAGAATATCTGAAGGCAGCCCTGTATCGGGAAGTTTTTAATGTTTGATGTTTCAGTATGATCTGATATATGCTGTGAGCCACCCAGAGTGGCTGGGGAAACCCAGCCAGATGAGTGGGGTAAAAATAATAATAATAATAATAATAATAATAATAATAATAATAATAATAATAATATAATAATAATAGCAATACTCCCACAACAATTTAAAAGGCCATAGGTAGCTTAATCAGCCAAAGGCCTTGTTTTGGTCAGCAAAATAACTTCCATCAATAAGATGAGGCTGGTGCAGAAAGGGAGGCATTGTGGTGGCAAATTGTTTCTATGATACTGTATCCTGAAAAGGAAGTGAGATGTCGCAGAGAAGATAAGGAGCCAAAAGAAAAAGCGGAAACTGCTGCGGTTGGGGGGCTGTGGTCAAAGCAGGAGGGGCTTAGCCATGCACAGTGGAGCCCATTCCAGCTCTGAAACAGGACACTGGCAAAGAAGATGGAGTCCAAAACCACTTGGCTAATTCTGTTGCTTTGGACTATCCAATCTGCAGGTGAGGCAGGACATCTGGCAGGACATCTGCAGCCAAATGGGACCCAGGATGACTCAGGGTCCAGAGGCTGAGTTCCTTCTTTTGCATGGGTGATCCTTCCCAGTGTTAATAAGGATACCAATGCCAGATTTTAAGGGTTAAGTGAAGCAAGGGCTGTTTGGGTGAGGAGGTATTTTGTGTGAAAGGTGAACGTAACGACTGAATGCAGATGGAAGTTTCGAGGAGTGTGAACAGCATACCGATTTCATTTTTATTGGGTCATAAACATTCTCTCTCACCTTTCTCTTTTATAAATAGGGCCTCTAAGTAATCCAGAACAGGTTCCTCCCCAGTATCAGGTAAGGTGGACCATAGGAGGATCAGTCTTGCTGCAGGTGAACGTTCCCTCAGAAGAAACCATAGACAAAATTGAATGGGTTTTCAAGCTTAAAACTGGTTTGGAACTCTGGTTTGCTGAATCCAGGGGCAGAAAGCTGGAGAGGCCTCATCCAAGAGACAGATTTGGGCAGCGGCTAGAAATGGTCAATGAGACCACATTGAGGATCAAAGATCTGCAGATGGGGGACAGTGGAGCATACAGGGCTCGCGTGAGCTTTGCTACACAACACTTTCAAGATCAAACATTCCTCCTCACTGTGTACGGTAAGTGGTTGTTTTCTCACTTGTGTTTGATGCTTAACCGAGCATGGAAAAGGACCCAGCCCTTCCCATCCCCTGCTGTCTTTTCACTGGGCTGTTACTGACACCCGTCAGTGGCACCAATGGCACAAACTTTCCCTACATTTCCCCACAGAGCTGGTCCCAGAGCTGAAGATTCTCCCCCAAAATGTGTCCAATACTCCATATGGCTGCAATGTGACCTTGCAATGTCAGGTGTCCGGAACGGGAGAATTTAACATCTCCTGGAGAAGAGGGAACCCCCTCAGGGACATAGAAGTTGGGTCAGACTGGTTCCAGCTCTCTAATAATGGCAAGGACCTCCACTTGTCCTGGTGGCTCAACTCCTCAGAACCCATCTTCACCTGCCTGGTCACCAGTCCAGACGATCAGAAGAACATCTCCTTCAGTGTGCTCAATATCTGCCAGACTAGGGGTGAGTTGGCTGCAAGCCTGTGAGTGAATCGGAGGGGTTACTGGTTTGTCGTTTACAGTAGTACCTCGGTTTACGAACTTAATCTGTTCCAGAACTCCATTCTTAAACCAAAACTGTTCTTAAACCAAGGTGTGCTTTCCCTAGCGAGGCCTCCCGCCGCCGGTGCCCTTCCACCGTTCGGATTTGGTTCTTAGACCGAGGTAAAGTTCTCAGACCAAGACACAATTTCCGGTTTTGCGGAGTTTGTAAACCAAATCGTTCTTAAACCGCACTGTTCATAAACCGGGATACCACTGTGCTTGTGTTTAGGTTTGCCATCTGCCGTGTATAATACAGGATTTCCATATTTCAATATAAAATGCTACGTCCTGTATTGATACAGTTTTATCCTGTATTTCAGGTCCTCTCTCTCTCTCTGCTGAGTTATGGATCCTCTCCAAATGCATGTGTTTGAAAGGATGTGTGAAAGGTCATGAATTGGTCATGTATTCATGCTCTGGTAGCCAAGCACAGACAGATTTATGAACATGCGTGTATGTGTGTGATAAATTCCAGAGGGGCCACGCTGTTAGGCTGCAATAGATGGTAATGGATTGCTCTGAAGTCATTTCAGCACCAGATGAAAAGAAAAATTGACCCCCAACTGCCCTGCCCCTCTCCAACCCATTCTGTATTTTGCCAAAACAAAGCTGGCAACCCTACTTGTGTTTTTTCTTGTGTTTTATTCTGTGAACTGTCCTGAGATAGAATAACAATAATAACAATAATAATTTATTATTTATACCCTGCCCATCTGGCTGAGTTTCCCCAGCCACTCTGGGTGGCTCCGAATCGAGTGTTAAAAACAATATTAAAAACTTCCCTAAACAGGGCTGCCTTCAAATGTCTTTTAAAGATAAGATATAGTTCTTGATGAAGGGGGGTATATAATTTTAATAAATAAAATAATAAATGAACAAACAAATCTCTAGCTCAAGTATGTTTTTAAAAGAAGAAAACTGGGCCAGGGAAGTAAACTATTTCACAGGGTTCACCATCTGCAAATTGTAGGGAGGCATCGCATAATCTTCTTTTGATGCAGGTCTTCCCCTCTGGATTTTCTCTGAGCGGGTGCCTGAACATTCACAGGTCTGGGAACTTTGCAAACCAACCAGAGCTCTGCTATCAAAGGTTGCAAGATGTCAGAGCACATTGGGGTCTCTCAGAAGCCGCCTGGAGCTCACATTCTCCAGCTCAGGACCCCAGAGGAAGGGTGCTCAACCCCATTGTTTACCACTGGGGCAGACAGGGCAGGCCCACAATATTAGCCTGACCCAACAGCGTGGCTCTTTTATGTTCTTATGTTCATAGCTTTTTGGGGGAGGTATTGTGAGGCTCTCATCAGGAGTGGGATATCCCCAGATATTTTCTGGTGGCTCCCTCCTTCAATGTCTTCTCTTCCCCTACAGGAGAAAACATCCCCATGTCTTGGGTAAACCTGAGAGTTATCTTCATTCTTCTAGGACTCTTGGTGCAGATCACAATTCTCACCTTGGTGTACATATTTGGAAGAAAAGAATAGCACTGAATCTGCTGAAGTCCTTTGAGGGAGACCCATGTGAATCCCACAATATTCCCTTTTTAAAATCCATTTGTCTGACATGTTTGATTTGCACTTTTTAGTCCCTACCTGTAACCTTCAAAATTCTGATGAGAGAACTCTTCTCATTTCTAAAGGTGTGTTTTGGGAATATTTTGTTTGGGAAGGAGGTGGAATAAACAAATTTTGATGGTTTTTCTGCCTTCTGGAGAGACCATCTCATCAGGAGGTCTCTATGGTCCTTTCAGGACTTGTTGATGAACTTTTTAGCAAGCCTTTTGAGTGGGGATATTTTTATACCCACCTGAATTTGAAATTGTTTTTATATCTGTTTTTATTGTTGATGTTTCTTATCGTTAAATTGCTTTGGACGTTTCATGGGACGTGATGCATGAATGAAAGAAATCAATAAAATAAAGCAGGGTGATCTTCTTCACTAAACCAGGGAGGCCAGGAGTTGTAGTCCAACAAGAGGAGGATGACATTAATGATGCATTTTATTTGGGAAAATTGCTTGCAAAAATGTCAATATTTAAGAAAATTGCATGTCAAGTCATTTTATTACCAGTTTCAAAACAAAGAACACCGCTTACAAAATTTAAAAGCTCAGAACAAAGTAAAAAACAACAACTGTAAAACCACATATACATGCAAAAAAAGGTAAATTAGGAAAAATGCACTCTAAAATGCTAGTGAATTGTCAGAAGGTCTTAAAAATATCCACAAACTGATTTGGAAATGTGGTTAAATATACATGAGCAACAGATATAACTTAAGGGTGTGGAAACCCAGACCACCCCAAATTGGTTCGGATCCTGTTTTGGATCTGTCCCTGATTTGCTTTGGATCAATTTGGACCCAATTCAGCTCAATTCCAGTACATTCATCTGCCCTGGGAAACCAAAACAGCCACACACACACCCTTGTGTCGCTCAATGTAGGTGCATGAAATTTGGAGACATTGTATTCCCTCAAGAGGTGGTTAACTCCATCAAATTTCAAATAGGGTTTGTGCAAGCCACCTTTAAAGTTTGCAGAAAGAAAGAAAGAAAGAAAGAAAGAAAGAAAGAAAGAAAGAAAGAAAGATTTTAGTGCTCATTCTTGCCAGTCCACATGCTCCTGTTCCGCCTGTTCCATGAAGTTTTTTTAATTAAACTTTATACTTTATACACTCTGTGTGATGCTTCTGACTGTGTACACTGTGTACAATGTACTCAAAAGACTCTCCGCCTCTCTCTCTCTCACACACACAAACGACAATGTATTAGTAAAGACACAGGAAACAGCTTTAAATGAAATGCAAACCTAATCTAAAAAAGAAAACCTTTTTTTAAAAATATTTTTATTAGGAATTTCAACATAACAATTTATCAAAAATACATCACCCTCATTTCCTCCCCCCCATTTCCCCCCTCCCCCCATAAAAGAAAAATCCACCCTCCCACTCCCCCCCCCAACTTCCCTCAGCTCCTCTCTCTGGTTTCTCAGCACATGTTATTTTCTGTATGTTTAAAATTGTAAAGATCCTCAGTTTATCTATCTGTATATTACCAATAAAGAGTTTGTGTATTCAAAACCTGCCAAGGAGTCCAGTTCATTTTGTTGTTTCTTTAAATACTTCATAAAAGGTTCCCATTCTTCTTTAAAGCCACAGTTATCCTTGTCATGTAGTCTATGTGTCAGTTTTGCAAATTCCGCATAGTCCACCAGTTTCTCTTGCCACAGTCCTTTAGTCGGGGTTTCCTCATTCTTCCATCCTTGTGCTATTAAGACTCTTGCCGCCGTTGTCGCATACATAAAAATGTTTTTTAGTTTCCTTGGCAGGTCTTTTCCTACAATCCCCAACAAGAAAGCTTCAGGCTTTTTTTACAAATGTTAATTGGAACATTTTCTTCAACTCATTGTACGACTATCAGTTAGGTCAAAAGTGTTTTGTTTTTATCTCTAGGGAAACTGATATGTCATCTGGACATGGAAAACCCATACCACAAAAATAAAGAAACAGGCAACCTTCAAGCCAATTTTTGAGACAGTGCAGATAAGCCCCACCCCACACAGAGAGGTGACAAAATACTAAGAAATACAGGCACAGCTGTAAAAAAATGAAACACAAAAAAGAGGGACAAAATGTGTAGGGGGGAGTATAAGTGAAGTGACACAGCCTACAGAACTAGATGCAACTGAGCTTGATTGGGTTATGATGGGAAAGGATTAGGAAGCAAACAGATGTATAAGAAAGGCTGAAACAAAATAAAAAAATTCCTTCCAGTAGCACCTTAGAGACCAACTAAATTTGTTATTGGTATGAGCTTTCGTGTGCATGCTCACTTCTTCAGATACCTACCTGTAACAAGAAAGGCTAGTTGTTTTTCTGGATAAACAAAAGATGAGCTGACCAAATTCCATCAAACTTCCTAACATTCAGAGAGAGCCATGTGCAACCTGCCCTCTCTGCATCCTTGTGTTCTCCTTATAAGGTGCCATTTGGAAAATCTTCAACACTTTGGAGACTGGCTGTCTGGTTTTCTGAGAGTTTGGACCTCCAGAATAGTCCAAATCACCCCTGATCAATGTGAATTGTTGGGACTCGTTTTGTAGCTGCATAGACCCAAATTACACTTGGTTCAAATTGGCCTGATTGCGGACCACCGGGATTAAATTCACGGCATGTAATGCCTTAAGAGAGAATATTATGAAAATGATATACAGGTGGTACATGACCCCAGTCAAGCTTGCAAAAATCTATCATTTGCCCGACAATAAATGTTGGAAATGTAAGGAAAATGAAGGTACATTCTTTCACCTTTGGTGGACGTGTCCCAGGATTAAGGCGTTCTGGGAAATGATATATAATGAATTGAAAAAGGTATTTAAATATACCTTCTTGAAGAAACCAGAGGCCTTTCTCTTGGGCATGGTCGGCCAAGTGGTGCCAAAGAAGGACAGAACTTTTTTTATGTATGCTACAACAGCAGCAAGGATACTCATCGCAAAGTATTGGAAGACGCAAGATCTACCCACTCTGGAAGAATGGCAGATGAAATTGATTGACTGTATGGGACTGGCAGAATTGACGAGCAGAATCCGTGACCAGGGAGAAGAGTCGGCTGAAGAAGATTGGAAAAAATTTAAGGACTATTTACAGAAATATTGTAAAACTTAAGAAAGTTAGATGGTGTTATATTGAAATTGAGAGGTTTCTAGCTGCAATGATATATAAGAACATAGACGGGGGGAAAAAGGGTTTGTAAAATAAGGTAATGTTACAAGCTGTAATGCTTGAAATGAAGGATTTGCTGAACAAATAATCTTAATTGGGATACAAGAAGGAGAAGTATGAGGAGGTCTGAGAAATTTGTTATTTAAAAGTATGGTTTATGAATCTAATGTTTTTGTTTAATGTTTCTGTTTGTTTTGTTTGTTTGTTTTGTCTAAAAATTGGAAAACTTAATAAATATTCTTTAAAAAAAAACAAATTGGCCTGATTGCACAGCCATAATATAAACTGAAATTGAGAGACTTTATGTGAGAGCCAAGCCAATATTCTTCAGCTTTGAGAAGTAACATCTAAAATGGATATCCTCGTGCAGCACAAGGGACCAGCGGAAGGTGGCAAGATGTGATCAGATATATTTAAAACGAGGCACAAACTTTCTTGGTGTTTCCTGGCCTGCATTTTCACACCTTGGCTCTTTGATGTTCAAAGGAAGATAATTTGGACCCCAGTTGATATTTATAACACAACTAGACAGACAGTCAACACCTTCTGTTTCTGAGAAGGGGGACAAGAGGGGCACAAAACACTCAGCCAGCTCAGTCTCTGACTCACTCTGCCACTTTTTGTAGCTTTTACATAGGAACTTCTTATTTTCCTGAAAGTAGTTACATTCACTGAGAAGTTGAACAAACACTAATAAGGCACAAGGATACAAGGGGCTCAATTCCATTGCAAAGACGCCAAATGTAACCATTGCATAAGGGTCGCCTTAAGACATGGGTAGGCAAACTAAGGTCTGGGGTCCGGATCCTGCCCAATCGCCCTCTCAGTCCGGCCTGCAGACGGTCTGGGAATCAGCGTGTTTTTACATGAGTAGAATGTGTCCTTTCATTTTAAATGCATCTCTGGGTTATTGTGGGGCACAGGAATTCGTTCTTCTTCTTCTTCTTTTTTCCAAAATATAGTCCAGCCCCCCACAAGGTCTGAGGGACAGTGGACTGCTGAAAAAGTTTGCTGACTCCTGCCTTAGGGATTCACATTTACAAGTAGTGAAGAAACAATTACAAGAAAGAAAGAAAACTAGATACAATTTAAAATTACCTGGATACAATTACAAAAAAATACTTGGATACAAGTACAAAACTAGAGATAGGGGAAATTCAGGAGATAGGGTAATAGGCAGTGCAGGGAAGAAAGAAAAGGCAAAGGAGACTTTCTCATGCAGAGCTAAGGCCCTTTTATTTCTTCAGTGGACCATGACAGGGACCCTGAAATGGCGTTTTAAAAAGCGTTGTAGGAAAATGTGTCAAGAAGAAGAAGAAGAGTTTGGATTTGATATCCCGCTTTATCACTACCCGAAGGAGTCTCAAAGTGGCTAACAGTCTCCTTTCCCTTCCTCCCCCACAACAAAACTCTGTGAGGTGACTGAGGCCGAGAGACTTCAGAGAAGTGTGACTAGCCCAAGGTCACCCAGCAGCTGCATGTGCAGGAGCAGAGACGCGAACCTGGTTCACCAGATTACAAGTCTACCGCTCTTAACCACTACACCGCACTGGCTCCACAAGGGGGCACCGCTCTGCAGGAAGAGGGTAAGCATGCTTTTGTGTGTTAGGATCTGCCAAGCCCTCCTAGGCAAGGAAGTAATATTCAAGGACACAATCCAGCCAGGCAAAAACACTCCAGGAAGCGGCAAAGCAGGGCCAGTGAGGGGAGTATCCTTAGTTATAAAATAAATCAGTCACAGAGAGGTATCTAAAGCCTACTCTTCCCAAAAACTTTACATTCCATTGCTTTGGGGGAGGGTAGATAGGCAGATCCCAAGAATATTGCCTACCCTACCCTCCTTCCATTGTTCAAACAAAGGAAAAACCAGCGTCTTTCCTTCTTTCCAAACCTTTCCAAAAGAACAATATTTTCTCCTGCTGCATAAATCAGGGTCTTCTCAGGGGATGCCTCTTTGCTTGCCAATTACGTCCAAATTCAAAGGTATTCCACTGCTCAGCATGGTAGCTTGCTGAGGCTGCCCTTGGATTGAGCCATTGACCCAGCGCCCTCACCATCTCATCTGGGAGGCGGGGATTTCCACACCCCCCCACACACACAATCAAAAAAGGCATTAATGGATGACCATAGGTTGTGCCCCTTTGATACCCTCAAAGAGTTACAGGGGGCTTGCCCCTTACACACGCGCACCGCACATTTTTGCTGTCTGGGACCCCTGGCACCCCTACCTGGCACCATGCCATGTTTGCTGCAAAACAGGAAGTCACCATTTAGCCATCAGGATAGTGTTGGAGTAACTGGACATGAGAAAGCATTAATTTCCTTCATGAGCGTAAATCACCCTATGGATTAGCTAATCACAGGTTTAAAGTCAGGCAAGGCACTGGCAAAATTGACACATGAGCTACAGGACAAGGATAACTGTGACTTTAAGGATGAATGGGAAGCGAACTGGACTCCTTGGCAGGTTTTGAATAAACATTTACAAACTTTTTATTGATAATAATCAGCTAAATAGTTTGAGGATCTATACAACTTTGTAACATGCAGAAATCAGCATTCTTAGAGAAACCAAAGACTGGAACAGAGGGAAGTTGGGGGGTGGGGGTTGTGTGGGTTTTGTGTGGGAGGGTGGGGGGAGGGAGAAAAAATGGGGGGGGAGGATGATATGTTTTTGGATAATATGTCTTGTTATAATTTTGAATAAAATAAAAATAAATAAATAAAGTCAGCCAAGGCGGTTGCTGTGGTAACACCCTAGTGCCCCAACTATATCTGTGATTAATGCATGCCATCTCAGTCATTTGTCTGTTAGTCTGCAGTTAGTCTGTGTTACTTGTCCAGTGCCACATCTTGAATTGCTGGACTTACTTAGAGTAATGGAGATGCATTGTGCTTGACAAATCTGCATATATCTGTATCTGGAATTGCTGGACTTACTTAGAGTAATGGAGATGCATTGTGCTTGACAAATCTGCATATATCTGTATCTGGAATAGCCTAAAAGCTGTATGCATCTGTGTCCAGAACTGTTTTACTGAGCCTTACTTTCTGAAACAGTAAACCCATCCCTGCTTCCATGTGGTGACTGGTACTGGAAGCAATTTCCACTGCTGGGTATCTCACATGAGATACCTAATACCAACTTGCCCTTGTGCATATATAGCTAACACATAAACCAATGGTCTGATTCAGCATAAGGAAGCTATCCCTATTCTTCTTTTGCTGGGTTCCATCTCCCATCAGCCCCTGTCAGCATAGTCAATGCTCAGAGATAATAGGAATTGTAGTCCAGTAACCAGACTTGGTGGACTCTGTTGGTACTGAATTTTATAACAAGGAAATTAAAAGAGACCAGGAGACAAATCTTTCCTTGCATAAAGTAGACTTTATTGAGAAGCAAGGATGAAGTGAACAGATCAAGGCCAATTTTCAAGAAGATACCACATCAAAAGCAATGAAAAGACACGAGCAGTGGGTGAGCTGAATCTACTATTTGCACTGGGAATGCAGACATGACTCCTTTGACAGGGAAAACCAACCACAATGTGTCAAGCCTCCTTGGCTAAAGAGAGCTATCTTGCAAGCTGGCAAAGGGAATTTTCAAAAACAAAAGAGTGAAAGATCATTGCCGGACTGAGCATGAAAGATGCTGTGCAGACACAGAGCCAACTTCAGCTAGAATTGTGAATGCTCAGCATTTTGGGTACCCAGTACCCAAATCTGAATCTGTACCATAACTATCGATTCCCAACATGATTGCACACCAGCGGAGTGGTTCCTTGGTGTTTTAGCAAGGGGAACAATGGGGATTGCAAATACTAATTGGGATGCAGGAAGGCTGGGACCTGCTAGCTGGATAGATGGGACCACAAGGAATGGCACAGGACGGAGAACAAGAAGGCTGGCAGCTGCTAACTGGATAGATTGGTCCACAAGGAATGGCACAGGACGGAGAACAAGAAGGCTGGCATCTGCTAACTGGATAGATGGGGCCAGAAGGAATGGCACAGGATGGAGAACAGGAAGGCTGGCAGCTGCTAATTGGACAGATGGGCCCACTTGGAATGACACAGGATGGAGAACACGATGGCTGGCAGCTGCTTACTGGATAGATAGGACCACAAGGAATGGTACAGGATGGAGAACACGAAGGCTGGGCACACAGTGGAGCAATGGGTCCACATGGAAATGAGCAGGTTTGGACAGCAGAGGGTTGGCAGCTGCTTACTGGATAGATGGGACCACAAGGAATGGCACAGGATGGGGAACACGATGGCTGGCAGCTGCTTACTGGATAGATGGGACCACAAGAAATGGCACAGGATGGGGAACAGGAAGGCTGGCAGCTGCTAATTGGGCAGATGGGCCCACTTGGAATGACACAGGATGGAGAACACGATGGCTGGCAGCTGCTTACTGGATAGATAGGACCACAAGGAATGGTACAGGATGGAGAACACGAAGGCTGGGCGCACAGTGGAGCGATGGGTCCACATGGAAATGAGCAGGTTTGGAAAGCAGAGGGTTGGTAGCTGCTAACTGGATAGATGGGTCCACATGGAATGGCACATGATGGGAGGCAACAGAACATCATGTTGGAGAAGATGGAGGTTAGCCTGGAACAATATATGCAGAACGAGAATGAATACACAAGTATCTGCAAACAGAACTCTTCCTATATATACATAAAGATCTAGGAGTGTCAAAAAACTTTGCAATTCTTTTGGCCACCAATACCTGGCACTGCAAGGACAGCATGATGACAACCTTACTGGCCAGGCAGGCAGTGGAGACCAAAAGAGGGGAGAGTGATGGCTGGATAGCTGAGGTCAGTGAGGGAACATCTGGATGGACAGCAGAATCCAGCAAGGGAGTGTCTGGTGGAGGCCACAGTACCCACTGACAGAGCAGCAGGGTGGGCATTGGAGGTCAGCAAGAAGAGGGTGGAACAGGAGACCTCCAAAGCCTAACCACTCTCTGATGGAAAGGAGAGGAAAACTCCCTCAACACCCTTCCAACTTCTTCAAACCTTAGTGAAATATACTCAGAGTCGCAAAGTGATTTCATGCTCTTTATTCAGCTCATAGTGGTGAGGAGGAATGAATGAAAGTCCCCTCAAAGTATCTGCTTTATATACATTATTTACACAATGGGCTGCACATGATTGGCTAATTCCGGAATTCTACTGTAAGCCAATCAGGTTGTGGATTCACTTCTATCTGGAGCATGATTGGGTAGTTCCTGCCAACCAATCATACTGCTGCATTGTTCTAGGACCAATCAGACTGCTGCATTCTGAATCCTATTGTTCTAGGACCAATCAGACTGCTGCAGTTTGGATCCTATTCAACTCAGTACATAACACTTAGGGAAGAGTGGGTCGTGGGTGTGCTGGAAGGGTAAAAGGGATTGGATGGGGGTGGTAGGGGCTGTGGGGCATGTGGATCTGCGGGAGGTGGCTGGGGAGGAAAGAGCTGTGGAAGGTTGGGTAGATCTGGGCCTAGTGTGGGATGAAGAAGAAGAATGCATAGATGGATACACCAACTTTCTGGCCAACTTAAACTCAAGAAATAGAGATCCATTGGCCAGGGGACCAGTTGTTTTTGTTCTTTTTAAGGAAAAGAAAGGGGGGGAAATTGACCATGAAAACAAACATAGGGTTGCATCCAAAGTTCATCCTGCTCAGAGTAGACCCACTGAACTTTATGAGCATGACTCATTTTGATGCATTGATTTCAATGATTCTACTCTGAATAGAACTTAGTCGGATAGAGTCCATTCTGTTTCAGGAAACAAGAGAACAAGTTATGCATATAAATGATTTACTAAACATAACTTCACATTAACTAGGTCAGATTCATAAGATCATAGTATTGTAGAGTTCGAAGGGACCATCAGGATCATCTAGTCGAACTTCCTGCAACGCAGGTATCACCAAAGGTGTTGTTTCACCCTAGCTCCCATGAGCCTAGTCAACCATGATGACCAATGGTCAGGTCAAGACTGGTAGGAATCCATCAACAGCATCTGGAGAGCCAGTGTTCATCACCTTTACACTCATTCAATCTCCCAGTTTAAATACTTTGGAGCAATGTTAATCAAATGTTCTTGCCAACTAACCCCTACTCAGAGCAGATCCATTGAAATAAATAGCCATAATTAACTCAAGATCATGTATTTCAATAGGATTACTCTGAGCAAGACGTAATTGGGTACATGCCTCCTTGGAAGGCAGGTAAGAACAGCTATGAAACCAGCTACGACCTTTTCTAACCATTAAGTTAGACCCAAAACCTGATAGTTTGGGTCAATTGTGGAGGTAGTACTGGTTGGTTGTCCTCAGAAAATGATGTCCATTTTGAGAAGTGTAAGAGCAAGTAACAAATTTAAATTACTTTACGAACACCACCTCACATCCCACCAGATTCAACTAAAGTTGAATTAAATCCAATTTACCTGTGACAGCTGAAGAAAAGAAGTCAGGAGGAGGCAACAGAAGCAGTTGGAAGTGTTGGACAATGTTGAGAGCTTTTATACAAGTTCTGTAGGAGCCAGAAGGCAGCCTTGGCCACTGACACTATCATTTGCTGCCTGCCTCAAGTCAAAGGGCTCCAATCACAGGTTACTTCTGGTTTATTATCACCCATCCCTTCCTAATCCTGGGATTTGGGGTGTGTCCATCCTGTCCTGCTTTCTCCTTTCAATGAAGACTATTACAAGTCTAAGTGGCACACAGCTGGTTAGTTTTCTGGAAGCAGACCACTAATTTTAAAGGTCAGTCACAATGGCTATTTTCTTCAGGACAATTTGGGCACCAATTTCACAGTATGCTGACTACATCTTGGCCTTCAGATTATTGGGGCTTAATTTGGAAGTAGGGATGCAGGAGAAAATTGACCAGGTACACATTTAAAGCCAAATCTATCAAATCTACACTTTTTGAAACAATATGAAAACTGAATCACTGAATATTTTGATATAGTTCTCCCACCCAAGAGTGTTTATAGCTATACATATTTTACGGAAATTAGAAGTTATTGGTGTCCAGACTAGGGATACTACAGCAGTAGGATTATTTCTGTACTGGCTGTGGGTTGGAATAGAAACCCTTTCAAGTTCTCCCCACCTCTTTGAGTTATATCTTATCCAGAGCAGACCCATTGAAATCAATGGGAATGACCATTCCATTGAGTTCACTGAGTCGGCTCTTAGTACAACCCAATGATTCTGAGATCACCGGCCTGCTATCAAAGGAGGGAGGGAGTTTGCCACATGCTTTGGGAAGGTGTATGAGGAGCACACATAGAACAGTGCTCCAGCCTGGGAGAAGGGCTTAGGGAAGCTTGGACAAACATGTCCCTACAACATCCCTGCCTCTTCATTGGCCCATTTTGCAGCAGTTGTGGCTTTTGACATTGCAGGACCCATTTCAACCCTTCCTCAAAGGCTTCACAAATGGGAATTACATTTCTCCACCTGATCTGTTCTGTTCAAGCCGAGAGTTTTCCACCACATCCGTAAATTACAACATGTAATGGCAGTTAAAGGAGAAAGTGGGGACTTAGTGGTCATATGAGACCACCCACAGTGACTCCCTCAAAGATGTCAGTGATCAGCAATAAGAGTATCATGTTCCCAAGTTTTCAGAAGATCTTGTAAATTAATACAAGAACCTTAAACCTGCCCTAGTGGTGTATGGGCAGGTAGTACAAGCTTTTGACCACCAGAATTCTGCGCTGGTAATAGTCTGTCACCATCAACAGTGTAGCCTGAGCCAGTACCATCTGGAGCCTCCAGACCAGGCCCAAGAGTGGCCCAAGAGGTAGCATATTGCAATAATCTGGTATTCAAGTTACCAATGGATGGATCACCATAGCCAGACTATCCCTTTGCAAGAAAGGCCATAGGTGACATACCAGATGTAGATGGTAGAAGATACTCCTAGCTGCTGCGGCTACCTGAACCTCCAGCTACAAAGACAGATCAGGAAGCACCAGAAACCTTCCCTCTTGCTCAGAGGGGGCTCCTTGCTCTGTTGAAATTAGGCTTGTAAGAAATAGTGTTACTGTACATGCCACCCCCAATCTCTGCCGAGCAGTGACAAGAGAATAATACTAAAAATAATTTATTATTTATACCCCGCCCATCTGGCTGGGTTTCCCCAGCCGCTCTGGGCTTACCTTGTATTTCCTTTTGGACAACCAGATATAGCAGTGTCTTTGTGAAATATGTCTGTTGTCTTTGTCCATGGAGTTTTCTTGGCAGAGAGACTGGAGCGGCTTGTCGGTTCCTGCTCCAGGTGGATCACATTTGGTCAAAACTCTCCACTATGACCTGTCAATCTTGGGTGGCCCTGCATGGCATAGCTCATAGCTTCTCTGAGTTATTCAAGCCTCTTCGACATGGCAAGGTTTATTTGCCTGTGCCTAGATGGAGACAGTTCCTGGCATCCACATCATAAAAGAGCCCTTTTTTGTTCTAAGAGCAGCAAACCTGAATCTACAAACAGAGGAATAAACCATGCTGCCCATGCCTCATTGTTATGGCTTGTCCTCCTCATCTCACCCCATGGCGTTCTTGCCACTTCCTCCTCCTCCTTCTTCCCAGAACCACTTGCAGAAACAACTTCTCCTCTTTCCACAGCATTGCCCACTGCCCCTTTCCCTCTGTGCTGGGCAGAGAGTCTTATGTTCTGTGCTGTATTACCATTATCAAACAAACCAAGCCATTACCAGCCTTCAACGACCCACCCCCTGTGAGCCATCACTACCTAGCTGGTGTTATTCCTAGCCCTTGATAAATTCACAAATTTATTAGTTTTCTGAAATTCGAACCCTTTGTTGAATCTTGAGGTCTTCCCCCCCCCCCAAAACCCCTTATAACAAAACCTTATAACAATTGAGAGCCAGTGTGGTGTAGTGGTTAAGAGCGGTAGACTCCTAATCTGGGGAACTGGGTTTGCTTCCCCGCTCCTCCACATGCAGCTGCTGGGCGACCTTGGGCCAGTCACACTTCTTTGAAGTCTCTCAGCCCCACTCACCTCACAGAGTGTTTGTTGTGGGGGAGGAAGGGAAAGGAGAATGTGAGCCGCTTTGAGACTCCTTAAAGGGAGTGAAAGGCAGGATATCAAATCCAAACTCTTCTTCTTCTTCTTCTTGTATTGAGTAATACTATTGGCTCATCTTGCACAGTATTGTTTTACTCCAAGGGTAACCAGTGAGATGACTTCTAGATATTGTGGGACCGGAACTCCCATCTTCTCTTGCTAGCATGAATAATGGATAGGGATTATGGGACACACCTTCTTGATCATTTTTGGTCTTTATTATTTGGCAGTTGCTTGCTAGGGTTGCCATATTTCAAAAAGTGAAAATTTGGACACATGAGGTGGTTTTTTTGGTGAAATTTGAGCTATTTTAAGGAAATTCGCTTTCATCTACACTGCCAACATGGCTTGACATACGTCCAGATTTGCCCAGATGTTCCAGCAATTCCAGACAGCAGAAACCCAGCTATGTCTTGGAAATTCTGGACATAGGGAAACCCTAGCAGCAGCTCACCAGTGTTTCAACTAGGAGTCTTTTCTCTCTCTCTCTCTCTCTCTCTCTCTCTTTTTAAATATTTTTTATTAATTTTCCAATATAAAAGTATAGAAAGAATAAGATCCACTTTATCACCAACATCATCTTTTTTGACTTCCCTCAGCTCGTCTGATAATTCTCCGTCTTAATCACTTCTTTCACATTCCCTAATTTATATTGCACTATAATAATAACTTAACCTTTCTTATTCTTTTTTTTTACAATATTTCTACTATTAATTCTCACAGAGCTTCTTGAAAACTTACAAACGTTGCCTGATCATTACATATACTTTCCATATAATCTGTAAATTTAGTCCAGTCCTCAGTGAATTTCTGATCTCATCAGTTCCGGATCCTTCCTGTTAGTTTATCAAGTTCTGCGTAGTCCGTTAATTTCATCCTCCATTCTTCAATCGTAGGTAATTCTTCTTATTTCCATTTTTGGGCCAAGTAGGAGTATTTTCTCAGTCCTACCTAGAGATGCCAGTGGTTGCAAAGGGGACAATTTGCATGCAAAACATGCTCTACCACTGACCTGCAGCCCTTCCTGGGCCTAAAAAGTTGGGTAAGCTCACCATGGCAAAATAATATATATGCTGGCGATTTGATACATGATTTGTGAAGGCAGAATGGGCCTAGCTGAGAAAGGTCACCCAGTCCTGGTCAAAGCCCCAGACAGACATGCCAGAAAGAAGTAGAATTGGTTTGATGCTAATTAGCACCCAACCTATTATTTGGATGTCTGCTGTTGTGTGACCTGAGGCTAGCCAAGGTTGTCAGAGCAAGAGCACCTGCTGTTTTTCATTTAACTTCAGCTTTAATGAGTGATGTGTCCATAAATCTGATAATTTTTTCTCCTTCATTCCTTTTTTTTTAAATTGCATGTGGCTACCATCTCATATGAAAGAGATCAAAGCAACTGTTCAAACGACTAATCAGCTCAGACAGCTTATGTATAAGCATTTGAATTTAATTCTATGCCTCCATCAAATCAAATCAAAGGGAGGGGAGGGGAGGTGCTAAATAAGGTTCAGTCATACACCAGGCAGTGATGCTTGATCATAGTTGGCTTTGAGAATGAGCTGAAAGGTGGGGGAATCACACTTCCCCTGTTGTGTTTAATTAAGTTACTTTATTTTTCTGTGGCATTTTGTTTTTAAAATTGTTTCAAGCTTCCATGATGATCTGTCTGTATCTACCTATCTTTCTACTCATTACATAAATATATGCAGAGTATCATCATAATACAGTGGTACCTCAGTTTTCAAACGTCTCTGTCGATGGACATTTTGGTTTACAAATGCTGAAAACTCAGAAGTAAATGCTTCGGTTTTCAAACACGCCTCGGAAGTCAAACATGCCACACGGCTTCCACCGAGTGCAAGATCCTGAGAACTAGCTGTCGGCTGTTGAGTCCTCGGTTTTCAAATGTTTCAGAACCAAGCTACCACTGTACCAAGAGATTGTGTGATACACTGGTTGGTGTGTTGGGCTAGGGCCCAGGAGATGAAACTTCTGCCATGAAACTTCCTGGGGAACCTGGGCTAATCAACATTCCACAGTCCAGTCAAGTTGCAGGGTTATTGTGATGATTAAATAAGAGAGGTGGGATCATGTATACCCCACCTTCTGCTCATTGGAAGAGCAAAACACAGGTAAAAATATTCAAAGAAGTATCGCGTACTGGATAACACAAGATGTTACACAGTATGGGGAGAGACTTGGGGGAATGTATGGATCTATCTGTTTTCAATCTATCTCACTCTAGCACAGTGGTTCTCAACCTTGGGTCCCCAGATGTTTTTGGCCTACAACTCCCATGCTCCCTATTTCACAGGACCAGTGGTCAGGGATGATGGGAGTTGTAGGCCAAAAACATCTGGGGACCCAAGGTTGAGAAAGGCTGCTCTAGCATGTGCTCCTTTCATCCTGGCTTCCCATTAATCTGTGAGCAGTTGATTATTATTATTTTTTTAAAAAGAGAGTCCAAAATAACCTATTTTTAAAAAGCATTTTCTCACAAAATAACACATTAGAAGCAGTTCTGAACATAGTGAGCCTAGACCACCGACGAGGTAGCTGACACTAGATGGGGCACACGTTGGGATACAGCAGACTCTGACAGGATGTGATGTAGCCACAAGACATCTTGGAGGGATGGAGCTGGGTCTGAAAACTCCTTTATAAACTCCTTTATAAAGACGTTGAACATCAACGGGCCCAGGATAGAACCCAGCGGCACCCCACTTGCCCCTTGAGTTGAATTTGGTAGACTTGGTTTAAAGTGAACATCTGTAGGAATTTTAAGGGAAATGAAAAAGGACTTCTGTAAAATAAAGGAAACTGTCCCAGAATGGGAGGGTGGAGTTTACAAACACCTCTAGGATACAGTTCACTGGGAGCTCGCAGCCTTGGCATGTGTATGAAAAGGAGGAAAATAACAATTTTTTAAAGTGCACCAAATCACAGTTATTAACAGCTAGATGATGAAAGAGGATTGGCAGTGTATAATATGAAGGTAATAAACACAGGTCAGATTTGGAACGTTTGCATAAAAACAGGTTAGATTAACTACTAAGCTCCTTGGGGCGTACAACACCTGTAGACATTTTAGGCTTCAAAGGAGGGACTTGCTCTCCTTAAACCATATAAAAGGACCTTTGAGTCGTGATGCTTCCATCAGCTCCTCTCAGCTCCACCTGAATATTTCACTGAGAACTTGGTAAGTGAGAGAATTTCACATCTTTTATTGCCTCTTCCATATGAACTGCATGCTCTCCATCTCCTTCTTTGAACCTAGACCTGCTTCTGCTTTCTGATCATGTTTAGCATCTTGCACTCAACTTTAGAGAGTTAGATTTTGAGGAAGATGTATTTTCCATGGTGTCAAGTTCACAATTGTCTATGCCATGGCTAGGGAACATCTTTGGTTCTTCAGGAGTTGCTGTTCTACAACACCCATCAGCCTTTGCCCTTGGCCCTTGGCCCTGCCATCCAGAGCTGATGGATGTTGGAGTTCATCAGCATCTGGAAGGTCTCAGATGTTCCTTCATTCCTGGTCTACACAGACTGGTTGTAGCTCTCCAGGGCTTTGAACAGGGCTCTTTTCCTGACTTACCTTGAGAGGCCAAGGAGTGAACCAGGGGTCTTGAGGTAGAAAGGCACGTGATCTACTCATTCTTTCTATGTTTCTAAGAGTTAGGTGCTTCCAACAACCATGTAAGTTAGGTGAGTGTCATCATCCCAATATTGTACATTGGCAGCAGTAGTTGTGAGGGAGAGCTAATGGTGAAAAGACCCAGAAACGTAGCTAAAGTCTAAAAAATAATCACATGCACCCAAGTAATAATTTCAGGGTTGCCTGAAATAGATTTCTCAGACACCAAATGCCTGGGCAGACAGGAATGGTTTTACATCCTTCCTCAAAGTTAATAATAAGGCAGGCAGACAGAGCTCAGTGGGGCTGGCATTCCAGAAATGGAAGCTGCCCTTCAAGGTCACTTCATTTGCCACCCCAGTGATACCACAACTAAGAAGGACGCCACTGTTCCATTATTTCTGGTTTGGGTAGAAGGATGCCACTGTTCCATTATTTCTGGTTTGGGTGCATAGATGATAGGTTTTTTAAATGAATTGCTTCTTATGATTTAATATTTTCTGCTTTGCACTCTGTATCACCCAGGCCCTGCTGGTCTTAGTGATCATTATTTATTAGTTTTTCTTAAAATAAATGATAAACTGTTGATTGTAAGAGGGTTGGGGGGGGATTGAAAGAGTTTTACAAAGCAGGTGCTGCTGCTGATACAATTTCTCAAAACGGAATGAATGAATCATGAATGAAGAGGGTGGATGTTTTACCCATCCTCATAACCGCAACCTGTCCTTTCAGACCCAGCTCCATCCCTCCAAGATGTCTTGTGGCTTCGTCTCATCCTGCCAGCCCTGCTGCATCCCATCCTGTGCCCCATCCTGCGTCAGCTACCCGGTCGGGGGTCTGGGCTCACTGTGCTCCCCTTGCGGTGGTGGCATCTCAGGGGGCTTGGCGTCCTATGGTGGAGGAGTGTCATCGAGTAGCCTTGGCCTGACCTCTGGGGGCAACATTGGCTGCATCGGTCAGCTGCCACCATGTGAAGTAGTCATCCAGCCACCTCCCTGTAATGTGGTCATCCCAGGACCAGTCCTTGCTGCCAGCTGTGAGCCAGTTCGAGTGGGAGGACACACTGCCTGTGGTGGAGGATCCTCTCTTGGTGGAGGGCTAGGAAGTGGCCGCTCTAAATATTGTTGCTATTAATAGGAGAGCCCAGACAAGGCGCTGCCTCCTTTCATTAAAGCTTAGCTTCAGCATGGAACCTGTTCTCTGTGAGTTTCTTTTGTGTTCCTCCCACACTTCAACACCACCACCCCACATTTCAATTTCTTTTCCTTTTTAAATATTTTTTTCATTAATAGCAATCCAATATAAGCCCCATTAATACAATACAAAATCTGAATACAATCAAAAAAGCCAATTATCCAATTCCAAATTAATCTTTTTTGGGTGACTTCCAATGTTCTGTTTCTCAAGAGATGATGTTCCTTCATCCTGCTCCAATCCTTTTATTTAATCCAAATAAAACAGTTCTGATCTTAATCATTTATTTTAACTGCCACTGATGGGACGAGTTTCGTTCGTATTTAACTATGCAAGAAGAGTTTATATCTTGCAACTTTCTGAGTGATTTTTTTTTTTAACATTCATCCTTCCCTTCATGCTGTAATCTATCATTTTCAGCATCCCCCCCCCATCAAGGATTCAATTTTTGTTGCTCCATAGTCTCACAGCATCTTGCTTTTCCAAACCAAAAGAGATCTGGCATCTGGTATAGCTCCAGGCAGACTTCCAGCACGTTCTTCTTTGATTTATTTCCCATCCATCAACAACTAGTGTCTTGCCAAAGCCATAATAAATCAAAGTTAGAGTCCTCTTTAGAGGGTAATGCCACAAATCATTCCAATGTTTTCACACAGTTCCATTCTTTCAATCAATCCACAAATATTATGAAGTTCTTGTTAATTCCCTCTTGACTGTGTCCAAGGCAGCTGGCTCCCAGCTCCATCTGTTATGCCAGCTGAGACCCTACCTGCCCGCAGACTTTCTTGCCAGAGTGGTTATCTCCTGCTTGGACTACTGCAATGTGCTCTACCTTTGAAGGTGATTTGGAAATTGCAACTAATGCAGAATGGAGCAGCTAGACTGGTGACTGGGAGCAGCCCCTGGGACTATCTAACACCAGTCCTGAAAGACCTACATTGGCTCCCAGTACGTTTCCGAGCACAATTCAAAGTGTTGGTGCTAACCTTTAAAGCCCTAAATGGCCTTGGCCCAGTATACCTGAAGGAGTGTCTCCACCCCCATCACTCAGCCTGGAAACCGAAGCCCAGCTCCGAGGGCCTTCTGGCAGTTCCCTCCCTGTGAGAAGTGAGGTTATAGGGAACCAAGCAGAGGACCTTCTCAGCAGTGGCACCTGTCCTGTGGAACGCCCTCCCATCAGATGTCAATGGTATAAAGAACTACACATCTTTTAGAAGATATCTGAAGGCAGCCCTGTATCAGGAGGTTTTCAAACGTTTGAAAACAACATTAAATGGTGCCCATTGCGACTGGTGGGGTGGAAGTCAGGACAGCCAAACAGTAGATGGCACCAGAGTCAATGACAAGCAGAACCACCTAATTCTAGTATAGGAATATTTGCCTCTACACATTTGCCTCTACACATTTGCTTCTGCACATGACTGTGGCATGATGGGAGCTTTGCTTCTAAGCTTTGTTTTTGCACATGATGCTACACACACCGTTCCAATATTGAGACACTCCCTCACTGTCCCAATACTGAGACATTCTCTCATCATCCCAGAATGTTCAGTCCACATTTTTGACCTGTTCTTAATGCTTAGTTGACCACATCTATTGGAAGGTAATTGTTTAAGTCTTAATATATTAATCATTGGTTATATTTTAATTAGGAGGCTTTCATGCCTGTCTAGTTCTGTGCTCCCTTTCCCAGCCTTTAATCTATTAGTGATTAATGCCTATATGTAACCTTTACTTTGTACTTGTATTAACCAATCAGCAGCAAGTTACTTTGTACTTGTGTTAACCAATCAGCAACAAGCGCACCTGTGGCAATGCATGTAATATTCAATAAAAGAGAGTCCTCGAGATTTGCTCGAGAGGTGCCTCCCACATGACGCTCGCTACTCGTCTGTCGTTATTCCAACCCAACATTCTAGTTTTGTCCCCATCCTCCTCCTGCCTGCTGAGTTCTATGAAGGCAACTCTGATACACAGGAAGAGGAAACTTACAGCCTGTTACAGCCTCTACACTTCTTGTAAGCAAAGAGGTAGGCAGCTGTGGGATGGCTGAGGGCAGAGGTTGGTGTAGCAATGACACACTTGCCCTAATTGACCAGCCTCCATTAGAACCCTTTCACCAGATGTTTCAGAATGCAAACTTCCATCAGCACCAGCCAGAAAAGTCAGTAGTCAGGGATGATGGAAGCTGTAATTCATAACATGTAAGGGGCACCATACCGGTGGAAACTGCTCTTACAGCACAGAGGAGGAGGCATGGTCCACAAATAACAACACTTTGGAGGTGCCGAGCCTCAAGGAGGTTAGATTGGTTTCAACTAGGGCCAGGGCCTTTTCAGTACTGGCCCCGACTTGGTGGAACGCTCTGTCACAAGAGACTAGGGCCCTGCGGGACATCTTTCTGCAGGCCTGCAAGACAGAGCTGTTCCACCTGGCCTTTGGTTTGCACTCTGACCCTTATGTTTCCCTCCCCTTATGGTCTTGATTTATTAGCTATTTTAAAATGAGGCTGCATTTTAAATTGTATTTTAAACAGGGTTTTCCCCCTCCCTCTCTTTTCCCCCTATTATGTTTTTACTGTGATTTTATTTTATTGGTGTTAGCTGCCCTGAGCCCGGCTCTGGCCGGGGAGGGCGGGGTATAAATAATTTATTATTATTATTATTATTATTATTATTATTATTATTATTATTAAGTGATGGGATTAGAATTTAATAGTGGAATAAATGTGTCTTATTGCCAATTAAAGTGTGTTCTATGCTATCCACAAAACAGAATTGATTCATAGGCTGTTAATCCACTTAATAGCTACCTTTACTTTCTCCTCCTTTCTTCAAGCTTCTAGTTGCTAGGTTCTCCTGTCTTGCACTTATATTGTACTCCCCAGGATAGTGACCTGGAATTGTTGCTGCCTGATTTTGCCACTAGATCTGTTTAGACTTAGACTGATCCTCCACGCTTGACCTTGGCTAGTTTGTACTGTGCTGCATCTGTAACCCTGTCTTCATTGTGAAAGACTTGCATGTTCTTTACCTGGGACCCTAACCCTTCAGGGCATCCCCTGGAGTGCATCCAGTGGGGCTAAAGAGCACCGCAAATTGTGTGGCAGACTTGGCAGAGGCAAGCTCTATGCTCTTTCGACATGGCAGTGATCCCTGCAAGTAAAATGGCAGTTCTGCCAACTGTCCCATTTTTAGTGGGACACCTTTGATCACAAATGCCAGTCCCAGAACGTCCCATTTTCTTGGTCTGGTGCTCTGGTGTGTGACTCTTCTGGTCACCAGAGTGATGGGAGAGAGCATTGAGAGAGATGAGAGTGAAGGCGAGTGGCACAAGCTGGTGGTGAGGGTGGGCAGGGTGAGTGGTCGGAGCAGTGTGGAGGGAGAGTAGCAAGAGTGGGGGTGGCATGGAGGGATGTGGTAGTGTGATGAGAACCAGAACTTACAGGGTTAAACAGTTCTGTGTGATGTCTCACATGGTGCAAATGGCTACATGTAACACATGTAACATGCATACTAACACAATGTGACAGAACACAGTGGGAATCAGAACTTAATGAGTAGAAATTGCCAGTGCTTATTGCACATGTGTATTAAACATGAAATGAGGTGATGATGTACCTGATGGGTGAAAATTGAAATGCTTTGTTTGAAATTTTATAAATACCACTGCCTGGACCACGGGGCAGGGTTGCAGTTTTGCAGAATGATCCATCTGTAACCTATTGCTTTGCAAGAAACAACACTGGACTCCTAACTCCTCACGTTTTTGAGTTTTATTGGCTTAAACTCAAGAGATAAGCTATTTTCTGGCATACACCAGGGAGACATGGGAGGGATGTTGTCCCAGATTTTGTTTAGAAAAAGTTGGGGCACATGGAATGGGTTTCACTATGCAAGCAGACTGCAGACAATCAAGAGGTACATTTTCTGGCCAGGCAAAAGCAATCCAGGAAGATGTGGCCTGGAGAGAAGAAGAAGAAGAGTTTGGATTTGATATCCTGCTTTATCACTACCCGAAGGAGTCTCAAAGCTGCTAACATTCTCCTTTCCCTTCCTCCCCCACAACAAACACTCTGTGAGGTGAGTGGGGCTGAGAGACTTCAAGAAGTGTGACTGGCCCAAGGTCACCCAGCAGCTGCATGTGGAGGAGCGGGGAATCGAACCCAGTTCACCAGATTATGTGACTACCGCTCTTAACCACTACACCACACTGGCTCTCACAAAGAGTCACAAGAACCAAATATAGAGATCTGGAAGGTCACATTTGGCCCCAGGGCCTAAAAATCCCCATCCCTATGCTGGAGGAGGAAGAGGAGAGGATAGAGGGTGGAGAAAGACCTGTGAGTGGAGAAGGCCCCCTTTTTCCATCCGTTGGACCCCCGGGAAACTCAACAAACCTGCTGTAACCTTCCCAGAATGGCTAGCTAAACTCAGCCAGGTGGGCAGGGTATAAATATTATTATTAGGTGTGGGGCAGGGCTGCCAACTTGAATAAAACATTCTGGTGCCCCAGGTAAGCATAATCAATTGCACAGTGCACACACACCATTTGAATGGGAATGCCCATCAACTTTGTGGGGGTCCAGACCCCTCAAATGTTTTATTGTGGGGGCTGGAGCCCCCACGGCCCCTAGGAGTCGGCTTCTATGGTGTGGAGAGTGCAGTTGAATGGGACACAGCTGCCAAGAGCCTGAGGAAGTCCCATCCACCTTGGGTCTGCTCTTAAAAGCAAGTCTGGAGTGAGAGACTAGGGCGATGGCTGCTGCTTCCAGGAACTCTTCTCATTGTGTGACTTTTGTGGATGAGATGAGAGTTTGTTTGAGTCCTGCGTGAGAACCTGGAAGCTGAGAGGGAGGATGTGTCAGAAGGAAAATGAACTGATTTATACATATCAGTAACTTTGCATTAGTGTGTTATTTTTCTATGAAACTGTGTTATTGTAATATTTTGTTTAAGTAGTCTGTTGTTTCTTCAGTTTTCTGTACACGACTTAGATATATTTAATCAGTATATAATCAGTCAGTCAGTCAGTCAGACTGCAGTTGCTTTAGATCCTTTGCCACCTGCCACCTCAGGTAAGCTTTATTCCTCTTGTATCACAATGAAGAAGATTTCCACATTGAGGTTTAGCAATATGAAAACACAGATGCCTTTAATAGTTTAATGAATCAATTAACTGACTAGAAGCTAAAGGATTAAATAAAGCATCTCTGATCTTCGGCTGATTCATAACCATAATATTGTGTGCCCTTGAGCTGTGGAAAACGTGTGGGAGAGATATTTCTTCACAAGTACCTTGTCCCAGTTCAGTTGTGCTTAGAATATGCACAACCTATTGTACAACAAGAACTCTGCAATGGTTACCATTGTGAGAAGTGTATTTGTGAATGGTTCAAGCCTATTGTAGACCATCAGAAATTCACGTGCCATTAAATTTCTGAAGTTGTTCAAATAGGGTAATGTTTCAGGAGTGAATTCAGTTTGGCTTGCATATAAAGGTGATTCTATCAAATCAATCTGCACTTGAGTGTCAGATGCTACAAAAAGGCTCAGGAAGCAAACTTTGGAGGAAGGCTTTATTTATTGAAATATCACAACTTTGAGGATTTGCAAGAACAAGTAAGCTGCCGAGACCATATAGCATTGGTCTGAAAGACCTACATTGGCTCCCAGTATGTTTCTGGGCACAATTCAAAGTGTTGGTGCTGACCTTTAAAGCCCTAAACGGCCTTGGCTCAGAATACCTGAAGGAGCGTCTCCACCCCCATCGTTCTGCCCAGACACTGAGGTCCAGTGCTGAGGGCCTTCTGGCGGTTCCCTCCCTGAGAGAAGTGAGGTTACAGGGAACCAGGCAGAGGACCTTCTCGATAGTGGCACCTGCCCTGTGTTACACCCTCCCTTCAGATGTCAAGGGAATAAACAACTACCAGACTTTTAGAAGACATCTGAAGGCAGCCCTCTTTAGGGAAGTTTTTAATGACTGATGTTTTAATGTACTTTTAATCTTTTGTTGTAAGCCACCCAGAGTGGCTGGGGAAACCCAGCCAGATAGGCAGGCTATAAATAAATTTATTATTATTATTATTATTATTATTATTATTATTATTAGCCTGATTTACCAACTATATCTACATAATCTGGGCATGGAAGCTTCTGAAGGTGGAGGCTTCAATTCACTTCCTACTCATGGACAAGTTTGCAGGCATCATAGAAAGGGATTGAAAGGACCCCTTACTCCTTGGCTGCTCTGAGTACCTTCAGTATATGAACTCAGCCAGTCTCATCTTGGAGGTCCCAGGCCACAGGAAGGTAAGGCTGGCCTCAACCAGGGCTTTTTCAGCTGTGGCTCCGATCTGGTGGAACGCTCTGTCCCAAGAGACTAGGGCCCTGCGGGACTTGACATCTTTCCGCAGGGCCTGCAAGATGGAGCTGTTCCACCAGGTCTTTGGCCAAGGCTGACCCCCTCCTTTGGTAATCCTTACAGAACTCTAGCCCATGGTTGCCATTAATTTGATTTGAACTGATTTTATAATGAATTGATTTTAGAATGCTGTACTATTTTACTGTTGTTAGCCACTCTGAGCCCAGCTTTGGCTGGGGAGGGGGGGATATAAATTATTATTATTATTATTATTATTATTATTATTATTATTATTATTATTATTATTCCCTGTGGCTCTGCTGGCTCAGCATTCAACCCAATGTGCATGCCAGATGAAAGGGCAGCCCCAAAAAACCCCTGCAAAGCCAAGCAGGGCGACAAAGAGTGCCCTCAATGCAATACAGCCTCATTTGATTAACCCACCACTCTTAACCTGTCCCTTCCTTCCCAGACTAGCTGCCAATTAAACCAAGCAAAACCAAACGCTTCCACACAGAGTCCTTCCAGCAGCATGAAGCAGACTCTGGTCCTACCTATTGCTGGCCTCCCTGAATGTGACAGCAATTCCATCTTGCCTCTAAAGCAAGAAATAAATAATGAAAATGCAGCCCACCATAAGTTGTGGTGCCATCTAGCGATCAACCTGATGTTTCACATGGTACAGGGACAGAATGTTCACGCATTCTGAAATCTGAAAGAGAAGATGTTTCAGGGCATCTAGGGATTCCAACCTCTCTCTATTAAAAGGGAAGATCTGATCCTGATTTTTGCTGCTGGTGGTCTTCTTTTGCTAGCATATTGGAATATGGGGAAAAATAAATACATACAAGTCCCCTGCTTGTTAGCCACCCTGAGCCCAATCTTGGCTGGGGAGGGCGGGGTGTAAATAATATCATCATCATCATCATCATCATCATCATCATCATCATCATCATTTTAAAAAAACAAAAACCAGTCTAAGGAGACAAACTTAACTGTCCCCCTGACACTTTCCTTTGTTTAGTATTTAGCTTAGCATAGTAAAATTGCTCCCATGCCCATACAAAAAAAAAAAAGGTGTTATGCATTTTAGGGGTCTCGATTAGTGCTGGAAATTGAAATGTGGGGTGGTGGTGTTGAAGTGTGGGAGGAACACAAAAGAAACTCACAGAGAACAGGTTCCATGCTGAAGCTAAGCTTTAATGAAAGGAGGCGGTGCCTTGTCTGGGCTCTCCTATTAATAGCAACAATATTTAGAGCGGCTACTTCCTAGCCCTCCACCAAAAGAGGATCCTCCACCACAGGCAGTGTGTCCTCCCACTCGAACTGGCTCACAGCTGGCAGCAAGGACTGCTCCTGGGATGACCACATTACAGGGAGGTGGCTGGATGACTATATCAGATGGTGGCAGCTGACAGACGCAGCCAACGTTGCCCCCAGAGGTCAGGCCAAGGCTACTCGATGACACTCCTCCACCATAGGACGCCAAGCCCCCTGAGATGCCACCACCGCAAGGGGAGCACAGTGAGCCCAGACCCCCGACCGGGTAGCTGACGCAGGATGGGGCACAGGATGGGATGCAGCAGGGCTGGCAGGATGAGACGAAGCCACAAGACATCTTGGAGGGATGGAGCTGGGTCTGAAAGGACAGGTTGCGGTTTTGAGGATGGGTAAAACATCCACCCTCTTCATTCATGATTCATTCATTCTGTTTTGAGATAGTATCAGCAGCAGCACCTGCTTTGTAAACCTCTTTCAGCCCCCCCCCCCAACCCTCTTACAATCAACAGTTTATCATTTATTTTAAGAAAAACCAATGAATAATGATCACCAACACCAGCAGGGTCTGGGAGATACAGAGTGCAAAGCAGAAAATATTAAATCATAAGAAGCAATTCATTTAAAAAACCTATCATCTATGCAACCAAACCAGAAATAATGGAACAGTGGCTTCCTTCTTAGTTGTGGTGTCACTGGGGTGGCAAATGAAGTGACCTTGAGGGGCAGCTTCCATTTCTGGAATGCCAGCCCCACTGAGCTCTGTCTGCCTGCCTTATTATTAACTTTGAGGAAGGATGTAAAACCATTCCTGTCTGCCCAGGCATTTGGTGTCTGAGAAATCTGTTCCAGGAAACCCTGAAATTATTACTTAGGTGCACGTGATTATTTTTTTTTTTAGACTTTAGCTACATTTCTGGGTCTTCTCTCTTTTCACCATTAGCCCTCCCTCAGAACTACTGCTGCCAATGTACAATATTGAGATGATGACGCTCACCTAACTTACATGGTTGTTGCAAGCACACAACTCTGAGAAACACAGAAAGAATGAGTAGATCACGTGCCTTTCTACCTCATTTCCCCTGGTTCACTCCTTGGCCTCTCAAGGTAAGGCAGGAAAAGAGCCCTGTTCGAAACTCTGGAGAGCTACAACCAGTCTGTGTAGACCAGGAATAAAGGAACATCTGAGACCTTCCAGATGCTGATGAACTCCCACATCCATCAACTCTGCATGGCAGGGCCAAGGATGATGGGAGTTGTAGACCAGCAACTCCTGAAGAAGCAAAGATGTTCCCTAGCCATGGCGTAGACAATTGTGAACTTGACCCCATGGAAAAGACATCTTCCTCAAAATCTAACTCTCTAAAGTTCAGAAAGCAGAAGCAGTTCTAGGTTCAAAGAAAGAGATGCAGAGCATGCAGTTCATATGGAAGAGGCAATAAAAGATGTGAAATTCTCTCACTTACCAAGTTCTCAGTGAAATATTCAGGTGGAGCTGAGAGGAGCTGATGGAAGAATCGCCACTCAAAGGTCCTTTTATACGGTGCAAGGAGAGCAAGTCCCTCCCTTGAAGCCTAAAACGTCTACAGGTGTTCTGCCTAACAAAGTGCCTACTAATTAATCCAACCTGTTTTTATGTAGCCTTTCCTTACCTGACCTGTGTTTATTATTTTCAAATTGTACACTGCCAGTCCTCTTTCATCATCTAGCTGTTAATACCTGTGATTATTTAGTGCACTTTAAAAAATTGTTATTTTCCTCCTTTTCATAGACACAGGATTTTTTTCCAGCTGGAATCTGCCAGAACTCAGTTCTGGCAACCCTGTGGTGGACCCCATTGCCAATAAAAGGTAAAAGGCAAAGGACCTTTGGATGGTTAAGTACTGTCAAAGGAGTCTATGGGGTTGTGGCGCTCATCTCGCTTTCAGGCCAAGGGAGCCGGCGTTTGTCTGCAGACAGTTTTCTGGGTCATGTGGCCAGCAGGACTACTAAATCGCTACTGGCGCACGGAGGACCATGATGAGTGCCGGAGCGCACAGATACGCCGTTTACCTTCCCGCCAGAGCGGTACCTATTTATCTGCTTGCGCTAGTGTGCTTTAGAACTGCTAGGTTGGCAGGAGCTGGGACAGAGCAATGGAAGCTCACCCCGTCATGGGGATTTGAACCACCAACCTTCTGATCAGCAAGAGGCTCAGTGGTTTAGACCACAGTGCCACCCGTGCCCCTTGCCAATATAAGAGACCTTGGGAGGCATTTGTGGTGAGTACCAGCACCTCTTTTTCTAGGAAAATAGCACTGCATACACCTGTCAAGACTGCAAGCCCCCTTCAACTGCATCCTCAAGATGTTTGTACACTCCATTTTCTCATTCTGGGACAGTTTCCTCTGTTTTACAGAATTCCTTTTAAACTTTCTTCAAAATTCCTACTGATGTCAACATTAAACAACGCCTTCCACATTTAATTCAAAGGACAAGCATGGTGCTGCAGGGTTCTGTCCTGGGCCCATTGTTTTTCAATGTCTTTATAAATGACTGGGATGATGGAATTTGCAGATGACACCAAACGGGGAGGGAAACTAATGCTGCAGAAGATGGAACTGAGATTCAAGATGACTTTAACAGATTGGAGAACTTAGTGGATCACAAGCTTAACACCATGGGTAGGCAAACTAAGGCCTGGGGGCCGCATCCGGCCCAATCGCCTTCTAAATCTAGCCTGCGGACTGTCCAGGAATCAGCGTGTTTTTACATGAGTAGAATGTGTCCTTTTATTTGAAATGCATCTCTGGGTTATTTGTGGGGCCTGCCTGGTGTTTTTACATGAGCAGAATGTGTGCTTTTATTTAAAATACAACTCTGGGTTATTTGTGGGGCACAGGAATTCGTTCATATATTTTTTTCAAAATATAATCTGGCCCCCCACAAGGTCTGAGGGACAGTGGACTGGCCCCCTGCTAAAAAAGTTTGCTGACCCCAGCACACAAATCAATGGTGTTATACATTAGCAAAAACAGCTATTGCTATCAACAGAAGTATAGTGACCAGATCAAGGGAAATAATAGTCCCAGTCTATTCTGCCTTGGTTAGACCCCACCTGGAATACTGTGTCCCATAGAATACTGGGTGCCACAATTTAAGAAGGATATTGACAAGCTGGGAAGTGTGCAGAGGAGGGCAACCAAGATGGTCAAGGTCTGGAAACTAAGCCTTATGAGGAATGTTTTGAGAGAGTTGGGTATGTTTATCCTGGAAAACAGACTAAGAGTAGATATGGTAAAGGTAAAGGGACCCCTGATCATTAGGTCCAGTCATCACCGACTCTGAGGTTGCGGCGCTCATCTCACTTTATTGGCCGAGGGAGCCGGCGTACAGCTTCCTTCTGATCAGCAAGTCCTAGGCTCTGTGGTTTAGCCCACAGCGCCACCCGCGTCCCTAGTAGATATGGTAGCCATCTTCAAATATCTCGAGGGCTGTCACATGGAAGATGGAGCAAGCTTGTCTTCTCCTGCTCCAGAGGGTAGGGCTTGAACCAATGGCTTCAAGTTACAAGAAAGGAGATTCCAACCGAACATCAGGAAGAACTTTCTTTATTGAAGATTTTCTTGGAAGAACTTTCTGATGGAAAGAGCTGTTCAACTGTGGAACAGTCTCCTTCGGGAGGCTGTAGTCTCCTCTTCCTTGGAGGTTTTTAAGCAGAGCTTAAAAGCATGGTTATAGGTTCTTCAGCTGAGATTCCTGCATCACAAGGGATTGGACCACACAACCTTTGGACCTTCCAATTCCAGGATTCTTCGATTCTAGGATTTATGGTCATGGAAGCTTGCAGCAACTTTTGAAAAGAAAAAGAAAATAACAGGGGGAGAGAGATTCTGTCAAACTTTAGATTCATTCTCTAAATCAACGATGATGAAGGCCTGGAGCATGAATGAAGCTTCTTTAGCACCTCCCCTCTCTTTGATTTGGTGAAGCCATAGAATTAAATCTAAATACTCAGGCATGAGCCATCTGAGTTGCTAAAATGTCCAGTCACTAGTATTTGCTTTCTTTCATATTAGAGGGTTGGAGTGTTCAATTTTGGGATGAGCTGCTCAGATCTTTATGGCTCCTATTAGATCCTGGCTCCCATGGGAGTCATTAAAGCTGAAGTTATTAAATGAAAAACAGCAGGTGTTCTTACTCGGACAGCCTCAGGCAGCACCTTTTGGTATAAACACCACAACACACTTCCAAATAATAGTCAGGTTGGGTGCTAATTTGTGTCAAACCAACACTACCACTTTGTGATTTAAGAATATGTTTGTGTAAGGTTTTGATGAGGAATGGGTGGTCTTTCACAAGCCATTTACAGATGTCCTAGCATATGCATTACAGTAGCAGCTTGGTTCTAAACTTAATCCATTCCGGAAGTCCGTTCCAAAACCAAAGCGTTTCAAAACCAAGGTGTACTTTCCCATACAAAGTAATTCAAAATGGATTAATGTGTTCCAGACTTTTAAATACAACCCCTAAAACAGCAATATAACAAGAATTTTACTATCTAACAAGACTACTGATCCATAAAATGAAAGCAATAATCAATGTAAAAAAATAGGTAAAGAGACCCCTGACCATTAGGTCCAGTCGCAGACGACTCTGGGGTTGCGGTGCTCATCTCACTTTACTGGCTGAGGGAGCCGGCGTTTGTCCGCAGACAGTTTTTCCGGGTCATGTGGCCAGCCATTTCTGGCAAGCCATAGCAGCACACGGAAATGCCGTTTACCTTCCCGCCGGAGTGGTACCTATTTATCTACGTGCACTTGGCGTGCTTTCGAACTGCTAGGTTGGCAGGAGCAGGGACCGAGCAACGGGAGCTCACCCTGTCACGGGGATTCGAACCACCGACCTTCTGATCGGCAAGCCCTAGGCTCTGTGGTTTAGACCACAGCGCCACCCGCGTCCCTTAATAATCAATGTACTGTACTATAAAATAAATAAGACAGTATTGTAGATGATAAAAATTAAAAATACTTTTTTTCTTACCTGCACGGATGATACTCATTGTTTGGATGGGGGGGGGGTATCCATTTCTGCAGTCACACAATCAATCAATCTATCAGTAGCTGAACTGGGTTCCACACAGTCACAAAAACAAATTAACCAAAAAAGCCTCAAAAACAAAAATACAAAATAAATAGCAAAAGCAACAGCACCAAACCTAATCCGTTCCAGAAGTCCGTTTGACTTCTGAAATGTTGAAAAACCAAGGCTCAGCTTCTGATTGGTGCAGGTACCCCAGAAACAATAGCTGACAACAGCACCAGGTGTTTGACTTCTGAAAAACGTTCAAAAACCAGAACAATTCATTCCAGGTTTTCCGTGTTTGAGAACCAAGGCATTTGAGAACCAAGGTACCACTGTATTTTGCCCTTGTGAGGTTCACCAACTTTTTAGATTGGGGGCAAATTTGCAAACTGGGGAAACCATCATGGGCATCACAAACACTGCAACCACATGTGCATCACAACTTACTCTATTGCTTAAAGTTGTGGGTCTCTCACCACTTCCATTTGTTCAGTGCTTTCTTACAATTTACATCAGATCAGTAATACTTGTCCAAAATTCTTTTCATTCCTTTCGTGGCACAAAAATGTGAAAAATCGCTTTTTACCACTGTATCGGAACAAACAAAAAACTTCTTAAAACTGGTTCTCTACCTCACACTAATATTTTCCAATGCTCTCTCTTTTTGCACTCATAAAGGCATTGTGTTCAAGCACATATATCTGAGCAAAAGCAGTTTCCCTTTCCAGTGCCAATGTGTGTTGGCTGTGTGAACCCAATGTAAAAGTTGGTAATGACTGGGGAATGTACACCATTAAAATTGCCCCCGCTTCCATGGCTGTTAAGGAGGTTAGGGTCTTGTGCTGCCAGCACAAATCCTCTACATTAGGGACTATGTGGATAGCATTCCTTTAATGTCAGTTAAAGTAAGGCCAATTTTTCAACTTGCGCTTGTTGGATTCTCTGTTGGGGATTCTGGAGAAACAACAATATGATATTGTGTGCTTGTGCAAAGAAACACAGACCCTCCAAGTGTTTTTAATTTCCAGGGATGTCCCTGATTTAGAGAAACTGTACAGTGGTACCTCTGGATGCGAACAGGATCCGTTCCGGAGCCCCGTTCGCATCCTGAGTAGACCATAACATGCGACTGCGCGACTACACATGCACAGGTCGCATTTCGCTGCTTCCGCGCATACGCATGATGTCATTTTGAGCGTCTGCGAATGCACGAGCGGTGAAACCTGGAAGTAACGCATTCCGCTACTTCCGGGTCACCGCGGAGCATAACCTGAAAACGCTCAACCTGAAGCATGTTTAACCTGAGGTATGACTGTACTGGCTTCTGATTTGATCCTGGAATGTCCCACTTTTACTTAGGCTGTCCCTATTTTGATAGGAGAAATGTTGGAGGGTATGAAGTTATTCCACCCTCGAGCTCTCTGAAGGCAATCATTCTTTAGTGGGAGAACTGCACCACAAAATTCATAAGCATACATTTCAAGGGACGCGGGTGGCACTTTGGGTTAAACCACAGAGCCTAGGACTTGCCGATCAGAAGTTCGGTGGTTCGAATCCCCACGACGGGGTGAGCTCCTGTTGCTCGGTCCCAGCTCCTGCCAACCTAGCAGTAAAGCGAGATGAGTGCCGCAACCTCAGAGCCGGTCACGACTGGATCTAATTGTCAGGCGTCCCTTTACCTTTACCTTTTATACATTTCAAAGAATGGCTAAGTTTCAATTTCCATCTTGTTTTGGAAAGTGTAGATTTGATAGATTCAGTTTTAAATGCATACCAAATCAATTTTCTCCAAACGAAGCCCCAGAAATCTGAAAGACAAGAAACAGAAGCCATACTGTTGACCTTGTTGCCCAAATGGTCCTGAAGAAAATAGCTATTGTGACCTACCTTTAAAATTAATGGTCTGCTTGAAGGAAACTAACCTGCTATGTGGTGCTTAGACTTGTAATATTCTTCAATGAAAGGAGAAATTAGAGTGGAATAAGCACACCCAAACTTCTAGGATTAAGAAGGGGCAGTGATCACAAACCAAAACAGGGCTGTGATTGGAGCACCTTGACTTATGAGGAATACAGTAAATGATAGTCCTTGTGACCAAAGATGCCTTCTGGCTTCTTTGAAACCTGTATAAAAGCTCTCAGCATTGCTTGACACATCCAACAGCTTCTCTCGCCTCCTCTTGACTTCTCCTCTTCATCAGCTCTCACCGGTAAGTTGGATTTAACTCAACTTTCTTTACAGCTTGTAGATTGTGAGGTGCTTTTTTGCGGTGGTGTTTGTAAAACAGGTTTACTTGCTCTTACACTTCTCAAAATGACCGTCATTTTATGAGGTCCCTCTACCTTCCATAAATGATCAACACCTGCAGCTTCATGAACCAATGAAGCACCAGCTCTTGGGTCCAGTTTGTGCTAGGACAATGTCTCAGCTTTTTCTGTAGATGTACAGTGGTACCTCGGGTTACATACGCTTCAGGTTACAGACTCCGCTAACCCAGAAATAGTACCTCGGGTTACGAACTTTGCTTCAGGATGAGAACAGAAATCAGGCTGCAGCAGGAGGCCCCATTAGCTAAAGTGGTGCTTCAGGTTAAGAACAGTTTCAGGTTAAGAACCAACCTCCGGAACAAATTGAGTACTTAACCTGAGGTACCACTGTACTTGCCTGTCTTCCAAGGTGGACATCTGGGACTGCATCCAGCTAAGTCCTGCTCGACATAGACCTGTTGAAATGAATGGACTTAAGTTCAATACGGCCCTTGGTTCCAAGGGGTCAACTCTGAGTAAGTCTCACATGCATAGGCGTATTCATTTTTGTTCTTCACATCTCGTCCCAGGCTAACCTTCGACTTCTCCAACATGGTGTCCTGTTGTCTCCCATCTTGTGCCGTCTCATGTGGACCCATCTACCCAGTTAGCTCCTGCCAGCCTTGCTGTTCTCCATCCTGCGTCATTCCCTGTGGACCCATCTACCCAGTTAGCAGCTGCCATCAACCCTGCTCCTATCCATGTGGACCCATCGCTCCACTGTGTATCCAACCTTCCTGCCAGTCTTCCTGTTCTCCATCCTGCGTCATTCCCTGTGGACCCATCTACCCAGTTAGCAGCTGCCATCAACCCTGCCATCAATCCTGCTCCTATCCATGTGGACCCATCGCTCCACTGTGTATCCAACCTTCCTGCCAGTCTTCCTGTTCTCCATCCTGTGTCATTCCCTGTGGTCCCATCTACCCAGTTAGTAGCTGCCATTCTTCCTGTATCTCATCGTGCCTGCCATCCTGTGTCATTCCAAGTGGGCCCATCTATCCAGCTAGTAGCTGCCATTCTTCCTGCATCCCAATCAGTATCTGCAATCCCTGTGGTTCTCCTTGCTAAAGAGTCAAGGGACAACCCCCCGGTACACAATCCTGTTGGGAATTGGAAAAAATATGGTACGGATTCATGGCTAAGCTTATGGGTATAGGGTACAGGTGCCAAAAATGCTAAGCTTTCACAGTTCTAGCTGAGGTTGGTTCTGTGCCTGCACAGCATCTTTGAGACTCAGTCCCTGCATTGATGTTCTTTCACCCTTTATTTTCTGGAAAAAACCCCTTTGCTAGCTTTAAAGGTGGCTCTCTTTAACCAGGAAAGTGTGACACATTGTGGTCGGTTTTCCCTGCCAAAGGAGTTCTGTCTGCATTCCCATTGCAAGTAGTAGATTCAGTTCACCCACTGCTCCCGTCTCTTCATTGTTTTCTATGTGGTATCTTCTTGAAAACTGCAAATGGTCTTGATCTGTTCACTTCATGCTTGTTTCTCAATAAAGTCTACTCTATGCAAGGAAAGATTTGTCTCCTGGTCTCTTTTAATTCGTTTGTTAAAAATCTCAGCAACAACAGAGTCTACCAAGTCTGAGAAATAGTTAATGCAGTTACTGTACCACAGTTGCATCATCTCTGACTATTGACCATGATGTCTGGGGCTGATGGGAGATGGAGCCCAGCAATACAAGAATAGAGATAACTGCCTAATGCTGAATCAGACCTTGGTCCATGTGACCATGTGACTTGGTCCATCTGACTGCAGCTCTCCAGAAAGTCAGTCTCTCCAAGCTCTGTCTGGAGACCCCAATAATTCAATGTGACATTTTCTGCATACCTGAATAATAACAATAACAATAACAATAACAATACCCCACCCATCTGGCTGGGTTTCCCAAGCCACTCTGGGCGGTTCCCAACAGAATTAAAAGCACAATAGGACATCAAACATTAAAAACTTCCCTAAACATGCTCTATCATTGAGCTTCCTCAAAAGGAAGCCTCCCATAGTGCTTTACTTACACTCACATTTATATATATATATATATATATATATATATATATATATATATATATATATAAACATTAAAATAAAATAATCCCAATTACATCATCAGGAATAGGTGGACTATTCCTGCATAAATGGCACATATTTGAAAATGTCAATTTAATATTCTGTTTCCTTTGAAGGCAAGAGTGGATTCAGCCTGCCAGATTGTAGGCAGATACTTTTTCTTTCATTCCACCCACCCCAGAACTGGATGTAAGTTGAAGGCACGGTCACGTCTTTTAAAATGAACGGAGACTGCTCATTTTCAGAATGATTGCAGCAATGGGTACAGTAAGGGAACATACTTTGTAGGGTTGAGGTGGGGAAAAGTGTCATGGCTGGAAAACGTCACCCACCAATAACAACCCTGTTTCCCCTAAGGATTCTGCATGGCTAAAATGGGAAATCTCCATTCATTTCCATAGGGAATGGTATAGCTGAGGCATGTCCAACTCACAAGAGAATGTGATCTACTCCCAGTATATATATAAAAAAACCTGCCGGTGATCAACCCATTGTCACTGGCGAGAGGAGGAGCGTGTGTTTTTTAGGGGGGAGTGCCCAGAGTTGTTGAGTCATGATCCCGCGATCTACCCACGATCTACGAAGATCACCCCGGTGATTTACCTGTTGATCGCAGCCAACCGGTTGGACAGCTAGATAAATCCCTTTAATTTAATGGGATAAATCCTTCCCCCCAAATCCCAGCAGTTTTGTAGGGCCAGGGGGAAATACTCCATGTTGATTAAAAGTCAGACCAGTGCAATATCACCTGCGGGATTTGCAGTCTTTCTACCAGACCCTTGCTAGGCTTAAACGCTCAAAAGCAGAACTCAGCCAGAAAAGTCTCCTGGAGAGGAAGATAGATGAAGGTGCCTCAGCTAAGTGGAGGTCCCAGGTTTGGTCCATGGAAGGCCTAAGTAGGGCTGGCAGAGAACTCCACCTGAAACTCTGGAGAGCCACCACCAGTCAGCGTAGATAGGTTATTTACGTATTTATTTATCACCCACCTTTCACCATAAGGTCCCAGTGTTGGTTACATCATTAAAAGGCACCATTAGAAACAATTGTTGAATGATACTGAGCTAGAAAAACCAAGATGGACTAAGGATCTGGCTCACTATAAGGCAGCGGACAGTTTTCCTACCAACTCTTCAGTCTGTATCAATGCTGCACAGAGTACCGAGGCAAAGAAAGCTGAAAAATCTGGACTCCCTCCATCTAATAGTAAACAAAATAAGAATAATAGTAATAATAGTAACAGTAATAATAATAATAATAATAATAATACATTCTTATTTACACCCACCCATCTGGCTGGATTTTAGAAACATTCTATATGATGATGATGATGATGATGATGATGATGATGTCAGCATTATTAACGAAGGGATGCGGGTGGCGATGTGGTCTAAACCACAGAGCCTAGGACTTGCTGATCAGAAGGTCGGTGGTTCGAATCCCCACGACGGTGTGAGCTCCCGTTGCTCAGTCCCTGCTCCTGCCAACCTAGCAGTTCAAAAGCACGTCAAAGTGCAAGTAGATAAATAGGTACCGCTCCTGCAGGAAGGTAAACGGCGTTTCTGTGTGCTGCTCTGGTTCGCTGGCCACATGACCTGGAAGCTGTACGCAGGCTCCCTCGGCCAGTAAAGCGAGATGAGCACCGCAACCCCAGAGTCGGTCACGACTGGACCTAACGGTCAGGGGTCCCTTTACCCTTTACCTAATGCCAATGAAGGCACATATATCTGTTGGTGTATTAGATTTTGTTTAATGAATAAATATGCTAAATATATTAATGCTGTATTTAACTGCATAATTATTTATACACACGCACACACACACACTATATATATATTAATGCTGTTTATTCAATAACACTAACCTTAATTTACAATATGGAAATTTATTTCAGTGTCAAAGGACTACTGTTTCCCACTTGGTCTGTAAAGTGCTGATTCCTGGGGGCTGAACCCCTCTGAGCCCCCCAGTATTTGTTAGTGGGGTCTGTGCCCCCTCAATGCTCATCTGGGCACGATGCCCAGATGTGTTGCTGTTGCGTATGATGCCTGGACACGGCACGATTGTTTGCAACATCTGGTCTTTGCGTAGTCACATGAGCTGGGTATATGGTGGCTCCTCCTCCTCCCTCTGCTGCTGCTGTGGAGAGGAAGCAGCCCCTGGACCATGGCTGTGGCAGGAGAAGGAGGAGATGGAGGATCCACCGCCCGTGGAAGCCAAGCTGCCACGTGACACCTGGATGTCACGTGCGACAGTGTTGCATGACATCGTGACACCACGTGTGATGCCAGGACGCAACGTTCTGATGTCATGAAGTCACGTACAACGTCAACCCCCCCCCAAGTATCTTTCCGGAGTCAGTGTGTCTGGTTAGACCTCCCTGTCCTAAGTGCTAGAGGTGGTGGTCTGGGCCACATTCCTGGATTGATGGAGCCATGCTGCTGGTCAACCTACCCAGAAGAGGCATGCTGGAGCCACAGTTGATAAGTGCTCACAAGATTATAGCAAGGGGGGTGGGTGCAGTAGGTGCAGTCTGCCCTGGGTGTCCCCACTGAGGGGGGTGACAAAATGGCGGGTGGCGCTAACAGCGGGGCCTGCAGCATGCCTGAGCCATGCGTCTCTGGTGCCTGCAGACTCCACACTGTCCGCCCACTGCCTCTCCCCCAACTGTAGGGCAGCTGAGGCCCCATGGCACGCCCTGTCCCTATGGGTGTGATGCGCCCCGTCCCATCCTTATGGGCACTGCCCGTCCCATTCCTATGGGTGCCATGCACCCTGTCCTGCCTCTATGGGTGGTTTGCCCTGCCCCAGGTGCCCAAGAGGCTTCCTCTGCCACTGCTACTAGTCAGGTTAAATAGAAGGAGGCAACGTTTTGTGGTTCGCCTCAGTTGCCAACATGTCTCAGGCTTTCTAAAATATTTTCTAAAATTGGGACTGAAAACAAAATGGCAGCCAATGCAGCAGAGTAGTCAAAATGGTTCCTTTCGGATAACTCCGGAATCAGGGGCATAGGGCCTCTGCATACCAGTTGCTAAAGATCACAAACAGGAGAGTGATTCAGCTTCTGCTTGTGGGTTCCCCAGAGTTGTCTTGTGTGCATGAGAAGGTGGCACCACTGTGGGCTAAACCACTGAGCCTCTTGGGCTTGCTGATCAGAATGTTGGCGGTTCGAATCCCCATGATGGGGTGAACTTTGGTTTCCGTCACAGTGTCCCGTTGCACCAGAAGCGGTTTAGTCCTGCTGGCCACATGACCCAGAAAACTCTCTGTGGACAAATGCCAGCTCCCTTGGCCTGAAAGCAGAGATGAGCGCTGCACCCCATAGTTGAATTTGACTTGACTTAACCATCCAGGGGTCCTTTGCCTTTACCACAATGAGAACAGAATGCTGGACTAGATCAGCTTATGGTCTGATCCTGCAGGGCTCGTCTTATGTGTTTGAGAAAGAATCATAGAATCATAGAGTTGGAAGAGACCACAAGGGCCATCGAGTCCAACCCCCTGCCAAGCAGGAAACACCGTCAGAGCACTCCTGACATATGGTTGTCAAGCCTCTGTTTAAGACCTCCAAAGAAGGAGACTCCACCACACTCCTTGGCAGCAAATTCCACTGTCAAACAGCTCTTACTGTCAGGAAGTTCTTCCTAATGTTTAGGTGGAATCTTCTTTCTTGTAGTTTGGATCCATTGCTCCGTGTCCGCTTCTCTGGAGCAGCAGAAAACAACCTTTCTCCCTCCTCTATGTGACATCCTTTTATATATTTGACCATGGCTATCATATCACCCCTTAACCTCCTCTTCTCCAGGCTAAACATGCCCAGCTCCCTTAGCCGTTCCTCATAAGGCATCGTTTCCAGGCCTTTGACCATTTTGGTTGCCCTCCTCTGGACACGTTCCAGTTTGTCAGTGTCCTTCTTGAACTGTGGTGCCCAGAACTGGACACAGTACTCCAGGTGAGGTCTGACCAGAGCAGAATACAGCTGCACTATTACTTCCCTTGATCTAGATGCTATACTCCTATTGATGCAGCCCAGAATTGCATTGGCTTTTTTAGCTGCCGCGTCACACTGTTGGCTCATGTCAAGTTTGTGGTCAACCAAGACTCCTAGATCCTTTTCACATGTACTGCTCTCAAGCCAGGTGTCACCCATCTTGTATTTGTGCCTCTCATTTTTTTTGCCCAAGTGCAAAAAGAGAAACCCCATAACTTGTTTAAGCCAGCCACTTGGGTTAGCAGATGTGTGCACATGATTAACATTTTTTTTTTAGTACAGACCCTCTGTATATTTTTAGGATGTTAAGATCTGCATCACTTTTGATGCTGCCGTGACCATTGCTGAACTCATGCTGTCCACCTTTTGCTGGTTTTATGTTGTATTAGCTTTATAAAGTTTAAGAACCTGATCTCAGTATTTGGTATGTTATGAGCTGCCCAGAAAACATTCATAACTGGGCGACACAGAAGCCTTGAGAAAGAAGGAGAAGGAGGAAGAGAATCAAGGTTCCAACAGGGGAAAAACCCAACTTATTCCCAATGGCAGAATTTGGGTGTTTTTTTGCAGAAAACAGAAAGTGGCATTCTTTGATTCAGGGCAGATTAAAGAAAGTGCTCCTTCATGCAGTGTGTGGTTAAACAAAGAAACTCTCTCACACAGGAAGCAGTGATGGTCACCAACTTGGATGGCTTTAAGAGAGGATTGGACAAATTCAAGGAGTCCTGCCTGGAGGTTTCCCACTGGCTAAAGGTAAAGGTAAAGGTACCCCTGCCCGTATGGGCCAGTCTTGACAGACTCTGGGGTTGTGCGCCCATCTCACTTAAGAGGCCAGGGGCCAGCGCTGTCCGGAGACACTTCCGGGTCATGTGGCCAGTGTGACAAAGCTGCATCTGGCGAGCCAGCGCAGCACACGGAAACGCCGTTTACCTTCCCGCCAGTAAGCGGTCCCTATTTATCTACTTGCACTTTGACGTGCTTTTGAACTGCTAGGTGGGCAGGCGCTGGGACTGAGCGACAGGAGCGCACCCCGCCGCGGGGATTCAAACCGCGACCTTTCGATCGGCAAGCCCTAGGCGCTGAGGCTTTTACCCACAGCGCCACCCGCGTCCCTTGGCTAATTTTGGCTTAATTTTGACTTCTTGTTGGCTGATTTGAGAACGAGTTGCTGGACTGAATGGGCCACTGGCTCTTCTTCTGTTCTTGGATGAATTTAGAAAACAAACCCAGTAGTCAAATATTTCCATGCAATACAGTAGATTTTATTGAAAGAGAAACATGGGGGAAAAAAATGTTGAATATACTTTCAGTTTCAACAGACCACCAAGCAGAAAAACGAACAGTTGTTGTTTTGTTTTCAATAAATGCACCAGAAAATTGTAAAAAGAACATATAACTAAAGTTTTCTCAGAGCTAAGGAAAATGAGAATAGAATTGGGGTCCTTGTATTTATATGTATTCTCTACCCTTAGCCACTGAAGCCAATTATGACATACATAGTCTTTGTATGCAGTTAAAATTTCATCGTCAAATTAGTCACTGGTCTGATTTTTCTTTCAGGGGGGGCGGGTGGATGCACACACATTTGCAGGTATATCTTAAACCAAATGAATTACTGGACTTAAACTATGGGTAGTCTCTGAGTAGATCCATTGGAAATAATGGTCTTAGGTTAATCCTGTCCATTAATTTCAATGGGTCTAAAGATACCAAGGGTAGCCATTAGATGAGTGGAACTATGACATGAAAGGAGCTTTGAAAGGATGAGCAATGTTTCTTATATCTAGAGTTGTGAGAATGTATCTATTGCTCTTTTGAAGGGAGGTTCGATTTTTTAAAAAAGTCACCTGGACTCCTGCTGAACAGAACTGGCATCACAGCCAGAAAAAGGATTTGTTTCCAGCAAGAAGCAAAATGTTAACACCAGTTATCAAAGGAGTCATAGAAACTAGAGTAGACCTTAGATAGAACTGTGAAAACTCAGCACTTTTGATACCCCTTGTATCCCTTGATAGTTCCACTCAGAGTGAATTCAATGAAAATAATGGACAGGACTTAGGTCCAATATTTTCAATGAGTCTACTCTGAGTTGAACTTATTTGGATGCAACCCATACGCTTAGCCATGAATCTGTACCATAATATTCAATTTCCTGTGTAATTGTCTACCAGGGAAGCTGCCCCTTGGCATTTTAACAAGGGGGACAGCAAGGTATGCAGGATTGGGCACAGGGCTGGCAGCTGCTAACTGGATAGATGGGTCCACTTGGAATGACGCAGGATGGGAGGCAGGATTGATGGCAGATGCTCACTTGATGGACAGGTCCACACGGAATGGAGCAGACTGGGACACTGCAGGGTTGGCAGCTGCTTACTGGATAGATGGGCCCACATGGAACGGCACAGGACTGGACATGGGAAGGCTGGCAGCTGATGATCTGATGGACAGGTCCACATGGAATGGAGCAGGATGGCTGGCAGCTGCTAACTGGATAGGTGGGTCCACAAGGGACAACACAGGATGGGACACTGCAAGACTTGACAACACTGGGCTGGACACACTGTGGCTGGCAGCTGCTTGCTGGATAGATGGGCCTGCATGGAACGGCACAGGACTGGACATGGGAAGGCTGGCAGCTGATGATCTGATGGACAGGTCCACATGGAATGGAGCAGGATGGGACACATGAGGGCTGGCAGCTGCTAACTGGATAGATGGGCCCACATGGAACGGCACAGGACTGGACATGGGAAGGCTGGCAGCTGATAATCTGATGGATAGGTCCACACGGAATGGAGCAGGATGGCTGGCAGCTGCTAACTGGATAGGTGGGTCCACAAGGGACAACACAGGATGGGACACTGCAAGACTTGACAACACTGGGCTGGACACACTGTGGCTGGCAGCTGCTTACTGGATAGATGGGCCCGCATGGAACGGCACAGGACTGGACATGGGAAGGCTGGCAGCTGATGATCTGATGGACAGGTCCACATGGAATGGAGCAGGATGGGACACATGAGGACTGGCAGCTGCTAACTGGATAGATGGGCCCACATGGGGTGGTGCAGGATGGGACACTGCATGACTTGACCCCACAGGGATGGCCACAGAGAGGAACTGTGTAGGATGGGGTGCAGCAAGACTGGCCACAAGGAACAGTGCAGCATGGACCAGAATAACAGGAAACCATTTTGGAGATGATGCAGGTGAGCCTGAAAGAAGAACAGACTGAATAAAACCAAAATCTTTTTGAAACTTGAAATAAAACCATTTCAAATTTAAAACTAGAATCTAAAAGAATGCAAAATTTTCATATAGTGTGATCACATCTTACACACGTTTAACTTGCGCGATTTCAGCCACAAGCAGTTGAAAGCAGACCGGTTGAAATTGCACGAGTTCAGTGTAAGCAAGGTGGAGAGCTTAAAGCTCATTTTGGGTTAGGACTGCTTGGGTAACTTGGCACAAAAAGAGATGTCAAGCTCTCTGCCTCGCTTGCAGATCAAGGCCTGCTTGGCAACACAGCTAAAGGCAAGTCTACCGAATTTGCACTTGTCAGAACAACACACGAACTGTTATACATCCATCTTTCAAAAATGCACATATTCCTGAAAACAACACGCAAATGCATGACATTAAAGGATTGTTTTCATATATTGGGGAAATTTACCATATTTTTCTCCCTATAGGGCGCACCGGCCCATAGGGCGCACCTAGTTTTTTGGGGCGCACCGACCCCTCTCACTCTCCAGGCTTCAGCAAAAGCCTGCATTCGCCCCATAGGATGCACACACATTTCTCCTTCATTTCTGGAGGGGAAAAAGTGCGTCCTATAGGGCGAAAAATACGGTACATACAAAAATGTGTGTTTTGGAAGAAATTTGTACTAAAATGCTAACAAATTTTCATGAAGACATTTTTCTTGCATTTAAAGCAAACAGGTGTGGAAATGTGGAGAAGAGAAGGTTGGGAAAATGAGTCAAGAGAAGCCAGTGTAGAAATAGTTCCAGGCCCCTTCCTTTAAATATATAAATCCAACTTACCGGCAATAGCTGATGTTGAGAAGTCAAGAGGAGGTGAGAGAAGCTGCTGGAAAGATCTGAGTAATGCTGAAAGCTTTTATAAAGATCTCACTGGGAGCCTGAGGGGTATGAGGTGGCCCAGGACATTCATTATACATTTCATAAGCCAAATGGCCACATTTGCCAGCCTTTCGTGTTTTGTGATCATATGCCCCTTCCTAATCTCATTGTGGATTCCACCCTTTCATTGGAGAATATTACAGGGATAATTGGGACATTTCATCAGCCAGAGGTCATTAAGTTAGAGATCATTTGTATTAGCTGTTAATTTTCAGGGTCATTCTTTACAGTACGCCTAGTAAAATGACTCCCTGTCCTGCAGATTATAGATACTCATTTGGAGAAGTGGGCAATTTGGGGCTCTCGGATTTCACTAGCGCCTTGTGTGACCCTAACATTTGTCACCCCCTGCCTCTTGCGCTCTGTTACACAACATTGATGCGGTTGCCCCTGAAGCATGGCACTCAGTGCCACCACACTGTTTGTTCCACCTCAAAACTGCCTCTGTTTGAAGGTGAAGGATGGGTTTTTTTCCCATACAACAGCATCAAGCTACTGTGATGGCCTGGGACTCGGACTCGGACTCGGAACCCGAGGAGTCTCAGTCTGCACCAGATCCTTTGCCTCAGGCATCATCTGAACCAAGTCTGGGGCCTGATCCTGAAGAGTCCCTGTCCGCACAGGTTCCCCTGCAACAAGCACCAGCTGGGCTGAGTCAGGGGCCTGAGTCTGCCCTGGCTCCAGATGCGGGGATGACCTCGTTGCCTCCAGCTGGACCATCACTTACAGCTGCTCCAGTACCAGTTGCGTCAGGGGAGGCTGAGGTGGCCTCTGGCTCTAGTCACCCACCGATGTCTCCCGAGCTACAGAGACTGAGGTCTGAGAGAAGAAGAGACCTGAGTACTCGCAGGAGGATTGCTTGCCTTCAGGTGAAACAGGGAGGTGAGTTGCCGGGGGATCAGGACTGGCCACTACCCCGACAAAGATAAAAGGCTGTCAGACCCTGCCCCAGGTTGTGGGAGCAACATTGCTGTATGCTAGATCCTGCACCTGTCCTTGTCTGGTTTCCTGCCTCGTGTCCTGCCTTGGCCCTGTAGGACTGACTCCTAGCGCAGCCTTCGGATTCTGGACCAGTCCTGGACTGCATTTCATGGGTTACCCCCGGGCCCAGCACAGCTACATACAGTGGTACCTCTGGTTATGAACTTCATTCATTCCAGAGGTCCATTCTTAAGCTGAAACCCTTCTTAACCTGAGACACGCTTTCGCTAATGGGGCCTCCTACTGCTGCCGTGCCACTGGCGCATGACTTTCACTCACATCCCGGGACAAAGTTAGCAACTAGGGGCATCTACTTCCGGGTTAGCGGAGCTTCTTACCCGGATCATTTGTAAGGAGGATGGTACATAACTCGAGGTTCCACTGTAATTCTCTCTGTGTGTTCAGATATTTGGAGATGGCTATCGTATCACCTCTGAATCATAGATATACAAGGTGTGACGAGAAAGTTTGGTGAATGGTCACAGAAATCGGAGAAATATTCAAACATACATACCTTACAGGCCTTCAAAGGAGGCCCCCTCTGATACAATGCACCATTGACAACGTTCGTAGAACTGTTGGAAACTTCTGGAGAAGTCCTATTTACGTACTGCTTTCAGTTTCCTCATCACAGCAGCTTGCATGTTTGAAATGTTGGGAAATCTGTGCCCTTTCAGTGTAGATTTCAGTTTGGGAAAAAGAAAGAAACCCCTGGATGGTTAAGTCCCGTCAAAGACCACTATGGGGTTGTGACGCTCATCTCGCTTTCAGGCCGAGGAAGCCAGGGTTTGTCCACAGACAGCTTTCCGGGTCATGTGGCCAGGAGGACTAAACTGCTTCTGGTGCAATGGGACACTGTGATGGAAACCAGAGCGCACGGAAACGCCATTTACCTTCCTGGCACAGCGGTACCTGTTTATCTACTTGCACTGGCGTGCTTTCAAAATGCTAGCTTGGCAGGAGCTGGGACAGAGCAACAGGATCTCACCCCGACATGGGGATTTGAACCGTCAACTTTCTCATCGGCAAGCCCAAGAGGCTCAGTGGTTTAAACCACAGTGCCACTACATTACACTACAGTAATGTCCTCTGTTTTGTGACTTATTGAAACATTTATTATTATTATTACAGTGGTACCTCGGGTTACAGACACTTCAGGTTGCAGACGCTTCAGGTTATAGAGTCTGCTAACCCAGAAATAGTACCTAAAGTTAAGAACTTTGCTTCAGGATGAGAACAGAAATCGTGCGGCAGCAGCAGGAAGCTCCATTAGCTAAAGTGGTACCTCAGGTTAAGAATAGTTTCAGGTTAAGAACGGACCTCCAAAATGAATTAAGTTCTTAACCCGAGGTACCACTGTATTTCCTTCAAAACCCCATGGATGAACTCATAAATTTATGCCAAAGTGCAACCTTTGTTTTTGTTTGCTTGCTTAAGTACTTCAAATATGGCCCTTGAAATCAAGAAAGACAAACACCCAGTCCCTGTGCAGGTGCCATGAGGACAAACATTTCAGTGTGCTTGAATTGGATTAGTATTTGGATTGGAATAATAGTAATGATAAACATAATAGCAACCTGGATTTTCGTGCAAAGTAGCTATTCCTTAGAAGTTTTATGTGGTGTCTTCAGGAAAATCTGCCCTCTGGAGCACCCAGGAGCACTTGAGTAAGAACACCTGGCATTTGCCAGGCTATAACTTTGGCCTTAATTACTATTAAGGCAGCCAAGCATTAATCTCAGCAGCACATTCATTGAGACTCAGTGCTTTCCCTCGCCTTCCTCCTTAAACTGCAACTCAATCCCTCTAATATTCAGGAAAACAGCCCTCCTGCCATTTAACAGCTCTGGAGAGTGTGCAACCACACATTTATATTTAATTCTATGGCTTCAGCAAACCAGAGAGTGAAGACGGGACAGAGAAGGTATTGACCCCATGGGCGGCAGCTTCGAAAAATCCAAATTCCCAGCAAAGAATAATGAGGAAAGGAACTGAAAATAAGACTGTCAATATCATACTGTGTTCCTCTGATCTCAATTCCTCTAATAGTAAAACCTAAAGCAAAACTTGCTGCTGTAACCAAAATAGTATCCCTGCACAGGGAACTGAAGAGAACTCAAGAAACCTTGAGCTGCTCCATCAAAGGGCGATGAAGTCTTGGTGAAGAATTTGGAAGAGCCATCTAGGAATTTACCACTGCAAGTGCTACAACAGTCTAATGAAAGATCTGACTTCCCAAGAACAAACCCTCTGAAGACCTCTGCAGACACCCCATCCCCTATAATACATTCATCTCGCTCTCCTTCTGTGGAGGCCTCACTCCTAATACTGCCCCACATAATAAGGGTTCACAAAATCTTTGAAATTCCACCGACATGGGGAGTTCTGTGAAGGGTTGTTGTCAGGGAACTGCCATCGGAGCCTAGAGTGGAGGTAAGGCTCCCTAACGATGCAGGAGAAGGGACCAGCAGGGAGAGAGAGCAAACTTCCTTTGAGGAAGGAAATAGGAGGGACACCAGGAAGCAAGGGGGGACTGCGGAGAGAGGGCTCCAAGACTCTTCCACAGAGACCAGCGGGGAGAGCCCAGGACCTCCGTTGGGCACGCCCACTCTGCGCAGGAGACTTCTGCGCAGAGAGGCTAGACGGAGACTTGGGGTGAAAGAATTTTTATGCTGGAAGAAGTTCAGAAAACGCCCACTGACGGATTCTGCCAGCGACTGACACAGCCATGGAGAAAGGGCTGTCCAGCCAGGGAAAGGTTTAGCCAGGCAACGTTGCCTAGAGCTGCAGCACCCTTTACGCCCAAGCAACCCCCAAGTCCCTTTACAGTTGTGTTTGGGGTAAGTGGTAGTACTTATACTCACCCCAGTGGTACAGGACGAGAGGGGGTGTGAGGATACGCAGAGCTTACAGAGTTAACAGCTCAAGGAATGACGTCATGTCACTGGGGGTGTATTTGCATACGGGTATTGTACTTTGTTATGTGAACACTTTTACTTTCTGTTTTGGCTGTGTTATGTACTGAGTTGAATAGGATCCAAACTGCAGCAGTCTGATTGGTCCTAGAACAATAGGATCCAAAAGGCAGCAGTCTGATTGGTCCTAGAACAATAGGATTCAGAATGCAGCAGTCTGATTGGTCCTAGAGCAATGCAGCAGTATGATTGGTTGGCAGGAACTACCCAATCATGCTCCAGATAGAAGTGAATCCACAACCTGATTGGCTTACAGTAGAATTCCGGAATTAGCCAATCATGTGCAGCCCATTGTGTAAATAATGTATATAAAGCAGATACTTTGAGGGGACTTTCATTCATTCCTCCTCACCACTATGAGCTGAATAAAGAGCATGAAATCACTTTGCGACTCTGAGTATATTTCAGGCTGTGACAGGAGAAGCATCATGTCTTTGCTCTCTCCTGGCTGATTTGTTGTTTTGCTGCTGTACAATAAAGTTTCATAGAATAGAAGAAGCTGTTGCGTGTGTGGGTCCCCAAGCCACCTCTCAAAATAATTCACACATCACACATAATTTAAGTTTAAGGTTTTTGGGCACTATTTTGGCCACAACTTTATTAAAATACAAAATCTGTGAGTGGTTGCTTAGACATTGGTTATGACTATCTGTCCCCCCGCCTGGGACAGAACTGACATTCTGAACTCCATCGGAAGCCAGTGAAGGGAAAGATAATGTTGGGGATCATAGAATCATAGAATCATAGAGTTGGAATAGACCACAAGGGCCATCGAGTCCAACCCCCTGCCAAGCAGGAAACACCATCAGAGCACTCCTGACATATGGTTGTCAAGCCTCTGCTTAAAGACCTCCAAAGAAGGAGACTCCACCACACTCCTTGGCAGCAAATTCCACTGTCGAACAGCTCTTACTGTCAGGAAATTCTTCCTAATGTTTAGGTGGAATCTTCTTTCTTGTAGTTTGGATCCATTGCTCCGTGTCCGCTTCTCTGGAGCAGCAGAAAACAACCTTTCTCCCTCCTCTATGTGACATCCTTTTATATATTTGAACATGGCTATCATATCACCCCTTAACCTCCTCTTCTCCAGGCTAAACATGCCCAGCTCCCTTTGCCGTTCCTCATAAGGCATCGTTTCCAGGCCTTTGACCATTTTGGTTGCCCTCCTCTGGACACATTGAGCTGAGCGTCAGTTCCTCACCGCTCACCCAACCAGCTCCCCAAGGCTTGCCGGCCCTGATCCCATTTCAGGGATTGGACGAAATCGTGGCAAGCCCCAGGATTCCTTTAACGGAATTCCCTTCAGCGCAATTGGAGGGGCAGGCACAGCCTATCCTGACCCCTCCACCACCAGCATATTATAACCAATGCCTAACTGCAACCTTACAAGTTGTGACGAATTGCTAAGTAATAGGCAAAAACCAAGTGGCACCAGCCAATCAGCCAAATGGCAAAATTCCTACTAGGCCCCTGCACCAAGGCAGATGACTCCATGACAGGCAAAGCAAGGTCAACCGGAAAGAGGGCGGGCGGGCGGGTGATCCGATGCATTCTGCTAAAGAGAAAGCAAAAGGCAGAGTGCCCCAATATTTAAAGTCTATGGTCCCACCCACCAATTTGCTACATGCAATTTGCCCCAGCAACCCGGTCAGCCAATCGTTGCACCAGGCAGTAGCCATTAACCTGCCTGGCAACAGAGGGCTGGCCTGGCGGCCCACACCGCAACCCGTGCTCTCATTTTAGGGAGAACACGCTTTGTACGAGAGTTTCACTGCATGGCTGAGATTCCTTCCACGCAGACACACGGCTGCTCAAGATACTCTGCTGTAGCCAGGAGAAGCAGATTGGCACAGTGGAAGCGGACTGGACACCACAACATTGACACTGTTCGCAGCCTTGACGGACACTCGATGGAACAGGAAGAGTGACTAGTGGGGTGCCACAGGGTTCTGTCTTGGGCCCGGTCTTATTCAACATCTTTATCAACGACTTGGATGATGGACTCAAGGGCATCCTGATCAAATTTGCAGATGACACCAAACTGGCAGGGGTGGCTAACACCCCAGAGGACAGGATCACACTTCAAAACGACCTTGACAGATTAGAGAACTGGGCCAAAACAAACAAGATGAACTTTAACAGGGAGAAATGTAAAGTATTGCACTTGGGCAAAAAAAATGAGAGGCACAAATACAAGATGGGTGACACCTGGCTTGAGAGCAGTACATGTGAAAAGGATCTAGGAGTCTTGGTTGACCACAAACTTGACATAGAGGAGGGAGAAAGGTTGTTTTCTGCTGCTCCAGAGAAGCGGACACGGAGCAATGGATCCAAACTACAAGAAAGAAGATTCCACGTAAACATTAGGAAGAACTTCCTGACAGTAAGAGCTGTTCGACAGTGGAATTTGCTGCCAAGGAGTGTGGTGGAGTCTCCTTCTTTGGAGGTCTTTAAGCGGAGGCTTGACAACCATATGTCAGGAGTGCTCTGATGGTGTTTCCTGCTTGGCAGGGGGTTGGACTCGATGGCCCTTGTGGTCTATTCCAACTCTATGATTCTATGATTCTAGGAAGATTCAGCACAGACAAAATAAAATGATTCCTACAGCACGTAGCTAAAGCTATGTAATTCAATATGGCAAGAGGCCGTGATGGCCACCAATTTGGATGACCTTAAAAGAGGATGATAAACACTCCTGGAGGACCAGGCTATCAATGGCTACAGCAGACGAATTTTATCAGACATAAAGTGGATCTGCCATAAATGGCAGAGTCACACCTCAGTGAAAGCCACCTTAAACAAAAAAATCCATTCAGCAGGGACCTAAACATCATGGCGCTGTCTGATTTCAACTAGGAGATGATTCCATAGGGCTGGAGCTGGAGAAATCCTCTACAGGTATTAACCCATGGCTTTTAATATTCTGAAATAATAGGCAGTTTTAGAGTGTTATGCGTGAATCCTATTATAAGAGGAGGGGAAGGCAGTAAGTAGATGATCACAAAGCAAGAGGGTGATGAGTCAACATGTGCAGCATGTTTCACCCCAAGTCAGCAGCTGACACGACCCATACCCTTACAGCTCCCACAGGAACAGAATAAAAAGGGCTCTCAACTCAGAATACCTCTTACTAACTGCATCCAACCTCTAGCCTTCCTTGAAGAAGGAATTGACTTTTTACCTTTATCTTAAACGGCCTTGGTCCAGTATATCTGAAGGAGCGTCTCCACCTCCATTGTTCTGCCCGGACACTGAGGTCCAGCTCCGAGGGCCTTCTGGCGGTTCCCTCACTGCGAGAAGCCAAGTTACAGGGAACCAGGCAGAGGGCCTTCTGGGTAGTGGCGCCTTCCCTGTGGAACTCCCTCCCACCAGATGTCAAAGAGAAAAACAACTACCAGACTTTCAGAAGACATCTGAAGGCAGCCCTGTTTAGGGAAGTTTTTAATGTTTGATGTATTATAGTATTTTAATATTTTTTTGGAAGCCGCCCAGAGTGGCTGGGGAAGCCCAGCCAGAGGGGCGGGGTGTAAATAATAAATTATTTTATTATTATTATTATTATTATTATTATTATTATTATTATTATTATTATTATATCTTCTGTACAATACATTTTGTTGGTTTTTTATTGCTATGGCTGGTGGCTGATGCAAATGAAGATTCATTCTTTCCTTCAAGTATAGTACATCAAGGAAACTAATGGTACTGCTCTTTTATGCCACATTCCAACCTGCTGCTGATGCCAAAAGGAACAAGACACCTTTGTTGTGTGTAAGGAAATGGTTAGCCAAAAGTCCATCAGACAAGGAAGAGCGCCCAGTGAAGTCACAGCCCAGAAAGGTATTGAAACTGGCCTTTTCCCATCTTGCTGTGGGAGGGCTGGGCCCTGACTGACTCCAGCTACAATAGCTGAGGCTGCTGATCCGAATATTTGGCTGGGGTATTGTTTAGAGGGGGGCCGTCATGCAGGAACAGGGGTGTTACTGCTGGTTTTTTTTTTGTATTTTTCTTTTGGATCTTACGATATATGTGGAAATTGTTCAGTTTGGTAGCGTGCTTCTTGATCCTTTGTTTATTGCTTGCGACTACTTTTGTTATGTTTGTAGCTATGTGATTTTTTATATATATAAGCCGCCATGGTTTTAGCTTTGGAAAGGCGGCATGCAGATAAAATGACTGATTGATTGAGTCTGTCTCCGTTAGACCCCACCTGGTGTGGATCCCAACACAGGGAAAAAGCGCTATGAATAAGTCAGAAATTAGATCGTTTTAACAAAAGAAATAGGGATGCGGGTGGCGCTGTGGGTAAAACCTCAGCGCCTAGGGCTTGCCGATTGCATGGTCGGCGGTTCGAATCCCCGCGGCGGGTTGAGCTCCCGTCGTTCGGTCCCAGCTCCTGCCCACCTAGCAGTTTGAAAGCACCCCTAAGTGCAAGTAGATAAATAGGTACCACTTTATAGCGGGAAGGTAAACGGCATTTCCGTGTGCTGCACTGGTGCTGGCTCGCCAGCTGCAGCTTCGTCACGCTGGCCACGTGACCCGGAAGTGTCTCCGGACAGCGCTGGCTCCAAGCCTCTTAAGCGAGATGAGCACGCAACCCTAGAGTCGGACACGACTGGCCCGTATGGGCAGGGGTACCTTTTCCTTTTTAACAAAAGAAAAAAAATTATAGTGAGAAATGGTGTTTTAAACAATTCTGGCTTTCTGGCGCCATCTGGTGTTTCATGTTTAAAATGCATTCAATGCACAGTTTCTTTACTAATGTAGCTGAGTCTCTGAAGCCCTGAGTCCGGTTCTGGCACCCCAGTTTCAGGAGGATATTGTCAAGCAGGAAGGTGTGACAAAGAGGGTGACCAAGGTGATGAAGGGTCTGGAAACCAAGCCTTATGAGGAACGGCGGAGGGAGTTGGGTATGTTTAGCCTGGAAAAGAAGAGACGGAGATGAAATGTTATAAGAATTACACTCACATAAAATGCACTGTACTCCTTAAACGACCCAGCTTTCAAGCTGTCAAAACTATAAAAGGAAATCCCTTAAAATTTAACAGTGCCACCTTCTGTGTCTGGCAGGTAACCATAGTAGAACATTCAGAACTGCAAGACAGACCCTGTCTTACACTGCAACATCATCAATCTTTATTACGGTCCAGGGACCCAACAAATCCTTACAAAGCAATGCACAATTCAGACAGCCTACCTCCAGGCTAAACAAGCATTTTGTTCAGACTTAAAGATAGGGATCATTGGTTCTTGCAACCACCGATAAAAACTTCACCACTGCTAGTGTTCTAGCTTTTGTCCGGTCTTCCAATAGGAACCTGACATAGTGAGCCTCTGATTTTCCTGGGAACAGTACCAGCAAGGGTAATATCAGCTGAGCCCTGGCTTGCTCATACTTTGCACAGTGCAGCAAAATATGCTTTATGGAATCGATGTCTTGAGCACACGAGCAAAGTCTGTCCTGGTTGGGAACTGCTCTCAACCTGCCATCCAGCACTGCAGAAGGAAAGACGTTCAGTCTGGCTTTGGTGAATAGCCTTCGATAGTTTGGTACTGTCAGGTTTTTAATGTAAGGTGTTAACTTAAAGACATGCCCATATTGTACTCCTACTGCCAGCGGACTACAGACTGCGTGTGATCGAGATCGCAAGTCACTGTGTGCATTATCCCATAATCTTTGCTTTAACGTCTTTAGGGCACCTTCATAACCCAGGTAATAAAGTTGGGGGGGGTGACAGACTGCAACAAATAATGTGGAACACCCGTTAGGGAAGGAAGCTTTCTATATACAGTGGTGCCTCCAGTTGCAAACACAATCTGTTCCGGGGCTCCGACCGAATCCCGAAGAATTCACAACCAGAGCTGCCACTTCTGTGGATGCGCGCACAGCGAAACCCAGAAAAATACTTCCTGGTTTGCCGTGTACATATCCTGAAGGATACGTAACCGGAGGTGAATGCAACTAGAGGTACCACTGTTGAAAGTTTCTAAAGGAGAAACATACGCTCACTTGCTCAAAAGCAGTTCCATAAAGATTTTATTTTCACTTGCCCACACACGGAAGACCACAGCTTCCAAATACACCCCTGGGAGATATCTGGAACATCCCTCCTTGCACGTAATCCAGGGAACTCTCACAATAAACTGGAAATATCTAATGTAAATTCTTCCTTTCCAGTCTGGGAGGAAACAAATATATGTATGCATCTGTGCAAGTGTGGAATTATATCAAAGAATAAATCTTGCTCAACATGCCAAAAGGCTTGTCCTGAATTCAATTAACTTGTCTTGTCTTGTCACTACAAAGTGCCTGACACCAGGAATGTACTGATAAGACCTGCACCTTGTAAATGACCCTACCTGTTTGTTTCACCCGATGATGACACATGTCTGACATTTTTGGGAGGACATCCTAACCAGGGAAGTGCTGCAAATCTGAAGGTATAAAAGGTAAAACTGTCTTTTTATTCAGGGTCTTCTCTCCTCCGCTTGCTTTTGAGAGCAGAGACCCCCTTGCAATACTATTTTAAATAGACATCACCCCAGAACTGGCCCTACTAAACACCTTCCAAGACAACAATGCCCATTTACACCACAAAGAACTCATAACCCACCTGCTCTCAGCAGCCAGAAACACCATAACCTGACACTGGAGAGACCTGTCAGGAGTAAGCATGGACTTTATTTTAAAATAAAGATCTGGTTTACTAGCCACTTTGCTTCTGTATTCACTTGGCTGCAAGCTTCAGGTTTATTCCTAGACTGGCAGGGAAATTCCTTATCTGGTAAATATTGAACGCTAGGAGAACTTGCATCAAAATAATTCTCCTTGGTAGTTTTATAACAGCGATATGAACCTGATCCAAAAATCCACACCCTCACACACTCCCAGACATAAGCAAATCTCACGCAGGGTTCAGCAAACTTTTTCAGCAGGGGGCCAATCCACTGTCCCTCAGACCTTGTGAGGGGGCGGACTATATTTTGAAGGGGGTGGAAATGAACAAATTGCAATGCCTCACAAATAACCCAGAGATGCATTTTAAATAGAAGCACACAATCTACTCATGTAAAAACACGCTGATTCCCGGACCATCCATGGGCCAGATTGAGAAGGCAATTGGGCCATATCCAGCCCCTGGGCATTAGGTTGCCTACCCATGAACTAAACGTTAGTAAGGACTTTCTAATGGTAAGAGCTGTTCATCAGTAGAAGAGACCACCTTGGAAGGTGGTGGACTCGCCTTTACTGGAGGTTTTCAGAGCTTGGATGACCACCTGTCTTTAGCCATGATTCCTACATTGCAAGAAATTGGACAAGTTGATCCTTGGGGTCCCTTCCAATTCTACAATTCTATGATTCTATGACTACATGATATGAGATAAAAGACTTGATAGGCAACCTCTCTGCCCAATGCAATTATCTAATTCAGTGACCAGGCTCTCACTACCGGCTGAGGAAGTTGAACTCAGGTTTCTGTTTCTGCCAAATTCTTTAATGCATAAATATGAGCGGTGCCCAAGCAAGGCGCTGCAGGTGAATTGGGAGGCAAAAAGGGAGCTGAGATGTTGACTCACCAAGATCCACTCTGCCTACCTCTGCCTAAGGAAGGGCGGGGCAGCCACAAGCCTTAGCATGGCAAACAACAGGCATTTCTACTCTGGGCAAGCCAACCAGAATTTCTGTGAGTGCCCTGGGCCTGTAAGGCTTGTTCATGCCCGTTCTGGTGCCTCTGTATTCTTGGCAATGGAACTGCTGGCTCAGTACCTGACATAGACTCTCAGGTGTCTCCTCTGGAGGAGACTCCCTAATGGCAGGAGGGCCTGCAGAGGCTGCTCTTTAGGAGCTGTCTGACAAGAGGTGTCTGATATGACAAGGCCATGACATGTTTCTTCTGACTCTCTTGATCACTGGCCTCTTCCACCAGTTCCATCATAAGAACCTAGGAAGAACCTTTTGGATCAGGCAAAATGGTCCATCTGGTCCAACATCCTATTCTCACAATGCCCAGCTGCCAGACGCCCAAATGTTATGAAAGTCTCATTTTATGCAGGTGCCTAGTTGTGGAATCCAGATGTTTTCGAGTAGGTCTGTATATGGCAAATTATTTACTCATTTACAGTGGTACCTCGGGTTACAGGTGCTTCAGGTTACAGACTCCGCTAACCCAGAAATAGTACCTTGGGTTAAGAACTTTGCTTCAGGATGAGAACAGAAATCATGCAGCAGCGGGAGGCCCCATTAGCTAAAGTGGTGCTTCAGGTTAAGAACAGTTTCAGGTTAAGAACGGACCTCCAGAACAAATTAAGTTCTTAACCCGAGGTACCACTGTAGCTCTCCCCACTCGACATTTTCTCCCCACAACAACCGTGTGAGAAAGGTAAGGGCAAGAGAGACAGGGACACCTAATGAGCTTCATGGCTGAGTGTGGATTTGAATTATGGCCTCCCAGGTTTAGTTGTGACTCCTGAACCACTATACTATGATGACCTATGTGGCATATCTATACCTTGCCTACCTGTAGAAAACCACCCATCTCAGCCTGTCAAACTTTAGTTTCATAACCTAGTAACCACAAGACCACAATGCACTAATATTTCAAATTTCCCCCAGTCCAATCTGGGATGATCCTGGGCTTGACCCAACCTGGATCTGGACACATAACCAGTGAAATGCCCTCTCCTTATTATAAATGTGAGTTACTCATTTTCCTGTCGCACATGGCAATGAGCTGTGAAGGTGGATTGTATGATCCCAGAATTATTGAACTGAGGACTCTCTTATGAGTGATTTGGGATGAAAGAAAAGCTGTCCGGTGGGGGCGGGGGCTCAATTATAAGAACATAAGAAGAGTCACCTGGATCCGGTCAATGGTCCATCTAGTCCAGCATCCTGTAATCACAGCAGCCAACCAGATGCCTCCATGGGAAACCAACAAGAAGGATTCAATCCATAGACACGGGTTCTTTTCAAAGCCCCCCTCCCATTTTTGAGGCCAAATGCAGAGCTGAGTGTGGAGCGACATCAGGACATCGCGTCAGGCCCCCTCAATGTTCTTCAGAAGATTCAAGTCCAATAACACTCTCCCCTCTTGTGGTTTCCAAAATAATGAATGGCTAGAACCCATAAATATCCCTCTGCTGCAGGGATTTGTCCAATCTTTTTTTAAAAAAAGCCATCTAGTCTGGTGGCTATCGCTGCTTCCTATGGGAGAAAATTCCATAATTTGACTATGCTCTGCATTTCTTGAGGTGCCAATTTCACCTCCCTCATCCTGCACATACCCTCCCCTGGGTCATCTAGCTCCCATTCCCCAATCTCTTCCCCCACTTTTTCGGAATCCATCCATCTCCACGGGGCTCATGGCATTCAGGAATGGGGAACCATTAGTCTTGTGGATCTTCTAGGACTCCAGCTCCCATCAATCCCGGGCAGAGTGGTCAATAGTCAGACACAGAAGCATAGGAAATCACCTTATATTGAGTCAGATCCTTTGCCTATCCAGCTTGGTACTGTCTACAGTGACTGGAAGCAGCCCTCCAGGGTTTTAGGAACATGTCCTTCCCAGCCTTCCCTGGAGATGCCACGAATCAAAGTCAGGACCTTCTTCATGCAAAGCAGATGTTCTACCACCAGGCTGTTCCTCCACCCCACCCCTGAGAACAAGCCCAGATGCAGGGATTCTGATGCAAGGAAAGGTTTATTGGAGGGGAAGAAGAATGAAGACAAGAGGTCCAGCTGAATGAAATGTCAGTGCACCAAAACCAACGAGTATGAATGTCCACCATTCCTTGAACCTGCAGAGGAATGTCCACCATTCCCTGAACACGCAGAGGAACAAGGAAATTCTTGCAAAAGGTACACAAGGTCTTGTGGTGTTATCAAGATAATTGCACAGGTGTAAGTGGTTAAAGGAAAGCAAACATACAGGGCAGGGGAGGTATAGGATATGAATGGCCAAGGTCATTTTTCCTCCCCTCCAAATATTGTTGGACTACAGCTCCCATCAGTCCAAGCCAGCAGGGCCAGTGCTCAGGGGTGATGGGAGCTGTAGTCCCCCATGTTGGCTAAACTTGACATAGAGTAAATCATAGATGCATCAGGTCTTCACTGGTGTTGAGGACCCTCAGCTTTGACAGTCTTCAGTCAGAAGCTCAGGTGCTCAGCATTTCTGGACAGGTCCGTAAGCGCCATCAGGTGTTCATATCATGATTGTCAAAACATGGCTGGGTCTAGTCTTCCCGGGCTTAGCAAAGAGACCGCAGATGCTGAACCTGTTTTGGCTGGCAAATGCTTTTGTAGCTCCCACCAAGGTACCCTCCATGAGACCCCACTCCGTAGCCAGAATATCCAGAAGCACATGGACTGTAGCCTCCAGATGCCTCAATGGGAGAGCTGCAAACAAGATCTGAGCTCAACAGCATTCTCCTCTCTCACGATTGCTGACCACTTGGATAGCTCAGCTGGTTAGAGCATGGAGCTGGTGAGTTGCAGGTTCGATCCCCTTATGGGACAGCTGCACATTCCTGCTTTTCAGGGGGCTGGGCGCTAGATGTCTTCAGGGTCCCTTCCAACTCTACAGTTCTTTGGTTCTATGAATCCACACGGCCTCCAATGGATGCAGATCATAGTGATCATGCCTATTAGCCATCTAACCTTCTTTTAAAGCCATCCAGGCTGGTGGCCACCAATGCTGTTCATGGGGTTGAATTTCCCAGTTTAACTATCATTATAATTCCTTCTCTTTTCCGTCTTCAGAGGGTGAGTGCCACGCCTCATGCAGAGAAGTTTAGCAACACCCACATGCAAGAGGGAAGTGGAACAAGGCTCGTGGGTAGGGATGGTCTCTACTGCCTTTAATTGTTCTGTTTCAGTTTTACTGGCACTCCAATTATTGGTCCAGCTTTTCCTGCGGAGTTTTTGAAAGAATGTACAGAAACTCCACACTTAAAAAGCATGAAGAAGAAGAAGAAGAGTTTGGATTTGATATCCCACTTTATCACCACCCTAGGAAGTCTCAAAGCGGCTAACATTCTCCTTTCCCTTCCTCCCCCACAACAAACACTCTGTGGGGTGAGACTGAGAGACTTCAGAGAAGTGTGAGTAGCCCAAGGTCACCCAGCAGCTGCATGTGGAGGAGCGGAGACGCAAACCCAGTTCACCAGATTATGAGTCCAATGCACTTAACCACTACACCACACTGACTGGGGTACCCACCTTTTACATAACATAAACACCTCCAAATCATTTCACTATACTTCACATGGTAAAATACCTACTTTCTTTCCATATTTACCAAAACATATGCAATGTGTGAGCACTTTCTGTGTTGCAGAATACAAAGGATGTGCACAATGACTAGGAGTTGCATTCTGAGAAGCATCTGGAAGCCTCAGATTGAGTCGGTCAATAGTATTTGTGGTTCTCTACCTTCTATTTGGCCGCTGCCCTTCGTGTGAGCCTTGTCATTTGGGGCAGATCTACGTGACAGGGCACTGCTCATAGTTCGAGTAACAGAGGTATCGGTATCATTCTTCCTGGCGAATGAGGAGGCCCACTGCATGTGTTGACCATTCGCCAGGATTTCTGAACTCCACTATGGGTTGCTCCAATCCAAGGAAGCTCTATGGCTTTAGAACCTTTCCACATGAACGTTGGCAGAATTGGGTATTTCTGCACTCCTTTGCGGCAATGGGACACTTCTATTTTGAAATCCCACATCGTGGACCAGACACCTGACTTTCTTTGTTTCTCTCCTACTTTTCCCTCTACCCCATTGTTGTTTTTGGTGGAGTTGAGTGAATCATTGCTCTTTTTTAAAAAAAAGATACAGGAGCGATTATTATGATGCTGCAAAAGCTTTAATAGTAAATGAGGAAATCAAAAGTATACATGTTCCAACAGTAATTTATACAACAAGAACAAGAACAGTGATCAAGCAGAAGGAGAAATAAATTGATGTGCTGTGCTTTGATCCTCTGGCTCTAGCGAGTGCAAGCAAGTTGTACAAACATATTCTAGCAGGGGTGGCAGACACCCGTTCAAGGACAAGCTATAACCCCTGTCCCCAGGATTCCACAAATTTTGGTGGTGACAGCAAACACAAACATGTTGTAAAGGAGACTGAATGCTGGAGCTAGGTCCCTCTGTGTGCCCCATGTTTGTGTGTCCTGTGTATGTTTGTATCCTGTGTGTGTCCATGAATGTGTCTGTGTGTAAGCAGGGGTGTTGCCACAAATACCACTGGCATGCAGGCCCCCATCCTTAGTTGTGGTTGGACAAGGGTGAATGCAGCCCCCACACTGAAAGAAGCAGCAAGGTTAGCCACCCCTGTGTTACAGGATGAAACAGCAGAGAGCAAGAGACAGATACCTGGGCTTGGTTCTCACAGGTGAAGAACACCTTGAACTTCAGCCAGAATTCCAGGTATGTACAATATCTGAAACGCTATGGATTGTTCTTTGTCTTGACAGTTCCTGGTTGTTCAGACCATCATGGCTGAGCTTGGGTTTAGCAGGGGTACTTGCAGATGCTTTGTCTACGTTTTGGTCCACAGATGCTCCCAAGGCGTCCATAGCCCCCTCCATAACCTAATCCGTAACCTCCGTAACCTCCATAACCTCCAGAAGCACATGGTGAGTAGCCTCCGACTGCCAAGGGTTCACAACTGGCAGAGAGGATGGGCCCAGGGATGGTCACAACATATTGAGGTGGCTGGATCACCACCTCGGATGGTGGGATCTGGGTGGTGCATCCAACCTGGGCACCAGGATAGATGCCGAGACTGCTTGCTGACACACCACCACCACCGATGAGGCCACCGCCAATGAGGCCACCGCCAGAAGTAGGCCCACACGGTCCAAGGCCAACCACTGGAGTAGAGGCGCAGGATGGGATGGCGCAAGAAGGTCCACAAGATGGGATGCAACAAGACATGTTGAGTTCTGGGGATGAATCTGGGGGAAAAGACACAAACAATAAGGAAGAGGTAGGCTAATTTGGGGAAAACAACAACTAGGGGTTCTGTCCCTGCTTGTGGCACTCTCCAGTCCCCCTTAAATAGCTTGCCAAACTCCCATGTCTATGCAGACCCTGATGACTTGTTACATTCTTATGTATATAGGAAGAAAAAACAGTGTTTCAGTGATGCCACACCAAAACAATACTACTCCTTCCCACCAGGTGGGGCTGTTGGGCTCTGCAAAATTGTTGAATGAAGTGGATTAAGGACATCCACTTTCTCATGAATGGACTACCTTGTTGCTTAAGATCATACACAAAGACTCTTCCTTGCATCCCTCATTGTTTGGACCCTCTTCTGTAGCAGCATCTGGACCCAAAGCCTAGAGAGGCCCAGCATGCCTGTTTCTCAGTAGCTGCTGCCCTGACTAATTCTAAGCCCTATTTGGGACAGTCCCTTAAATAAAAAAAATTACAAAAGAGAGGGGGGCAGTCAGTGCCTAGTAAAGAGTGGCAATCTTTTCCAATGTTTCTTGGCTGCATCTCCTATCATCCCTGACAACTGACCTGCTGGCTGGGGGCTGATAGGAGTTGCAGTCCAAGAATATCTCAAGAGTGACAGGTTGCCTACAATTGCCTTAACTCCTCACTTTGAAAAACAAAAACCCGGTGTTTTCACATTCTTGCAAGTTTAATTAGAGTTTTGCCTAAATACCACTTAAGGGGGAAGCTGTTTTAAAAGGTTGCCTATGGTAAGTTTGCAAGTTTATAAGTGGAGCTTGCCCTTTTAATATTTCTGCCAGGTGAAGTAGCAAGAGCTGAAAGAAATTTCTACTATGCAGCTGTTAAAATCAGAGGAGCTTGGTGGTGGTTGTGGGTTTATCACAATCATCATCTATGTATTAATAGGACATATAAATATAATATAAAGAATTGTCTGAGCATTTGCTACTTTTGTTGGATGCTATTGTTAACTTTTTTTAGATGTTATATTTTCTGGAAGTAGTTTTTTCTAATTGTAAGAGAGTTTTTTTCAATTGCTTTCTAATGTTGCATTTTAAATTGTTGTAAACCACCATGGATTATAGGGTGAAGGGCAAGTAATAAAGTAAAGCAATAATAATAATAGTAATAATCACCTTCTAAACCATCGTCTCAATGCAATTTATGTATAAAATAATGAAAAGTGTTAAATTGCTATTAAAAAATAAGAATACAGATTGAAACTCTGAAATCTTGGCAAACGGAAGTTTTCTTTTTCTTTAGACAAGGGAATGTGAGTTTATCTAGGGAAAACCTTCACACAGTTTGAGGGGCAACAGTTGCTGTGTATTGTACCAGGAGTACAATATAGCCCTCTCTAGCTGTTACTGGAGTCCAGCTCCCATTGCTCCCAACCAGTAGGGCCAATGGCCAAGGATGATGGTGGAAGCTGTAGTCCATGGACTGCAGGAAGGTCCATCAGCTTCCCCCAACAGTGCTTTATATGGAGACAGGACCTGTGTTCCACCACTGGGCTTCACGAAACAGCATCTGCAACAGGGATGATGAACTGGTGGCCCTTTTTAAGAGTTGTTGGGCCACTGGTTTACAATAAACCCCAGCTGAGGCTGCCAAGCAGACTTCATGAAATGGAAAAGCTGCAGAGCACAGATCCCACAGAGAGATCGTTTGTAGAATGGAAGAAAGTACACTCACCCTTTGACCACCTTGAAAATAAAGGAGGTGCAACAACAAAAACCATTCTTCCCATGCTTTAGAATTTTACCTCCTCCTGCTCATCATTCACTATTGATAATTTTTGAACACCTTTTTTTCTTGTTAATTGATGGTCCAGGGGGCTGGGACAATTTGAACTGGGCCTGACTTGAAAGTTTTGGGTCTACACCCTATGCTCTTTTGCTACCCAACCTTCTCTTGTATAAGAAAGGACTATCTAATGTAGCTCTTGGTTGGAGATGTAATATGGACAATGCTTTATTGAAACATATGCTTTTACTGCGTCCCACACTTACTAAGTTCTAGGAGAACATGCTGTACTTTACAAACTAGATACTATGGGAAAATTTAAGTTTTTCAGAGGTGAATATGCTCTTGAACTATATACCCATTGTATGGAAATTGACAACAGGACAGCAAAAATGGATTCTACGTGACCTAATGGTGGTGAGAGACTGATACTGATGAATTGGAAGAATAGAGCTACGATTCTCCTTAATCAATGGCTTGAGAACATGGTAACATTTGGCAACATATAAATGGACAGCTTATAGACTCAGACTTTCTTTGGATAAATACAATGATATTTGGAATAAGCTTACACAGAATATATTAGGTTATTGACAATTATATGTGTATTAGGATAACAAGAATATACACAACTGTATGGTAATGTAAACAGAATTTTATCTTTTCATTCTCAATCACTTTTCCCCTTCATTCTTTTTTCTCTCTCACTCTATCTTTTTATAAATGAAATTCTCTTATTAAAATATTAATATGACCCAACCCTCTCTGCCAGTATCTGCCGCACATTTACTGAACAAGAAGAATTATGCCGGGGAATATAGGAGGCAAGTAAAGAATCCTAAGGAAAGTGCATTACCAGTATAGAAGAAGACCCACAAAGGTTTCTGTTTAGCTGGTAATGATGCACCAGGATTAGGTGACCTGTGGCTCCAGCTGTGCTCCAGTTCCCATCAACCCCAGCCAGCCTGGCCGAATGTCATGGGAACAAATGTCCAGGAACAACTGGAGGACTACAGGATCCTCACTGCTGTCCTAGACATACCTCCAAACCAATCAGGGACCACAAATTAAATGTGCTTACAGAAGTATAAATCCTGTGGACCTCCAGAGGTGGTTGGGCTCCAGCTCCCATCTGCCCCATATAGTGTGGCCAACAATTGGAGGGCCCAAGTTTCCCAGAAACCAATGTCCCCACTGTGGAAGGATGTGTGGATCCAGAATTGGCCTCCACAGTCACTTACGGACTCATTGTTAAAACCGTATTTATGGAAGACAATCTTACTCGGCTAAGAGGGATTGCCGAAGAAGAAGAAGAAGAATAAGAAGAAGAAGAAGAAGAAGACTTCTGCTATAAACGCAAATGCACCAAGCTAAAGATGGAATGAGAGTGAGCAAAATATGGACTTACCTAGTCGACCGAAGAGAAGGAACGAGTGTCTTCTGGTGAGCTGTTGCTGAAGAAATGGAAAAGATGGAGTGCTTTTATAACCGTTCTGTGACAGGTTAATGATAGGTGACAACATTTCTGCCCAAGGATTTAATTACTTTTTGGCTTGTTTTGCTATCTGTATCTTGATTTCCCCTCCGTGCTAATTGAATAATTTTCTGCTATTAGTTGTTCATCAGGTTCACATATTTTAAACTTCCTCTGATTTCATGTTCTATTGTCCCCTTTCCCATAGTTTAAATCATGTCATAAACAGGAAGCGCACAAGGGTGAAACTATCTATTCAGCAAATACATCATGAGCCAGAAGCAAAGGTGATGTTCAAACCAGAGTTTTGCATTCAATGCATTTATCAAACATTCAAAAATAAGATTTTAATTTAGATCTCTCTTCATTTATTTATTGCCTTTTTATGCCACCTTCCTCCAAGAAGCTCAAGGCGGCATGTGCGGCTCTCCCCCTCCTCATTCAAGACCCACAACAAACCTGAGAAGTAGGTTAAGCTGAGAGGCAATGGCTGGCCCAAGATCACCCAATGAGTGAGGATTTGAACTTTGGGTGAGCTCCCGTTGCTCGGTCCCTGCTCCTGCCCACCTAGCAGTTCGAAAGCACCTCAAAGTGCAAGTAGATAAATAGGTACCACTCCAGCGGGAAGGTAAATGGCATTTCTGTGTGCTGCTCTGGTTCGCCAGAAGCGGCTTAGTCCTGCTGGCCACATGACCTGGAACCTGTACACTGGCTCCCTCGGCCAATAAAGTGAGATGAGCGCACAACTCCAGAGTCGGCCACAACTGGACCTAATGGTCAGGGGTCCCTTTACCTTTACCTCTGCTAGGTCCAACACTCTAGTCACTACATCACATGCTAAAGACATTGTACAGATGAAATGAATATTCACAGAGATTCAGAATTTGCAGGGATGAGGAGGGATGAATCCAAAATTGAGCTCTACATTCAATTTTTTATTTTGCATGTAGCAATTTTGACCTTGAAATCCAAGGGCTTTAAACTTGAAGGGATCTTGAAGGGATCTGTTGATCATTCGGGCAGATATTCAGTCTATTCATCTAATGCTATCATGGATGGACCTGCATTTCTAAACCCAGGGTTTACCGGGGTCCAACTTTACCCTACACCAGAACATCTGTTACTATATAGCAGTGGTGAGCAATCTGTGGACCTCCAGATGTTTTTGGGACCCAGCTCCCACCAGTCCCAGACAGCATAGCCAATTGTCATGTAGGAGGAGAGATGGGGTCCTGCAACACCCAGAGGACCACAGGTTGTCTACCCTGGCCTAAAACTAATACATGCAACTGCTGAATAAGTATGGTTTCGTCAAGGCCTAAGTGGAAGTTCAGCTGGGAACCTTCAGCACCTTTCAAAGACCAGAAGCGTTGTCACATTCTCTGCCGCCATGGAGGGCACAGTTAGATCTAATGGGTGGTGTCCAACATTAGTGACACCCAGAACAGACCCATTAAAATTGGGTGGGAGGCAGTAACGCTTCTGAATATCAGTTGTCCGAAGCCATCAGAGGGGAGAGTGGCTCTTGTACTTGGGTTCTGCTTGACAATTTCCCAGAGGCATTTGGGTGGCCACTGTGAGAACAGGATGTTGGACTAGATGGGTCATTGGCCTCATCCAGCATTTATGTTCTTAAATTAAGAGGCATCACTAACTAATCCATCAATGTCAGTGAGTCAACTCTGAGTAGAATTAAGCTGACTACAAACCCAGTTGCACATGGCTTCCTCTGAAGAATCCTGGCAGTGTGTTAAGTGCACAATGAGGACAGGACGTAGCTCAGAGTGAACCTTGTTTGCACGTAGAAGGTCCCAGGATAAATCTCTAGCATCTTCAGGTATGGCTGGAACACTGAGGAGCCACTACCAGTCAGTGTTGGTTAATACTGAGCTGAATGGAGCAATGTTCTGGCTCAATATAAGGCTGCATCCTATGTTCCCAAATGGAGAAGATACCCGAAATAATCCATAATAGCAATCAAGCTTAACAGAATGGATTGGATTGTGGGTCACAATCGTAGAATGATAGAGTTGGAAGGAACCCAACGTGTCAGCATCTAATTCAACCCCATGCATTGCAGGAATCATAGCTAAAGAATCCCTGACAGATGATTGTAGCAAACTAAGTTTCATTCAGGGACACGGGTGGCGCTGTGGGTTAAACCACAGAGCCTAGGACTTGCCGATCAGAAGGTCGGCGGTTCAAATCCCCAAAATGGGGTGAGCTCCTGTTGTTTGGTCCCAGCTCCTGACAACCTAGCAATTCAAAAGCATGTCAAAGTGCAAGTAGATAAATACGGCGGGAAGGTGAACGGCGTTTCCGTGCGCTGCTTTGGTTCGCCAGAAGCAGCTTAGTCCTGCTGGCCACATGACCCAGAAGCTGTACGCTGGCTCCCTCGGCCAATAAAGCGAGATGAGCACTGCAACCCCAGAGTTGTCCATGACTGGACCTAATGGTCATGGGTCCTTTTTAAGTTTCATTCAGCCAAGTTCTACTCCAAGTTAGGGATGCATACAAAGTTCACCCTTTATGAAATCACTTAGGAACTATTGCATGATTCGCTGTTTCATGCCTTCAATGAAGCGATTGAACATTGAAAGAGTATTTGTGAGATTCCAGAGCCCTGGACCATACTTTCCTCCGAAAATTATGCAAATATTCTAATGTCAATTCTGGTATGGTAGGCTCCCTTTATCCCTCTGAATCACTTGGCTGTTCTCACCCCTGTGGGCACACACAAGGATTCTCTCTGGTTCTCCCAGTAGTGATGTATGGAAGTGAGAGATGGACTATAAAGAAGGCTGATCGCCAAGGAATGGATGCTTTTGAATTCTGGTGCTGGAGGAGACTCTTGAGAGTCCCATGGACTGCAAGAAGATCCAACCTCTCCATTCTGAAGGAAATCAGCCCTGAGTGCTCACTGGAAGGACAGATCCTGAAGCTGAGGCTCCAAGACTTTGGCCACCTCATGAGAAGAGAAGACTCCCTGGAAAAGACCCTGATGTTGGGAAAGATGGAGGGCACAAGGAGAAGGGGACGACAGAGGACGAGATGGTGGGACAGTGTTCTCGAAGCTACCAGCATGAGTTTGACCAAACTGTGGGAGGCAGTGGAAGACAGGAGTGCCTGGTGTGCTCTGGTCCAGGGGGTCACGAAGAGGCGGACACGACTAAACGACTAAACAACAAGAACAACAACACACACACACATTCCAGTGACATTCAGATTGCCAGTGGCTGCCTCATTACATTTCCCTTCCTTCTCATTTAAATCATTACTGGGTGTGTTTGCTCATAAATGTGAAACTCATTTATCTTTCTATCGCATTTATATCCCACCTTTCCCCCCAATGTGCTCAAGGCACTCTTGGTTCTCCCCCCTTCTCATTTATGCCCCCAATGAGCCTGTAAGATAGTTTGGGCTGAGAGGCAGAGACTGGCCCCAAATTCACACCCAGTGAGCTTCATGGTTAAGTAGGGATTTGAACCCTGGTCTCCCAGTCTAACACTCTACCCATTCCACCACACTGAATATACTGAATTTAAGGACTTTAAATTACATGGCAAGTGATTGCTTTATAGGTGGGTATTACTTCTGACAGCAATTATGAATCCTATCTCAGTGCACCGGGACAAAAGACCACCAGAATTTCTCAAGAAATGTGAAGTGGGATAAGTTCAATAATTCACAGAAACTGAACGAAGTGAGATGAAATCTCTAATTACATCACTACTGAGAATAAAACCATTGAAATGCATGAACCTAAGTTAGTCATGTCAACTAGAGTTGCATGCAACCCTGTGGGTTTAAGACACCAATGGGTAGATTTTAGTTTGAACATTACAAAACACCTTCTTGATATGTGCTGATTGATAATGGGATCGCCTATCTAGAGGAGTGCTGGATTTGCCCTTGTTGAAGATCTTCAAACAGAGGCTGTGCAGCTCTAGCTAAGGATCTTTCTGCATTCAGAAGAGGTTTAAACTGTATGAGCTACAAGGACCTCTCCAACTTACTGGTTCTACATAAGCCACTTTGAGGTCCATGCTGGAAAAAAGTGGAATATAAATCTTGTAAATTATAAATGGTACTGTAGACTTAGAATTGTATCCAATGTTAGTCATACGCATAGTAGATCCAGGAGAGGGCCATAGCTCAGCGGTAGAGCATGTGTCTTGCATGCAGAAGGTCTCAGGTTCAATCCCCAGCATCTCAAGATAGGACTGGAAATGCCTGCTACCTGAAATGATGGAGAGACACTGCTAGAGAATACTGAGCTAGATGGACCAATGTTCTGATTTGGTTTCAGACATATTCCTATGTTCCTATATGTTGTTGTTTAGTTGTTTAGTCGTGGTCTGCCTCTTCGTGACCCCCTGGACCAGAGCACGCCAGGCACTCCTGTCTTCCACTGCCTCCTGCAGTTTGCTCAGACTCATGCTGGTAGCTTCAAGAACACTGCCCCACCATCTCGTCCTCCGTCATCCCCTTCTCCTTGTGCCCTCCATCTTTCCCAACATCAGGGTCTTTTCCAGGGAGTCTTCTCTTCTCATGAGGTGGCCAAAGTTTTGGAGCCTCAGCTTCAGAATCTGTCCTTCCAGTGAGCACTCAGGGCTGATTTCCTTCAGAATGGAGAGGTTGGATCTTCTTGCAGTCCATGGGACTCTCCAGAGTCTCCTCCAGCACCAGAATTCAAAAGCATCTATTATTCGGCGATCAGCCTTCTTTATGGTCCAGCTCTCACTTCCATACATCACGACTGGGAAAACCAGAGCTTTTACTATACAGACCTTTGTTGGCAAGGTGATGTCTCTGCTTTTCCCCTTCATGGATCACTGCCTTGCCGTGGCGAATGGGCTTGAATAACTCAGAGAAGCTATGAACTGTGCCGAGCAGGTCATTTTCCTATATAGTTATTCAATTTAACTTACATCTTCTCTTGTACATTAATGGATATATACATTTTATTGTGAAATCTCTTAACTAGGTCAATAATTGGTTGGTTGATTCACAGGTTGCTCTGAGGAAGCCATCAACAGCTCACTAGGCTAACTGCCTGGTGAAATCAGAGACGCTGAGAACGTCTTTCAGTTCTTTTATTTAAATCAACAGAAATACATGGAGACCATGGAAGGTGCTCACTCAATCTTGAACTGCTGCTCAGAATGCCTGCTCCCCATCCCCAGCAGGTACTTCCTATCTCTCAGACCCCTCCTGCTGTCTATGGTGGCCACGAAGGGAATCCCTCTGTCTCTGTTTGGCTTTCTGCTCTGTGACATGCAGGAAACGCCTGGTTCTAGGGTTCTAGGGTAAGGTCTAACACAGTGTCCAGAGAAAGCATGTGACTTGGCTGCTGTACTGTTTCTAACACATCTGACTCCTGTCTCTGTTCAGGGCTAGTGCACCTGCTACCCCTTCTCCTCTTCTACACCATACATTATTTTCCAGGTCCTTTCTTCTTCTGAGGTTTGACCTGTCTCAGACCTTCTCTAGAAGCCTCTTGAGGTGGCAGTCTCCACCAGTCCTCCTCACCTGCCCAGTCCCTGACACAGGTGTGATTCTTTCTGGGTCTGCACCTGCCAAGTTTTAAGCTGTCATTCAGTGGTCTCCCTTAGGAGGTTGTGAACTCTCCTTCCTTGGAGGTTTTTAAGCAGAGGTTGGATGGACATCTGCCATGAATGCTTTGGTTGAGCTTCTTGCACTGCGGGTGGTTGGACAAGATGACCCTTCCAACTCTACAAGTCTGTGATGTAAATGGGATCAGAAGTCATAATGATAGAATCCAGCAGGGCCATCTAACGAAGATGAAAGTTGGAAGATACAGAGAAAACACAAGAAACACAGCTCATAAGGAATTTGGTTCCACATGAGGCAGTGATGGCCACCAACCTGGATTGCTTTAAAAGAGATTTGACAAATCCATGGAAGCTAAGGCTACTGGTCATGATGACTAGATTCTACCTCCACAGTTGGAGGCAATATGCCCCTGAATGCTAGTTTCTGGGGTTCACAAGTGGGGAGAACACTGTTGCTTGTGGGCTTCCCATGGACATCTGGTTGGTCACTGTGAGAAACAGGATGTTGGACAAACTAGGCGTTTGATCTGATTCATCAGAGTTCCATTATGGAATCCCAGAAAAGATGTTTGTCTTGAGTTTCACATAACAGACAACCCATTTGTGCTGTCGTGCAAAAAATTATGCACACTCCAAATCCAGGATGCGGACAATGGTTTTGGTTCCCAGAAGATGTGGGCCGCATAGCCAGTTTGACTTGTAACCTTTTTGCCAAAGGCCAGGATGGATGCCGCACTTTTACGGGAACATCCAAACCTTGATCATTTAAAAACAGAGAGATAAGCATGGTATAATAGAGGGAAAGAAATAGGTTAGGGTGGAACTAAAATGAGCAAAGGTGGCAAAAACAAAAATCCCCACCGCATAATAATTTGTAACGTACCATTATTTAATGCATAGGGGTTTAAGATTAAACATGCAGATAACATTTTCAGGAAACGACTAGTTGTGAAATAATTAAATCCTCAGGCGTAGATCATGTATCACACCCATTAGAATTCCTCTGGAAGGATATAAAAGGCACCATGACATGTTCAACAGCATCCCTGAGTTCTCCACCACTTCTCTTCATTTCAGCACTCTCAAGATTCAGGTAAGTCCATTCACATTCTTTCTATCAGTGGCTGTGATACATTCTATGTTCTGTGAATTGAGTTCTGTTCTCTGAAGATCAAAGCAGTCCACCCAGGGCTGGGGAAACCTGCGGCTCTCCGAATGTTAAAGGCATAGCAAGCTGCCCTATACTGAGTGAGACCATCTATTTTGATATCATCTGCACTGTCAGTGGCTAGCCAGGATTTCAGGCAAGGGTCTTTTTGTGGGGCAAACCCAGCCTCATATAATCAACATGCTCAACTCTAATTAATGCATGAAGGGGTTAAGGCCATAGAGTAAGTTGTCCTGCCAGGCTTAGCTAGGTCACACACCCCCATCTTGGAAGGAAAGTCTCTTTGTTCTGGGCACACAGCTCAAACGGTGTGCCTTTAGCAAGTCATCTTTGTGTTTCTATACAAAAATTTAGAAACTCTTACCATTTTTGAAACTAAGTTGCACTGCCTGCAATTTTTTTGCTGCTGTATGGAAAAGCACGGCTCTGACCTTTTGAAGAGTTTGTAAGTAAAGCATTTTAAACTTACAAAACATGTGGTCTCTTTCTATATTAAGGGAAGTGAAATTTTTTGGAAAGAACTTGGGGATATTTTAAAGGTCTAACAGCCTTTATTTCCACGCTTTACTTTGCTGCATGTTTTCTGATTTTAAATCTCTGCTGGGGCTCTCTCACCAAATAGTACCTGTCCCTAAACCTGGAACTAAGTATGCAGGGAATTCTCATTTTATTCTTTACCCAAATTTACTGCTTTTCTTATATACTTGTTGTTATTTACTGTGCCATTTTAAACTGTTTTTAGCTTATTTATTATATTGCGAGCATTGCCTTGTGACATATATGTGGAAGGTGATGTTGTTGTGGTGGTTTATTTTAATGCATGCATTTGCCCCCTCTCTCCCCAATTCTTGTCTATTTCATTGTACGTTAGATCTACTGGGTTGTAGACAACGTTAATTCCACTCAGAGTAGTCCGACTGAAATTAATGACCATATTAGGAGTATGGAGAGCTAAAGAAAAGAAATTAATCAACACGACTAACTTAGATGCAGTAATTTCAATGGCTCTGCTCTGAGTAGAATATCGTTGGATATGGAGTATTGCAGTTCATACTGGGAGCTTTGTTTAGGGGGTGGAAAACAATTACCACACATATACAAAACAATCAGGGGTGACTTGATCCATCATCAGCATCAAGCATTTTGCCTCCTCTTCCCCAGGGACCACCAAATTTGGTGACAGAGGCAAAAATAAAACCAATTTCAAGCAGAAACAGAGTTGGTGTTGGACAAAACCAAATGCCGTGATGAGGATAGAGTCCTCAATTACTTGATGAGGAACAAGGGATGGTTAATGTTGTCCTTGGGAAAAGAAGGAAGGTGTGTGTGTGTGCGTGCAGAAACTAGCTGTTGAAGAAAACAAGACATCGGCCTCAATTTAGGGATAAAAATCTGCCAATACCACCTTATTTCAAAGCAATATTGCTAGACCACCCAAGTGCACTCCCACAGCACTCTGCCCTGGGCAGATTTCAGACAAGCATAGCTTGTACTCTGCATTCCATGAGCATATTTCTAGATAAGGAATTAACCAGTGGCATTTCCTAGAGAGAGAAAACAAGCAGCTGTCAGCAGCACTGCAGCTTCGAGGGTTACAGGTTTATCAGAACTTCTTATTCTTCTTGTTGTATACACATTTAACCATCTCCCTCCCATAGTCAGTTGTGAGTATTTCAAGTTAGATTTGAGGTCTTGGAGGCTTTAGTAATAATAATAATAATTTATTATTTATATCCCGCCCATCTGGCTGGGTCTCCCCAGCCACCCTGGGTGGCTTTCAACAAAAGATTAAAAATACATTAAAACATCAGTCATTAAAAACTTCCCTAAACAGGGCTGCCTTCAGATGTCTTCTAAACTTCAGATAGTTGTTCATTTCTTTGACATCTGATGGGAGGGAGTTCCACAGGGCAGGCGCCACCACTGAGAAGGCCCTCTGCCTGGTTCCCTGTAACTTCGCTTCTCGCAGGGAGGGAACCGCCAGAAGGCCCTCAGAGTGTCCAGGCAGAACGATGGGGGTGGAGACACTCCTTCAGGTATACTGGACCGAGGCCGTTTAGGGCTTTAAAGGTCAGCACCAACACTTTGAATTGTGCTAAGAAACGTACTGGGAACCAATGCAGATCTTTCAAGAAGCTTTAGCTTCTATGCAAAAATCTCTACCTGCAAAAAATGTAAGGATTACAATTTCAATTCAGTGCAAGAAAGTACTTGTTGAAGGAGCCCATAGTTAAACTATGGAACTCACTCTGACAAGAGGCAATGTTGACCACTGACCTAGATAACCTTGAAATAGGATTAGACAAATCCTCTTTTACGACTTTTTGATGATTACAAGCCATGATAGCTATGATCTGCCTTCAACGTTGGAGGCAGCAAAGCTTCTAGATGCCAGTTGCTAGAAACCAGGAGAGAGGAGAGTGCTGCTCCCTGCTGGTTTCCTACAGAGGCATTTGAGTGGAAAAAGTGAGGGCAGGATGCTGGACTAGTTGGGCCATTGGCCTAATCCAGCAGGCTCGTCTCATGTTCTTATAACTGAGCCCCCACCTCCAAACAGCTTTTCTTTCAACCCAAATCACTGACCAGAGATCCGTCAGTTCAAGAATCCCAGAACCATACAATCCATCTTCATAGTGTACCACCTTGGGTGGCAGGAAGGTGAGTAACTCAGTTTTATAATTTAATAATAATAATAATAATAATAATAATAATAATAATAATAATACTTTAATAATAATAATTTATTATTTATACACCGCCCATCTGGCTGGGTTTCCCCAGCCACTCTGGGCGGCTTCCAACAGAACACTAAAATACAATAACCTATTAAACATTAAAAACTTCCCTAAACAGGGCTGCCTTCAGATGTCTTCTAAAAGTCTGGTAGTTGTTTTTCTCTTTGACATCTACTAATAATAATTTAAATGAGTAAATATCCATGTTTGCCATATATAGACTTACTCTAAATTATGTCTTGATTCCCCAAATGGGCATCTGCTTAATATGGGCTTTTCTCAACATGTCCTTTCAGATTCACCTCCCGTGCCAAAACATGTCTTGCTGCATCCCATCTTGTGGCCCATCCTGCGCCATCCCATCTTGCGCCTCAAAACCTGTCATTGGTCTCGGACGGTGTGGTGTCGGCTCTGGATATGGGGGCATTGGCTATGGAAGCCTTGGAGGCGGTGGCGCAGTCTCAGCCAGCAGCCTCGGGGTGCTGTCTGGAGTCCACCCCTCGTGCCTCAACCAAATCCCACCATCTGAAGTGGTGATCCAACCACCTCAGGTCGTTGTGACCATCCCTGGACCCATCCTGTCTGCCAGCTGTGAGCCCTTGGCAGTCGGAGGCTACTCACCATGTGCTTCTGGAGGTTATGGAGGTTACGGAGGTTACGGATTAGGTTACGGAGGGGGCTATGGACGCCTTGGGAGCATCTGTGGACCAAGACGTAGACAAAGCATCTGCAAGTACCCCTGCTAAACCCAAGCTCAGCCATGATGGTCTGAACAACCAGGAACTGTCAAGACAAAGAAGAATCCATGCCTGAATCCATAGTGTTTCAGGTGTTGTGCATACCTGGCTGAGGTTCAAGGTGTTCTTCACCTGTGAGAACCAAGCCCAGGTATCTGTCTCTTGCTCTCTGCTGTTTCATCCTGTAACACAGTGGTGGATAACCTTGCTGCTTCTTTCAGTGTGGGGGCTGCATTCACCCTTGTCCAACCCCACCTTAGGGTGGGAGGGCTCCATGCCCATGGTGGTTGTGGCAACACCCCTGCTTACACATAGACACATTCATTGACACACACAGGATACAAAAATAGACAGTACACACAAACATGGGGCACACAGAGTGACCTAGCTCCAGCGTCCAAATGTTTGTGTTTGCTGTCACCACCGAAATTGGTGGAATCCTGGGACAGAGTTATAGCTAGTCCTTGAACAGGTGTCTGCCACCCCTGCTAGAATATGTTTGTACAACTTGCTTGCACTCGCTAGAGCCAGAGGCTCAAAGCACAGCACATCAGTTTATTTCTCCTTCTGCTTGATCACTGTTCTTGTTCTTGTTGTATAAATTACTGTTGGAAAATGTATCCTTTTGATTTCCTCATTTACTATTAAAGCTTTTGCAGCATCATAATAATCGCTCCTGTATCTTTTTTCTTTTAAAAAACAATGATTCCCTCCAGTCCACCAAAAACAACAAGGAGTAGAGGGAGGAGTAGGAGAGAAACAAAGAAAGTCAGGTGTCTGGTCCACGATGTGGGATTTCAAAATAGAATTGTCCCATTGCCATAAAAGCGTGCACAAATACCCAATTCTGCCAATGTTCATGTGGAAAGGTTCTAAAGCCATAGAACTTCCTTGGATTGGAGCAACCCATAGTGGAGTTCAGAAATCCTGGCAAATGGTCGACACATGCAGTGGGCCTCCTCATTCGCCAGGAAGAATGATCCGATACCTCTGTTACTCAAACTCCCAGCAGTGCCCTGTCACGTAGATCTGCCCCAAATGACAAGGCTCACACGAAGGGCAGCGGCCAAATAGAAGGTAGAGAACCACAAATACTATTGACCGACTCAATCTGAGGCTTCCAAACATGCTTGCAGATCAGAATGCAACTCCTAGTCATTGTGCACATCCTTTGTATTCTGCAACACAGAAAGTGCTCACACATTACATGTATTTTGGGAAATATGGAAAGAAAGTAGGTATTTTACCATATGAAGTATAGTGAAATGATTTGGAGATGTTTATGTTATGTAAAAGGTGGGTACCCCAGTCAGTGTGGTGTAGTGGTTAAGTGCATTGGACTCGTAATCTGGTGAACTGGGTTTGCATCTCCGCTCCTCCACATGCAGCTGCTGGGTGACCTTGGGCTACTCACACTTCTCTGAAGTCTCTCGGCCTCAGTCACCTCACAGAGTGTTTGTTGTGGGGGAGGAAGGGAAAAGAGAATGTTAGCCGCTTTGAGACTCCCTAGGGTGGTGATAAAGTGGGATATCAAATCCAAACTCTTCTTCTTCTTCATGCTTTTTAAGTGTGGAGTTTCTGTACATTCTTTCAAAAACTCCACAGGAAAAGCTGGACCAATAATTGGAGTGCCAGTAAAACTGAAACAGAACAATTAAAGGCAGTAGAGACCATCCCTACCCACGAGCCTTGTTCCACTTCCCTCTTGCATGTGGGTGTTGCTAAACTTCTCTGCATGAGGCGTGGCACTCACCCACTGAAGACGGAAAAGAGAAGGAATTATAATGATAGTTAAACTAGGAAATTCAACCCCATGAACAGCATTGATGGCCACCAACCTGGATGGCTTTAAAAGAAGGTTAGATGGCTAATAGGCATGATCACTATGATCTGCATCCATTGGAGGCCGTGTGGATTCATAGAATCAAAGAACTGTAGAGTTGGAAGGGACCCTGAAGACCATCTAGCGCCCAGCCCCCTGAAAAGCAGGAATGTGCAGCTGTCCCATAAGGGGATCGAACCTGCAACTCACCAGCTCCATTCTCAGACCAGCTGAGCTATCCAAGTGGTCAGCAATCGTGAGAGAGGAGAGTGCTGTTGAGCTCAGATCTTGTTTGCAGCTCTCCCATTGAGGTATCTGGAGGCTACAGTCCATGTGCTTCTGGATATTCTGGCTACGGAGTGGGGTCTTATGGAGGGTACCTTGGTGGGAGCTACAAAAGCATTTGCCAGCCAAAACAGGTTCAGCATCTGCGGTCTCTTTGTTAAGCCTGGGAAGACTAGACCCAGCTATGTTTTGACAATCATGATATGAACACCTGATGGAGCTTACGGACCTGTCCTTCAGAAATGCTGAGCACCTGAGCTTCTGACTGAAGACTGTCAAAGCTGAGGGTACTTAGCACCAGTGAAGACCTGATGGATCTATGATTTACTCTATGTCAAGTTTAGCCAATACGATGGACTACAGCTCCCATCACCCCTGAGCACTGGCCCTGCTGGCTTGGACTGATGTGAGCTGTAGTCCAACAATATTTGGAGGGGAGGAAGAATGAGCTTGGCCATTCATATCCTACGGAGTGGGGTCTTACGGATGGTACCTTGGTGGGAGCTACAAAAGCATTTGCCAGTCAAAACAAAAACCTGGTTGGCTTCTGTGATATGCTGGACTAGGTGGGCCACTGGTTTGATCCAGCCGACTCTTCTTAAATTTATTTGCTGTGTACTACCTCTACTGTTGGAAGCAGTATCTCTCTGAATAACAATTTCTGGGGAATATGGAAAGAAAGATTTGCCGCTGCATTCAGGTCCTACCTGTGTTCTCTGCATTGTCATCTGAGTGGCCACTGTGAAAACAGGAAACTGGACTGGAAAGGCCATTGGCCTGATGCAGTGACAGAGCATTTCCTATGTTCCTATTATAGCTAAGTTCAACTGTTACTCTCAAAAGCAGTGGCCAATCAGAGTTGGCAGTACTGGACTGGATGGACCAATCATCAGTCAAAGGCAGCTTCCTATATTCTTGTTTCAAGAGCTCACAGCTTAGGAGTAGAACACATTTTTTTGCATGTAGGAGATCCCTGGTCGAACCCCTGGGATCTCTGGTTCAAAAAATAATAAAAAGGATTTTAGGTAATGGGAAAGAGAAAGAGACCCAGTCCAACTGAGCAGAACTGGACTAGAATGGATCAGACCTGGAATTATTAAATTCTAGTTCTGACTTCTATAAACTGGAAGCTGAGACAGTTAAGATGAAAGGCTTGTTCACATGTTACATTGAACACAGATACAAGCTGACTCTACATGTGTACAATAGTGTGAAAGAGTGTAACTTGTTGAACAGGTCAATTAACTGTGTACGCGGAGACTGTGCACCCATTGTATATTGCATGTGAATAACTTATGAATGTACAGCTCATCTTGGTGCATACTTGTTTAGTTGTTTAGTCATGTCCAACTCTTCGTGACCCCCTGGACTCTTAGAGCACACCAGGCACTCCTGTCTTCCACTGCCTCCCACAGCTTGGTCAAACTCATGTTCGCATACAGAGGTACACAAATTGTACACTTGTTGAAGGTTACATGTGAGTAACATAGAAGGGTGAAACTCAACTAGCTGTGTACAGAGGTACACTAGTTGAATGCAACCAGCATTGTTTATCTTTCTATAAGCCAGTCTGAGGTGGTGGTGGTGTTGTTTTTGCAATCAAACGTTGTACACATTTTATTCAATAAAATAATAAATAAGATAATAGCAGACAGGTGTACAGCTCACCTAGTTGGGTACAGAGGTTCACAGCCCTCGCTGAATGCAAAGTTTAACTACTAAGATGTAAAACCTGTACTCAAGTATCGTAAGTGTTCCTCAAGTTGAAGGTGCACCTTCTGCTCCAGGTGAAATGCCTCTGTTGTTCCAGGGAAGCAGCCGAGCAAGTTTAAGGATGTGTGGGCTGTGGAGAATAGCTTGTGTGGGCTGGAGGAGCACTTTGTTTAACTTGAGTGAATTAAGGAAAAAAAGAACTGTCTTTCTTGGAAGTCTGCTGAAGGATTTAATGATCTGGAAAGATAATGTGTAACATACTCAGGGATTAGGACGTGGGAAGACGAGAAGGGGAGAAATGGAATCCAGAGTCCTCTTCAGGCAACTGTGAGGATAGGAATGTGGAACATGGGCCTTTTCATTGGCTACTGGTAGAGGCATGCAGTACTGGATTGGCCAGGGCTGGTGTAAGCAAATATTAGGAGTCTCTTGTTTTTTTACTTGCCTGATCGAGAAGGCAGAAACTCCACCCATCTCCAGCCCTTGGTTGCAGTGACCTTTTAAGGATATTCAGTCAATGGAGGGGTTTTGTGCTACCTGCCAATCCTGGGGGGTTGATGTTGAGCATCACCACAATGTTTGTAGAGCCAGGAGAGTCTTCAGGAGGTGCAGCTTCTAACTCCATTTTTTCCTTACACCGGCAGCTCGTTCCTTCAAGGGCTTGACTACTGCAATTCATTCTAAGTGGGGACAACCTCTGGAGGCTACATGGAACTTTAAAATTACAGTACCTAAACCCCGGGTGGCGCTGTGGGTTCAACCACAGAGTTTAGGACTTGCTGTTCAGAAGGTCAGCAGTTTGAATCCCCGTGACGGGGTGAGCTTCTGTTGCTCTGTCCCATCTCCCGCCAACCTAGCAGTTCGAAAGCACACCAATGCTAGTAGATAAATAGGTACCGTTCCGGCGGGAAGGTAAACGATGTTTCCGTGCACTGCTCTGGTTCGCCAAAAGCGGCTTAGTCATGCTGTCCACATGACCCAGAAGTTGTACGCCGGCTCCCTCGGCCAGTGAAGCAAGATGAGCGCCGCAACCCCAGAGTCGGCCACGACTGGACCTAATGGTCAGGGGTCCCTTTACCTTTACCTCAAACCCTACCCCCCAGGAAAGAGAAAGCATTCCAGGACAACAAAGACTGTGCTGCAACAAAAGCTTTAATGGAGCAGGGGAAAGAGCAATATGGGGAGAGGAGATGTTTGTATTACAACAGCATCAAATATAGTTTTACATGACACAACTAGCATGTGGTGAAGTACATTCTGTCCTGCCTTCCTTTGGGGAAGGTTTCCTGCATATAGCACAAAAAAGCAAGCAGAGGGGGTGGAAAATAAATACCAGAGACAATGCAACGTGTCTCAGTAAAAGTGCAATGTGTGAATGTCATGGTACAGATTTCAGAGGCACGGAGCAACTCAAGGCTTCTGCTTGAAACTGCAGCAGCTCAGCACTTGTGAAAGCTCAGGTCCTTAAATTCAGTTGCCGGTTTCGGTCACGGTTGTCAGATTCCCAGGTTGCCCCAGATCCCGATGGATAATCTACTTGAGTTTAGCAGGGATACCCGCAGATGCTTTGCCTGCGCTTTGACCCATAGCAAGATTTGCCCAGGTACCCACCTACAGAGCCCCCCATTCCGTAGCGGGAAGAACCGTAGCCGTAGCCTCCGGAACCACCATACCCATATCCGCCGCCATAGCCACCGCCATACCCATAGCCACTAGCACATGGGGAATAGCCAGAGACGGCCAACGGCTGGCAGCTGGAGGACAGGATGGGTCCTGGGATGGTCAACACAATTGGAGCTGGTTGGACCGTCACTTCGGATGGTGGGATCTGGCTCACACAGGACTGGGGGACACCGGGGACGACACCAAGGCTGCTGGATGACATAGCGCCACCGCCGCCATAGCTGACGATGCCACCGCTGATTCCACCACCAACGCCACCGCCGAAGCCACCGCCGATGCCACCGCCGATGCCACCGCCGATGCTACCGCCGATGCCACATTGTCCAATACTATGGGAAGGCCTGCTACATGGGATGGAGCACGATGACTGAGAGAAGAAAGACATGTCTGAAGAATATAGGTGAGCCTGGGGAACAACAGCAAGGAGAAAGGCAATTCATTAATTCGGAAGGAGGTGCAGAAAGGCCACGTAGCGTGGAGCAGGGCAGGTTGAATCCACCACTTTTAAGTTTCTCACTTTCCCAATATAAATTCTAGTCCTCCCCAATTTCGCTGAAAGTTGTAGGTTATTTATTTATTTATTTATGGCTGGCAAATCTTTAGCCTGACCCAACAAGGCAATTATTATGTTATCCACTCTTCTAGTATGGAAATTACATCCTACATTAACTATGACAATTTATCTCTACACAGCGATGTTATCTCGGAAAAATAAACAAGAGCATTAAAAAAAAAATATTTTAATCATCAAAGCAACGATCTTTGGTTTCGAAAGCTTAGGAGGTGAGCCAGAATAGTTAATGAGTAAGCACACACAATCTTAATTGTGAGACCTCAAGGGCAAAATTCTTAACTGATGTAAAACAACAGGCTGGTATGGAACATCTATTCACTGACACCAGGCGTGGCTTTGAGCTTCTTTGTCAAGAGATGGTAACACAGGAGCAAATTAACACTCTCTCTCTCTCTCTCTCTCTCTCTCTCTCACACACACACACACACACACACGAGAGAGAGAGAGAGAGAGAGAGAGAGAGAGAGAGAGAGAGAGAGATCTTTCAAGGTCAATCTTCTCACTAGGCCAGATTTAATTTTTGAATAAAGTTTTGTTGTTGTTCATCTCCAACACACAAGAAATCTACAAACCTCCCAATAAAAAAGCAACAAATCACAACCACCTGATTATTTTTTTAAAAAAAATTGAAACAATTTGGGATTCTTGTTATGGAGATAAGGAATGAGTTATGCCCATTGAGTCTCCCCTGAGTAGTATTAATGTTGCATACAGCCCACTGGGTCTATCATAGCATAGTTTCTTCCACTTGATTGACTGACTATGTTCCAAGGGCTCGGCATCTGAGAACTCTTTGAACTGGGGTGGGATGAGTGGATTTCTTCTGGGACCTTCAACAGGCTCTATCGCTCAACTAAAAGCTATCCCTTAACTTATTACTGGACTGCAGGCATGGAGAACTTGTGGCCCTCCATATGTTGGTCTCTAACTCCCATCCTTCCTGTCAATTGTCCATATGTTGTCTGGGGGCTGTTTGGAGTTGTAGTCTAACAATATCTGGAGGGCTACAGGTTCTCATACCTGGCATATGGAGACTCTCTCTCTCTCTCATCTTTCTATCTATCTATCTATTTATCTATCATCTATCTATATTCTTAACTAAGCAAAACTGTCTTTCCCTCTCTCATAATTCTTTGCAGGTTCTCACCCCATCAGGAACCTTCAAATCCCTCTCAGAACTTCACTTCAAGCAACATTCAGTGGCAGCTTAAGAACCTAAGAAGAACTCTGCTGATGGATCAGGCCAAAGGCCCATCTAGTCCAGCTTCCTGTCCTCACATTGACCACCCAGAATGCAACCACTCAGAAGGCAACCGCCCTCTCCCCACTCACGGTCCCCAGAAATGGCTTTTTAGAGGCATATTGCCACCAACAGTAGAGGTAGAACATTGCCATCATGGCTGGTAGCTGCTGATAGCTACGTTCTCCATGGATTTACCTAATCCAAAAAGAACATAAGGACAGCCCTGGTGGATCAGGCCAAAAGTGGCCCATCTAGCCTGGCATCCTGTTCTCGCAGTGGCCAACCAAGGTCCCAGGGAGAAGTCCACAAGCAGCACCTGTGTGCAAGAGCAGTTCTCCCCACTTGCCTTTCCCAGCACTCAGAGGCTTGCTTCCTCTGAGGCAGAACTTGAGAGAGACAGAGAGAGACAGATGGGGAGACTCTCAAGAGTGTTCCTCTTACCCGGTTCTCTAGAGTGCAGAAATGAAGAGATGCGCTTGAGAGTTGCTGCTGAAGAGACTGTGGAGAAGCCAGGCCTTTTATACCTTTTTTCCAAGGCGCAGGCCACAGGATGAGAGGCGTACCGCATTCCACTTTGAGATTTAATTATTTCTCAACAAGCATTTGATCTATTATCTCTATCTTTGCCCCAATTAATTGGACATATTTATTTTTTGCTTATTATGAAGTATGAGTCGTTCGCCTTCCTGGTATATCATAATCTCTCTCACTCGCTCTTCTTAAACTCCACCCTACATTTTATTTGTCATTTGCCCTTGGTAAAATTCCCATGACTAAAAAAACAACAAAACAAAAACCCTAGTAAATAGGGAAGCAGTGTATCCCCACCCTTGTTGAGAGAGAGGCAAGTTGAATCAACTTGGTGGCATCTATCTGAACTGGATCTAAAACACATGTCCAAGCGGGAATGTCAACACCAGATTATGTCTTAGGCAACCATATCTTCATTGGGCTAACTTCACATTCAGCAGGAAAGTGATGGGCAATAGGAGTTTCCTCACCTTCCAGACCCATCACTGGCAGAGGAGAGACGGGGAAGAAATTAGATTCATTTCTCAGTTAATAGTAAACCAACCTAATCCACACTTTCCAAAAACAGTGTATGAACCAAGACACAGATGTCCTTTGAAACAGTCATTGACTGTTAACAATGAAGATTTGATTCCATTAGAAACTTGCATTTCTTTAGGTTTTGCAATGCAAGTCCACAGTCAAGTAATGTGTACCAAAATGCATATATCTGTGGAAAGTGTGAAAATAGGAAGCATGTATCAGTGAAATGAGCGTACAAACATGCACTATGGCTGAGAAATTTGCTTTGCAAATAATATATACATATTAGGGGAAAGTGTGTCCAATCAACGTGTATATTATGAGAAATGTGCAGAAAAAATATTGCTGATGAACTTTCATGAGAACTTTTAAAAGGGAAAAAAATTAATTGCAAACCATGCAGAAATGTGGAGAATTGAACTTAAGGCTAGGAAAGATGAAAAACTAAGAGAAAGCAAAATTGACTGATTTGCCCATCCCTAAAGCAGCTCCTTGGGCAGAGCAGCTGTTACTAGCAACAAAACTGCCAACAAAGTTAAGGTGCAATCTTAAGTATGGAAAGCCAATTTAATTTACACTGGTTTAAGCTGAGCTGCTATAAAGTATGCTAGATACAAACTCCATTTAGGAATGGGGATATTGCTGACTGAGCTGGCCTAAGGCTGGCAGAGGGGAAGCAAGACTTCGAAACAGAGTTTGGCTTACACCACCATTTTCCCCCTGTATATGGGAGTGTGAGTCCAGTAACAGTTGTCAAGATACAGTGCTGTTCATACCACTTGGGTTACAGACCCAGGCAAAAGTATTATCAAAGCACTTCTGGCCACCATACTGCAGATTGCTCAACTATATCTTAGGATAGTCTTCCCTTATCTGGACTTTAGATGTTGTTGAACTCACGATGCCCATCAGCCTTCACTTGCATGGTCAATGGTGATGGAAACGTGTGGTCCAGTAACATTTGAAGGACCACAGTTTCCCCATTCCTAACATGGCCAATATGGAAGAAGACAGGCCAGTGTTCTGGTGTGATATAAGACACCTTCTTTTGCTTAATAGGGAGATATATAAATTCAATAAATGAAAATGAAATGAGATAGCTAAGTGGTAGAGAAAGAGCTTTGTACTCAGTCGTCCTTGATTTCAATCCCCAGCACCTCTGGGTAGGTGCTGGAATGACCCCCTTCTCAAAACATTGGAGACCCTCTGCCAGTCAGTGTATACTAAGGTAGATCTGAGTTGTTATTAGGCAGATTCTTATGTTTCTGTTGAAACCAGCCCTAGGTAAGCAGGAGAACAGGCATAGCTCAGCTACACAGCCAATATCATCAGTGGTCAGGGAGACTGTGAGTTGTAGACTGTGGAAGGCATCAAGCTGGGGAAGGTCAGTCTAGAGTGGGAAGCCTTTGACCCTCCAGATGTTTTTGGAGTCCACCATCCTTGACGATTGGCCATGCTGATCATCTGAGCCTGACAGAGTCTAACAACACCTGGAAGGTCATGAGGACCGGGATCTTCCTTGAGCAGGGGAACAACCATCACTCAGTGACAGAACACCTCTTTGGCATGCAGGATGTCCCAAATTCAACCATCAGCACCTCCAACTAGGGCAAAGGTAAACTCCCTGCCTGAAACCTCGGAGAGCCACTGCGTATCAGTGTGGACATTGCTGAGCAAGATAGAGCAATGATGCACTATTGGGCCTTTGGTCAATGATCAGAGAGAGTAGGACTCTAACAGAGCTGGAAGGGCACCAAGGTGGCAACCACTGAACTATTTATATATTTTTTAGAATATGAGAAGGGAAACTGAGCAAGGGCACTGTCAAATAACTGGCTCATTGTAAAAGCATTGCCAAGGTTTCAACTATCCATGCCATAGCCTCCCCATAGGTAAGCATGGCTGGCTGGAGGTCTCACACTGACATCTTGTGTGTTTACATAGTTGATATTAGGGAGCTATACCTTGTCAAAATGATCATGTTTAAGTTGTCCACTAACAACCCTTCTGTGTTGATTTAAATCAGGCATAGGCAAACTTGGCCCTCCAGATCTTTTGGGGCTACAATTCCCATGATTCCTGACCACTGGTCCTGTTATCTAGGGAAGATGGGAGTTGTAGTCCCAAAAACATCTGGAGGGCCAAGTTTGCCTTTGCCTGGTTTAAATGCCTGGAAAGAGTCAGATCCCAAGTGTTCCCTTGTAATCCTTTCAGAGATGGACCTTTGGGGCTCTTTCCAATGGAAGGTGATATCTAAGTGGGCAGTGGTGAACAGCATGGCAGTTAGGTCTAAAAGGGCCAGAGTAGGGCATGGTTTCAACGACTGACCTATAATATTAGTAACAACTTTTTCAAAAATAAAAAATAAAATCTGATCTTATGGAGAGAAGCACTTCTTGCTCAAATCTTTTGGTCACCCATGAAACGTATCATAAAACCCAATGGGCCGGTCATACCTGATCAGCCTCTGCTGCACATCACTGTATGCAGGTCAGTTGTGTCAGAAGTTATGGAGGTGAGGAAACCGACACGGAGCTGTTTTCGAAAACAGGAGCCCTTAATTCATGGAACTCTTCGTTCCACCCAACGCCATGTGGGAAAAAGTCATTATTAGCCCACAAAAACCACTGGACTACCACCTGTTTACAACACAGGCCGCTTCTACAAAAGTTTCTAGAAGCGTTTCCTAACTCTCTTTGAATTTAATTCAAATCTCTTTGGATTCCACCGCAGTGAATTATTTGCTGCGATCGTGAGATAGATCTGGAATGTCTTAAGCAGGCATTCCCCCCCCCTCGTCAAAGAAAATTTTATTGCCATTCATTAGTGGGGTGTTGAATTTAAAATCATTCCATTAGAAGTAATCATAATATTGCAGGCATGGAAAGAAGAAAAGAACTGCCATCCGACTAATTAAAGGGTTCGCAAAGCCGTCTGAAATCCTTTCGGTAACAGGAGGCTGAAAAATTGCAGCCTCCGCCCCACCTCTGGCTGTTGTTCCCATTAATATCTCGGAATCATCCAAGGCTCAGCAAGATGAAGTCATAAAGGGAGTTTGTTGGCAGGAGGGGGGGAAATATTGTGAAACGTTGTGCAGTGAACCCAGAAACGAGGCATTGCAACATTAAGACATTCATTTTTGAGGAAGTTGATGAACATGAAAGGACTCCGAAGAATTGGTAGGTAGACACAGGGCTTTTTTCAGGCTGGAACTCACCAGAAATCAGTTCCAGCACCTCTCGGGTGGGTGTCATTATAAGAGGACAAGGGTGAGTTCCTGCACCTCTTTTTCTAGAAAAATAACACTTTTTTCTAGAAAAATACCCTGTCCAGTGGTACCTGAATTAAGTACTTAATTCATTCTGGAGGTCTGTTCTTAACCTGAAACTGTTCTTAACCTGAAGCACCACTTTAGCTAATGGGGCCTCCTGCTGCTCCCGCACCGCAGGAGCCCAATTTCTGTTCTTATCCTGAAGCAAAGTTCTTAACCTGAAGCACTATTTCTGGGTTAGCAGAGTCTGTAACCTGAAGCGTATGTAACCTGAAGTGTATGTAACCCGAGGTGCCACTGTATATTTTCATGTGATATAGCAAGGGTGCAGGAACCTTACAACTCCCATCAACCCTGACCTTTGACCGTGCTGACTGTGGCTGATGAAAGTCATAGTTCAGCAACTTATAGAGGGCCAAAACTTCTCCACATATGCTTCATTTCTATGTCTTCCTAACTTTTAAAAAGTATTTATACCCCACCATATAAAAAAGCAAACAAATGCTCAGGAGTTCTTCATGACTTTCATAGGTTCTCTAAGAACCTTTTAAAAAGAGTAGAGTATAATATAGTCAAAATAAGGAGTGAGGACCCCTGATGTTCATCATCATCTGGAGGGCCACAAGTTCCCATCCTTGTTTTATACCTCTGGAAGTGCATTTAATATGTGAGCCCTGATTGGTTGGGACATGAATCTACAGGGATGATATGCCATAGGGTAGGATCCAGTGTTAGTCCTACTCAGAATAGACCCTTTGAAATCAATGGGCATGATTAAATTAAACCCATTGGTTTCAGTGGGTCTACTCTGAGTATGACTTGGTTGGATACAACCCTTGGTTTGGAAATGGAGTTTTCTAAAAGTGTACCTGAAGTCAATACAATCAACACAAAACTCAAAAAATCTGTGTATTCCCTGCCCATGGATTCAGATTCAAGCTGGTTTTTTTGACTTGTTGATTTGCCATTTAGGAGGACAGTTGGGTTGAAACACATCTGTCTATGGAAGCTTCACTATGGAAGGTATTTGTATAGTGTAAGCTGGATATAACCACCCACATTAGGTTGGATGGACCATCTGGTCTAAAATTATCTGAATTGTTTTGAATGCATAGTGAATTTTATGTGATTGTGAATGGAGATGCAACATTTGATAGTTCTTGGCTATGTTATTTATTTTATGAAACAGTAGTTTTTCAATTGTGAGTTTAAAATATTTGCACTAAATTTAGAGCCAATCAACACAACTTAGATCCTCTTCATTTTACATGTTGGCAGAGGATCCCTGTTAAAGAATTCCACACATACTAATGGATCCCTTTGAAATTATCTAAATCCAAGTGTTTGTACTAAGAGTCAGCAAGTGTAAATTACTAAGATTTTATAATAGCTCTGGTCTGCTATGGCAGTGGTACATTACTCCAGGCTTAGTGGTAATTGTTGATTTGTTGTATATACACTGTAATGTCTTGGAGATATTTATACAAATAAAAACAACAATCTTGAAGACTTGCTTTGTGGATCTGACATTCAATACTTACCATGGTCACATCACCACATCTTTTAAAAATATTTATATATTTTACAGAGAAGCACACTAATCTTCTTTGTCCCTCCTGGAAAGAAGCCAAGTTTTTAAAAGGGATTGGGGGTGCTTAAAATCTGCTCTTGGTAAAATAGTTTCTAACAGTATGAAATATGAAAGAGAGGGAGAGGGAGAAACAGAGACAGAGAGACAGAGACAGAGAGAATAAAGCAAACAGAAGGACAAGTCTTGCTGAAGAAGAATCAGCATGGCTTCTGCCAACGTGAGTCCTATCTCATAAATGTTTCTGAATTCTTTGAGAATGTCAAGAAACATGTGGATGGGGGTGATCCTGAAGATACTGTGTCCTTAGACTGTGTGCTTTTGACAAGAACCTCCCCCCTCAGTAAATGTAGCAGTCATGGAATGAGAGGACATTCTGTCTTATGGTAAAAATAATGGGAAGCAGAGAGATTAGAAATAAATGGACAGTGCCAGAAAGTGGAATCCCCAAAGGTTCTATGGGGTGCCTCAATGATGATGATGATGGTGATGATGATTGAAACTGACCCCTAAGGAAGGACTGGGACCACTGTAGGTGAGGGTATTTCTGTAGCACCTTCCCAACGGGTGGTTGCTGGCATCAGGTCTACCAGGGTGACCAAAGTCTAAGGTGGCTTGAAATGGGTCTAGATAATCCATTTCATCCAAGATTCCCTGAAACTGAGGTCCCGCCACAGATTCCAACTGTTCCACTTAATCTGATTGATTTCTTACAATATGCCATTTTAGTTAAGGATGACACCTTCCCTGAATACAATCTGTAAAAGGTGCCAGAGACCAAACCTCAAATATTCTGAATGGAAACCTTGTGTGCTCTACTCCTGAGCAGTGTGCTCCCCTCTTCCAATTAATATATGCAAATAAACATGAGAAGTTTCCTCACTCTATTCCAGACCATCAGTGAGCTATTTCAACTGCCACCAGCTATTTGAGTTGGTATTGGCATAAGAGCTATTTGAGTTCTTAGCCTCGGGCAGCAAAATGTCTTGTGCTGCTTCTGAATCTACGAACAGGATAGTGCAAAAATTACCACTACCCCTAATTCCATGTGTGGAAGGTGGCTGAATTGGAAGCTGGAACTTATTTTATCCCATGCAATGTGAAAACAATGTTTCTAGCAACAGGTGCCTAGCACGCTAGTTTCCAGCCCTGGAAGGCAGCACCATAGTTTAACAGGTGCAGAACAGGTCTGTAGCATACATAGCTCTGGTTTCCAACACAAGGGGTCTCAGGGGGCTCAAGAGGGAAGGTTGGGAGTGGGGGACTGCCACTGCTGCCCTCCAGTATAATTTGCCTCAGGCAATTATCTCATTTGGTCTCATGATAGGTACAGTCCTGCTTAGGTTGAGGTAAGGGCTGACTGGTGCCCTTTGCGTGTGGAGAGGTGGAAGGCAGGAATACTAGTAATAGGTGGCACCAGAGAGCCAACAATAGCTTTTAGCTTTGTCTCCATTCTCCTCCCTGCTTGAGACTAAGGAAGAGGAAGACTGGCAGGAAGGGCTAAGTAATCAATTGGTTCGAAGTAAAAAGACAGCATCTTAAAAAGCAGAGACACCACCATGCCGACAAAGGTCCATATAGTTAAAGCTATGGTTTCCCCAGTAGTGATGTATGGAAGTGAGAGCTGGACCATAAAGAAGGCTAATCGCCGAAGAATGGATGCTTTTGAATTATGGTGCTGGAGGAGACTCTTGAGAGTCCCATGGACTGCAAGAAGATCAAACCTCTCCATTCTGAAGGAAATCAGCCCTGAGTGCTCACTGGAAGGACAGATCGTAAAGCTGAGGCTCCAAGACTTTGGCCACCTGATGGGAAGAGAAGACTCCCTGGAAAAGACCCTGATGTTGGGAAAGATGGAGGGCACAAGGAGAAGGGGACGACAGAGGACAAGATGGTTGGACAGTGTTCTTGAAGCTACCAACATGAGATTGACCAAACTGTGTGAGGCAGTGGAAGACAGGAGTGCCTGGCGTGCTCTGGTCCAGGGGGTCACGAAGAGTCGGACATGACTAAACCACTAAAAAACAACAACCACAAAAGGCAGGCGACTGAGACTGGTGGGGCAGTGTCCTTTCCAGGGTTTCAGGGAGGAGTCTTCCCTAGCCATGGAGATGTCAGGGTCTGAACCTGGGACCTGTTAACAGGGTATCCTGTTAAAAGGATCTGGGAGGAGTGGCTTCTGTCTGATGCCTAGATGGGAGCAAGGACCATACTTCTTCTCCAAAGGGGACCAGTTGGGGGATGCTCTGATTTGACGTAGGTCATAGGGGGTCGTCGTCCCCCCACTGGCTTGACCCTTAGTAACACTCCCAGTGGTCGGGCAGGAGTGACACACACAGTTGCTTACCACAATGCCTATGACCAAGCCTTCACATCTGTAACCAATAAATTGTGGCCTTATTTGATCCCGAACCAATATGCCATGTGTTGTCTGGTTACTTGCACCTTAGGAAACAGGGCCTCAAAACACAAGAGAAGCCTGGAGGGCCACGTTTGCACCACCCTTCTCCTGAGGTTCCCTGCCCTGGCTTGCAGAAAAGCCCAGCTGAAAACGCCTCAGGGTTTTCAATAAGTGAAGGAACCCAGAAAGGTTGTAATGTGCAGATCACCAGTGATATGATTTTAGCTATTCATTCAATCTTCATTCATTCATCTATTACATTTATATCCTCCCCTTCCTTCCAAAGGAGCCCAGAGTGTCAAGCAGTCAGTGATAAAACAATAAAAAATACATCTTATTCATGGCATGGAGAAAGTGGATCGAGAAAAAAATGTCTCATTTTCTCCTAACACTAGAACTCGTGAACATCCAATGAAGCTGAATCTTGATTGGGACAGGCAAAAGGGAGCACTTCTTCAAACGTCACTTTGTTATACCGTGCAACTCACATCTGCTGGAGGCAGCGATGGTCACCAACCTAGAGGGCTTCAAAAGAGCATTGGAACCATTTGTGATGGGCAAGGCAATGGTTTGCTACTAGCCATAATGGCTATAGTTTGCCTCCATGGTCAAAGGCATTAATGCTTCTGAATATGAGTTGCTGTAAACCACAGAAGGGGAGTAATAATAATTTATTATTTATACCCCGCCCATCTGGCTGGGTTTCCCCAGCCACTCTGGGTGGCTCCCAACAGAATATTAACAACACAATAAAACCCTCCCTGAACAGGGCTGCCTTCAGATGTCTTCTAAAAGTCAGATAGTTGTTTATTTCCTTGACATCTGATGGGAGCATGTTCCATAGGGAGGCCGCCACTACCGAGAAGGCCCTCTGCCTGGTTCCCTGTAACTTCACTTCTCACAGTGAGGGAACTGGCAGAAGGCCCTCAGAGGTAGACCTCAGTGTCTGGGCTGAATGATGGGGGTAGAGATGCTCCTTCAGGTATATTGGACTGAGTCTGAGTGTGTTCTTATGCTCAGATCCTGCTTGCAGGTTTGCCATAGAGGCATATGGTGGCCACTCTAAGAACCAGATGCTGGACCAGATGGGTCACTGGCCTAGGCCAGTAAGTTCTTCTTAAAAATGATATTAATATGGATGCAGACCAGGAAACACCTCTGCTCAAAGGTCTTGTTAGAAGAGGAAGGTCTTCAGCAGGTGACAAGAATAACAACATGAAAGACAATTGTCTAATATTCAAGGGAAAGGACATCCAGAGGGTAGCTTCCAACACACGGAAGGCCCTGTTTTTACATTGTGTGTAACAGAACTCCTAATAAGAGAGACTAAAAGAGAGAGAAATCTAATTCCAGTGACAGATTCTTGAGTTAGCCTCTGTGGGCTTGATAGGAGAGCTGAAAATAATGCCAATATATTTCACATCTGGCAAACCAAGCGTATACTCAATTCTGACCAAACTAAGCCACATAGAGCACAATATACAGCAGGAGGCTTTCGTTTGGTCAGAATTAACAGAGTTAACAGTAAATACATTACTTCTGGTAAATGAGACACCATAGCTGCTGGAGGGCTGTGAAAATTTGGGTCTTGGACTTTTTAGACTTGTCTACTCATGAACTGTCTGAAACCCAACGGGCACTTGGGTTGTCAGATGTCATTTTCTTTTCCAGCTCTCTTACCCCATTATGGAGATATGTTCCTATGGGGAGCTACCAGGCTTTGGAAAAGATCCACAACAGCCTTGCTGGAACACAAACATGTGGAACACCAATCCATGGCAGTGCTGATTTTTATTGGTTTGCCTTCAGCCTAGCAAACATAGGAAATGGAGAGGTCCCTGGTTCAGAAATTATCCAGAAATTATCTGAATTATCCAGACTATTCCCATCAGACATGAAGCAAAGTAGTAGCACACAACTGGTTGCTTCCAAATAAGAGTGGATAGTTCAGCTCTCCTTGCAGAACTGACATTAAAAAAAAAAATACTACAGCAACCATCAATGTGCACATTCTAGCTTACCAGTCAGAATAACCTCCCTCACCTCCTCCTCAGAGCCAATTTTGGGGCTGCAGGGGGAGAAAAATGGGGGAACCCCATTGCGCTAGCTATAGTCCTTGTGTGGGCTACCACTAGTGGGACTCATTCATTGTATCCAGCCCATGGGTTGCAACCCTCATTTCCCTTCCCACTGACTTCTGAGCCATGCCTTTAATTGCCATTAATTGGTTTATCATGTGCTTAACATTTTTGTTATGACAAGGGTTGGTTTCAGATCCAAGACTGGTTTCAGAGCCTTGCCTCCTACACTGCTTCCTTAGAGTCAACGGGGTGGGAGGAGGGGCGAGAGCATGAGCAGTAATGGGTATGCGTAGCACTGAAGACTGAGGGCAAGGAATGCGGACATTCCCTACCCAAGATTCTCCCTTATGAAAGAGGTTACAACATTTGAAGCTCATATATATATATATATATATATATATATATATATATATATATATATGCAAGTAAGTGGGACATAACTTATGGGTGGTGCAAGGAAAGCGAATAGAGAGAAGTTCTTCTTTCCTCTTCCATGTATGGGGCCATCCAATGAAGCTAAATTCTGGAAGATTCAGAACAGATAAAAAAACACACTTCTTCACACAGCACAGTTGAATCCATGGAACTTGATAGCTCCACAATGTACTGATGGCCATCAACCTTGATGGCTTCCAAAGAGGATTGGACAAATTCATAGAGGGCAAGAAGCTTATGAGTAGTCATAGTGGCTAAGCTCTACCTCCACTGTTGCAGTATGCCTCTGAATACCAGTTGCCGAAAATAGGTGGGGAGATTGCTTTAGTGCTCATGTTCTGGTTGTGGTCTTCCTAAAGCCATCAGGTTGGCCATTGTGAGCACAGGGTGCTAGACTAAATGAACTTTATCAAGTGGGGCTCCTCATACGCTCTTGTGTGTACCAAAGAGGGAGGGCTCTGGTGTCCTTGCCCTGCATGTGGGTTTCCTGGAGGAATCTGATTGGCCAATGTGAGAATAGGTTGATGGGCTGTGGTGCCCTATGGTCTATGTTATGAGAACTAGGTGGGTCTTTGGCTTCATCCAACAGGACTCTTCTAATGTTGAGGCCTCAATGAGATCCTACCTCTTCCACTTTCTGTTGCTGCAGTGTACCAATTTTGTGTACCCACAAAGGTCCGTATAGTTAAAGCCATGGTTTTCCCAGTAGTGATGTATGGAAGTGAGAGCTGGACCATAAAGAAGGCTGATCACCAAAGAATTGATGCTTCTGCATTATGGTGCTGGAGAAGACTCTTGAGAGTCCCATGGACTGCAAGAAGATCAAACCTATCCATTCTTAAGGAAATCAGTCCTGAGTGCTCACTGGGAGGACAGATCGTAAAGCTGAGGCTCCAAGACTTTGGCCACCTGATGAGAAGAGAAGAATCCACTGATGCTGGGAAAGATGGAGGGCACAAGGAGAAGGGGACGACAGAGGACGAGGTGGTGGGACAGTGTTCTCGAAGCTACGAACATGAGTCTGACCAAACTGCAGGAGGCAGTGGAAGACAGGAGTGCCTGGCGTGCTCTGGTCCATGGGGTCATGAAGAGTCGGACACGACTAAACGACTAAACAACAACCAATTCCCTTATTTCCTGTTCCTTATTTGGTTGCAAGAGATGTTCTGAGTTGCACATTGTTTGACAAGAGAGGGCATCATGGCTCACATGGTTTCAAACGTTGGGTCTCATGAATGCATCTCAGGTTTCAGGGCCAAGGAAGACCCCTCAGCCCAAGACTAAGTTGCTTCCTGTTAGGCAGAGCAGACAAATATTGGGCTGATGGACCATTGACCTGACTCAGTAGAAGGCAATTAACCTCTGCAATTTTCTTGGGGAGATTAATGCTGACTGCCTGGTTAAAAGAGAAGAGAGAGAAGGAAGCGCTAGATCTAAATGACAGGGCTGTGGGTAATCATTGGTGGAACCTCAATTAAATCCAAGGCAATTTCACAAAAGATGAGACAGATAAATTCAAAGGTGGAATGTGTGGTTTTCAGATGGCTGATGGAGGCCTGGAATCCAGAACACAACAAAGCAATTTGGGATTTCAGGCTCTCAACTGCTCATATCATCCCAGATTAATTAAGCCCTCAGGCAAAGATGGGTGTCTCTCTTTCCAGTTCAGGGACCAAACATGAAACTGTATAAAAGGGACAGGGGAGCCCCGGACTTTTCAGATTGCTCCGTTCCTCTCTACATCCAAACGAAACTTCTTCTAACCAGGTAAGACTGATAATCTATTCGTTTCTTTGTTTATTATACTTATGTTTGGTAGATTGACTACCAATGTAGGAATTGGCCTTATACCAAGTTGGTCCACCTGGCTAAGTATTGTCTACACAGACTGGCAGTGGGTCTCCAGTGTTACTACCACCAACCCTTACTGGAGATGCTGGGGCTTGAACCCGGGTCCTTCTGCATGCAGAGCAGATGTTCTACCCACTGAGCTATGGACCTTCCTCTGCTGCTTCCAAATTGTAACAGGCAGGCATGGTGCAATATATTTAGAGATGTTTGGGTGTGTGTATAGCAGTCTCCTTAGGCTCTGGCTGTTGATGATACAGTACAGTTCTTGACTCACCTTTTCAAAAGGTGTGGTGGCCAAAGGAGCTTCGGTTGGACTCATGGCCTGGTTGAGAGTCAATATCTTAATGCACCAAAGTGGCTCTTCCATTTGTCTTGACGAAGAACTCTTTATTATATATCCACTTACTTTTAATAACCCCATCAATGTCCATGGAAATGAAGTTTCCGGTCTAAATTTTAACACAAGAGGTTGCAATGGTCACCAGCATGGATGGCTTTAAGAAGGGACTAGAGAAATTCCTGGAGGATGAGACCACAAGCCATGAGGGATTTGTTCTACCTCCATTTTAGGAGGCAGTATGCCTCTGAAGAGCAGAGGATTCTGGGCCTCACAAGTGGGGAGGGTTGCTGTTACTTGTCCTGTTTGTGGGCTTCCCATTGTGGTATCTGGTTGGCCAATGGGAGAACAGGATGCTAAACTGGATGAGCCCTTTTTGGCTTGATCTGGCAGGACTCTTCTTACATTCATCCGGGAGTGGGAGGCAAGCAGGAGGCTGCCAGAGCTTTTTACAACTATCAAAAATAGTTCTAGTTACAGGTAGGTAGCCGTGTTGGTCTGCCGTGGTCAAACCAAAATAAAATAATAATAAAAAAATCCTTTCTGTAGCACAATAGAGAACAACTAAGTTAGTTATTGGTATGAGCTTTTGTGTGCATGCACACTTCTTCAAAAATAGAACACCCTTGCTTTCAAGCTTACAATCTCAAAAGACATGGCACAAGAAGGAAAGGGGATGAGGAAGGCAGAGGGGGAAAGCAAACCCACTGTTTCTTAGGTAAAGGATCTTCACTTTAGAAGGAAGAAGGGAAGCACCATGACAGCTCCTTCTTTGGCTGAGGGACAGGGCCAAGTTGGTCTTCCCTTGCTGTGATGCTCTTCTGGGAGGCTCCTCAGCACTGTCTCCTAGAACAACTGCCACTTGGAGATGAGGAGCCTTTCTGGGGAAACCAGCTCCTGACCCTTTCTTCTTCAGCTTCAGATAAGCCTAGCTGGATCAGGCCAAAGGCCCACCTAGTCCAACATCCTCTTCTCACAGTGGCCAACCTGTAGGAAACCTGCAAGTAGGACCCAGACACAAGAACAACTCTACTCTTCTGTGGTTTCAAGGAACTGGTATTCAGAAGTATTACTGCCCTCTGACCATGGAGGGCAGAGGAAAGCCACTGTGACTAGTAGATATTGATAGCCTCATCCTTCATGAATCTGGACAATCCACTTTTTAAGTCATCCAAGATGGTAGCCATCACAGCCTCCTGTGGGAGCAGGTTCCATAGTACAACTCTGTGCTGTGGACTTTCTTTTATCTGTCTTGAATCTTCCAACATTCAGACTCATTAGATGTCCACAAGTGCTAGTGTTAGGAGAAAACATGTTCCTTGTGCCCCCCACCCACCCCACAAACCCACAATTTATTCCAGACCAGATTTTCTAATCCATTCATATTTATCCTTCCTGTTGTTCCACAGCCAACTTCCAAAACACAGCCATGCATTCTAAAAGTCAATCCTGCGCTGTCCCATCTATTGGTCTTGGACATTGTGGATATGGCGGTGGATACGGCGGTGGATACGGCATCGGAGGTGGCATCATCGGAGGTGGTGGCATCGGAGGTGGCATCATCGGAGGTGGTGGCTTCGGTGGCGGCGTATCATCCAGCAGCCTTGGCATAGTCCCCGGGGCCAATGTTTCCTGCATAAGCCAAATTCCATCATCAGAAGTGGTGATCCAGCCAGCTCCAGTTGTGTTGACCATCCCAGGACCCATCCTCACTTCAAGCGAGCCAATGTCTGTTGGAGGTTACAGTCCATGTGCTTCCGGTTATGGCTACGGGTCTTCTGGTTATGGCTATGGGTCTTCTGGCTATGGCTATGGCTCTTCTGGTTATGGCTATGGCTCTTCTGGAGGTTACCTCGGTGGTGGCTACGGAGGTGGCCAGTCATCCAAGGGTCACCCCTGCTAAGCCATTGTGAGAAGACCAGGACTATCCAGAAATCGCCAACCCACCAATACGGACTCTGTAGCCAAGTTTATGGGTCTGGGCTTCAACTAATGTTGAGCTCCAGACTTATGAATGGTTCTCCATGTATGTGAAAGATGAAAGCCCTGTTATGTATTCTTTTCTCCCAACTATTTACTTTCCATAAGTGTATATTCCCTTTTCCACATTGCTCTCCAGCTACATAAGGACCAAAGGTCCATCCTATATCTACACGTCTCACTTCTGAGAGATTATTCTCTTGTTACATAGCTTGGTTGTATGTTTTCTTGATACTCTTCATTTTCTAATAAAGCTTCCTTTGCATCATAAACTGGCTTCTTGCTGTTCTTGTTCGGTGGTAATAATAATAATAATAATAATAATAATAATAATAATAATAATAATAATTTATTATTTATACACCGCCCATCTGACTGGGTTTCCCCAGGCACTCCGGGCAGCTCCCAACAGAATAATAATAATACATTATAAAACATCAAACATTAAAAACTTCCCTAAACAGGGCTGCCTTCAGGTGTTTTCTAAATGTCAGGTAGTTGTTTCTTTCCTTGACATCTGATGGGAGGGCTTTCCACAGAGCAGGCGCCACTACTGAGAAGGTCAGTGATTCTAAACCAGGAATGGCTAATATTTCCCAGTCCAGGAGCCGCATTCCATTGTGGGCCTCATTCCGGGGTCCGCATGCCATGGGTGGGCAGAGATAGACCTAGAAGTAGCCAAAGGAATGAATTGGGTCCTTCTGGATCAGTGGCTCCCTCCTCGCTCAGAACAGAAGCAAATAGGGTTGGAGTAGATTGATCAGGATTGACAGGATTGATCAGGATTGATCAGCGTAAATTGACAGCAGTCATGAAATGAAAAGATGCCTGCTTCTTGGGAGGAAAGCAATGACAAACCTAGACAGCATCTTAAAAAGCAGAGACATCACCTTGCCGACAAAGGTCCATATAGTTAAAGCTCTGGTTTTCCCAGTAGTGATGTATGGAAGTGAGAGCTGGACCATAAAGAAGGCTGATCGCCGAAGAATTGATGCCTTTGAATTCTGGTGCTGGAGGAGACTCTTGAGAGTCCCATGGACTGCAAGAAGATCAAACCTCTCCATTCTGAAGGAAATCAGCCCTGAGTGCTCACTGGAAGGTCAGATCCTGAAGCTGAGGCTGCAATACTGTGGCCAACTCATGAGAAGAGAAAACTCCCTGGAAAAGACCCTGATGTTGGGAAGATGGAGGGCGCAAGGAGAAGGGGACAACAGAGGACAAGATGGTTGGACAGTGTTCTCGAAGCTACGAACATGAGTCTGACCAAACTGCGGGAGGCAGTGGAAGACAGGAGTGCCTGGCGTGCTCTGGTCCAGGGGGTCACGAAGAGTCGGACACAACTAAGCAGGTTGACTAACAACAGATTGATCAGGTCAACGTCAGGTAGGGAACCCCTTGTTTATGGGGACTGATGCTACGACAGGTGCAAGCAGGAATCAACTTACAAGTCCCTAAAGCAGCCTTTCTCAACCTGTGGATCCCCAGATGTTGTTGGACTACAAGTCCCATCACTTCTGGCTAGCAAGGCCAGAGCTCAGGGATGCTGGGAGTTGTAGTCCAACAACATCTGGGGACCCACAGCTTGAGACAAAAAGAATGATGGAGAGTTAAATGAGGCAATTGCTCAAAATGTTGATGCCTTTGGAGAGGTTCCTTTATGGCGGAGAGAGTTAAGAGATAACAAGATGAAGATAGCTGAGTGGGCAGCAAAAGAGGCAGATGCGGTGACAGGGGAGTTTTGAAGTGGTTTTTGTGAAATCAGGGAGACACAGCTTAGAAAACCACCCTGCCACATTCCATGATAACAACTGCAGAGAGGAATTTTGCACCAGGTTCCCAGCCGTGGCATAAAGTCAATCTAGGAGCATATCAGAAGGTTGGCTATCACTTGAAGCCCCGGACGGATCCTGGTGTATTTCCTCCTCTACCTCCGGGGCGTCGGTTATTAATCCATGGACCCTGGTGACATTTGCTAAGGCAATCGGGGGGTCTTCGTCAAAGACAATTAAATCATTCTCTGTTTGTCTGTGTGTCGTGTTTTCCTTGGGAGGAGCGTCACTTGGCGATGGCTGATTAGGTTCCAGACGGGGTAATGGATGGTGAATTTCAAGATCAACCAACGGTCTACTGGAGTGTCCTGTTTTGACTTATCTAGGTTGGGCTGGCGTTCTTTATTTAACTGGCCTTTTTGCTCTAAAGTTTTCCTCTCCAAGGGAGTGTTACAGCTGGGTGCATCGCACGTATCCATCCTTAACGGCCCTGCTGAATGAACCATGAATGAACCAATCCTACTGCAAGAAACTGCAGTCCCTCTAGGGATGGGGGAGAATAAAAAAAAAATGTAGAGTTGGAAGGGACTCAAATGGTCATCTAGTCCAACCCCCTGAAATGCAGGAATCACAGTTTGCGCTTTGTGAACCAGAACAGAGCTCTCTATCAATTTTTTACTAATTTGAATTTCACAGTTCTCCAACCAATTTTTTTACAGAAATGCAGAGCTGCCCCACCCCTGATTTTCCCACCCCTGCCTGGCAGTGCGGTGAGGATTTGCACCTGCTTCTCCTGAAGGGAGAAGAGGGAATCTGGAAAGGATGCCCCCATTGGGTGGGGGAGACGCTGCAAGGGTTTCTTATGAAGAAGCCCTACAGAGTTTACCCCACCCATCATGGGGGCGGCAGTGAGGCGTTTTCCCTCAGGTGCTGAAATACCCCCAGCAGGGCCAGATTTAGGTTGGATGAGGCCTTGAGTTACTGAAGGTAATGGGGCCTTTTATATGTCCAGCTGTCCTTTGTCAACAACAAATGGTCACTGTTTTTTGTGTTGAATATATGCTATATAGTAATTGATGGACCTAATAGGTATCTCAAGCCATTTGCACATAACATGTAGGCACCCTAGATATAGAAAGGAGCAAACCAGTGATATTTTAGGGAGCAGCCTAGCAGGCGGGGCCCATGACTTACATCACAGGAGCCTACACAGCACAAAACGTTGTTGCTGTATGTAGGTTATTTTATTTTATTTGTTTTGTTTTTTTAACTTATATATTGGAAATGTACACCCAGTTTTTCCCCCTTTAATTTTTTGGGGGGGCCCCGAGAGAGTGGGGCCCTAAGCTATCGTTTGTTTAGCTTATACAGTGGTACCTCAGGTTAAGTACTTAATTCATTCTGGAGGTCTGTACTTAACCTGAAACTGTTCTTAACCTGAAGCACCACTTTAGATAATGGGGCCTCCCACTGCTGCCGCGCCGCCGGAGCATGATTTCTGTTCTCATCCTGAAGCAAAGTTCTTAACCTGAAGCGTCTGTAACCCGAGGTACCACTGTACAGTCATACCTCATGTTACGTTTGCTTCAGGTTGCATGTTTTCAGGTTGCGTTCCACGGCAACCCAGAAGTACAGGAAAGGGTTACTTCCGGGTTTTGCCGCTCACGCATGCGCAGACGCACAAAATGACGTCACGTGCATGCGCAGAAGTGGCGAATTGCGACCTGCACATGCACAGATGCGGGTTGCATTCTTTTCAGATTGTGAAAGGTCCTCCGGAACGGATCCCATTCACAACCAGAGGTACCACTGTACGTAAATCCAGCACTGGTCTCCGGCCACCCTTTGCAAAAATGCATCGATTAGAGGAAAGGGAACATGGATATGAATATATCAGAAATGACACCTGCTTCCTAGCTCTCCCACTGAGGGAATCTGATGGGATCTCTGCCCTCAGGTAACAACTGAGGGGAGGGGAGGCCTGGTGGATCTGGTCTTCCACAGCAGAGGAAGCAAGAGGCTCATTCCATCAGTTTCACCAGAAACTGAGCTCCATCAGGGACATCCTATCCCCGAATTATGCTAGCTGGTCATTATGAGAACTACTCTTTCATATCCTCCAACATTTCTCCAATGAAAATAGGGACGTCCCATTCCATAATGATAATTTCCCTATGCAGGATTGCCTTCAAATGGCTCAGGGGTTGGATAACTCCATACCTTCCAACATTTATCCGGTGGAAAAACGGGACATCCTAAGGAAAAGCGGTACATTTCAGGATCAAATCAGAAACCGGGACAGCTTCTCTAAATCAGGGTCAACCCTGGAAAATAGAGATATTTGGAGGGTCGCCTCTTTCACAATCAGTGCCGAAATTTGTATTTTCCACACTCTCCCAGAACTCTGGGAAGCTTTTCGACTGGAGAGCCAGATACTAATGCTCTAACTAACTAAATAATTTGGATACAACCCTTTGTAAAATAAAAAAAGGTGTGGGTTTTTTGCATGTTTGTTTGTTTTTTAAATACTTAATTGGGTTTTAGTTGAACCTATTAAAGTTGAACCACTTTAAACTTCTTTTCAAGTGCGGCGAGGTTATTCAGCTCTTTTACAGTACTTTCCCAGCCAGGCCAGTTCTGCAGCAAATTATAATTGCAGTAAACTGCTCCCAGTTGAAACACCTTCATGAATAATGCTTCACTCTCAAGAAACCGCAAGTTTTTCTTGTATCTGCATCATTATTTTGCCATAATGCACCAATTAAGCCTGAAATTGCACCCTATTGAAAAGCACTCTGGTTCTCCTTAGATAAAAATCATTGCCAAAGCGCTTTTTTTCCCCCTCTCGCCAACACAGAGACGCCGAGATTGGAAAAGATTTCTAACCTTTGTTCTGAAACTTTTAGAGCAGGGTTGTGGAATCAGTAGGGATGGGATAGAAATTCAGTATAGTTTGCATTTACAGGCAAACATGTTTCATTTGCACTTTCCAAAACAATTCACGATCCAAAACTCAATCGTCCTTCGTAATTCACACTTCTACAAAGTTTACAATGCAGTTCTCCAGCCAAGAGATGGGTTGATTGCCTGTGAAGAGGGTTTTATGTTAAACCACTCTGGGAATTGTAGCTCCAGGAGGGTAATAGGGGTCTCCTAAGCACTGTGCGTTAAATCACAGAGCCTAGGACTTGCCGATCAGAAGGTTGGTGGTTCGAATCCCTGCGACGTGGTGAGCTCCCGTTGCTCAGTCCCTGCTCCTGCCCACCTAGCAGTTCGAAAGCACGCCAAAGTGCAAGTAGATAAATAGGTACCGCTCCGGCAGGAAGATAAACAGCGTTTCCGTGCGCTGCTCTGGTTTGCCAGAAGTGGCTTAGTCATGCTGGCCACATGATCCTGAAGCTGTACGCCGGCTCCCTTGGCTAATAAAGCGAGATGAGCGCCGCAACCCCAGAGTCGGTCACGACTAGACCTAATGGTCAGGGGTCCCTTTACCTTTACCACTCTCATTAATAAATGACAGCTCCCATAATTCTTTGAGTGAAGCAATTACTGTTGCATACCTTTCAACATTTCTCTGATGAAAATAGGAGTGTCCTATTGAAGAAGAGGAAGAGGAGGAGGAGGAGGCGGAAGAAGAAGAACTAGTTTATTATTTGTATCCGACACATCTGTCTGGCCACTGTGGTCAGCCTTGAACATACATAAATACATTAAAAATATTAAACATTTAAAAAGCTTCCCTATCCAGGTCTGCCTTCAGATGTCTTCTAAAGGTTGTGTAGTTACTGATCTTCTTGGCTTTGGGATCGCATAACTCCATACCCTCCAACATTTCTCCAATGAAAATAAGGACGTTCTAGGAAGAAGTGGAACATTCTGGGATCAATTTAGAAACTGGGGAGGCTTCTGTAAATCCAGGACTGTCCCTGGAAATCAGAGGCACTTGGAGTGTATCAAAGCACTTTATGGTGTGAATGTGTCTTTTGATTCTGGATTTGATGGTCTGAAGTGAGGGGGGAGCACTTTAGGTCACTTTAGCAATCCCCTCAGATACTGCATCAGGAAGTTTTCAATGTTTGACCTTCTATTATGTTTTTATATGTGCTGGAAGCCACCCAGAGTGACTGGGGAAACCCAGCCAAATGGGTGGGGTATAAATAATAAAATTATGCCTTAAGAGAGAATTTAATGAAAATGATCTATAGGTGGTACATAACACCAGTAAAGCTTGCAAAAATCTACCATTTGCCTGATAACAAATGTTGGAAATGTAAGGAGACTGAAGGTACATTCTTTCACCTTTGGTGGACATGCCCAAGGATTAAGAACTTCTGGGAGATGATTTATAATGAAATGAAAAAGGTATTTAAATATACCTTCCTGAAGAAACCAGAGGCCTTTCTCCTGGGCATGGTCGGCCAATTGGTGCCAAAGAAGGATAGAACTTTTTTAATGTATGCTACAACAGCAGCAAGAATACTCATCTCAAAGCATTGGAAGACACAAGATCTACCCACCCAGGAAGAATGGCAGATGAAGCTGATGGACTACATGGAATTGGCAGAAATGACTGGCAGAATCCGAGACCAGGGAGAAGAGTCGGTGGAAGAAGATTGGAAAAAAATCAAAGTATATTTACAGAAACATTGTAAAATCAATGAATGCTAGAAGGATGCTGGAATGAAGTTACATGGTTTTAGCAGAAAGGTTATAAAGAACTAAGTAAAAATGGATTGTTAATGGGTCAAAGTGTAAAATTTAAGGTCAAATTGTGTTAAGATAAATTATAGAACAAAAACTGAGAAAGATGGAAAGGATTTGCTGAAATAGCTAATTGTATTAGAATACAAAAAAGGGAGGTGTGAGGAGGTCGATGAAACAAGTGAATGAAAGACAAAGATATGGAAATACTGGATGTGTTTTTAAATGTTTTGTTTTTAAATGTTTTTGTTTTTCTTATTGTTTTGTTGTACTGTTTTTTATTGTGCTTTTTATTTTTGAAGTATTGTAACTTTTTATTGTCTTTTTTTCTTTTTTCTGTAACTGTTAAACTTTTAATAAATATCATTTTTTAAAATAAATAAATAAATAAATAATAAAATTATTATTATTAAAATTACTGCTGTAGGACTCCAACGTCCCAGCCAGCATGACCAATGGTAAGGGTTTTAACCCTGCAAAACATGAAGGTCCACAGATTCCCCGATCACTGTTCTTCAGGGAAACATGGGCCATGAGTATAAGCATGCATTTTTATTTTTAGCCTGTGCACATGATGACTCATGGCAGTGAAATAAAAACCAGCAACAAGTGGTTCTGATGCTTTAAGAGTTGAGTTTTATTGTAGACAGGGACTCGAACAGTTACAGGATACAAAGCCAGGAGGGGGAAATGTCACAGACGCACCCTGAAGCTCAGATGTCAGTAGCAGATTTGTAATAAAATGGTGGTTATTTAATTATCTCAAGCTGCGCAACTACTGTGGCAGAACTGGGATTCAAATGCTCCACCATGTTTTCCTTGGTTCTGCCTTTGGCTTATGATGGGATGTGAGGAAGCTGAGCAAGAGACCTCACTCAACTTGACCTGTCCATTCTTCTTGTCTCTGGAATGCCAGAATCCAACTTTGGCATATGGTCTGTGCCTTCTGAAGAAGCTAAAGTCCCAAGGTTCTGCCGAGGTGATGACCTTCAAGATGAGCTTCGTAGGGTAAGGAGGGATAAAAGCAGAGACGGTTCAAGAGACAGAATTTGCCCTTTTGCCCAGAGAAGCAAAAAAAACAACAACAAAAAAAACCAGAACCACATGACCCCATGTTGCCTTCGGATGTTAACAAACACTAGAGCCAACCCTGAGCAGTTGGGATGTTTGTTAACATTCCTTAGCTGCTGAGCACATGGGCTCATTTCAATCGAAACCGAATCAAGGGCTATCACACAACATTGGAGGGTTCAGAGAGCTTGCAGCGCCGCTCCATGGCCCAAAGGTGGCGAGCTTGCAGCACCCGAATGATCCAAAAGGAAACATGAAAGAGGTGGAAAATGAATTTTGCCATCAGAGGTCTCAGAAACGGGAAACAGAAATTGGACCCATAGAAAAACCCAGAAAAGCAGGGGGGGGTTGGGTGGTGGGGGGGTTGGGGGTTGAGACTGGCAAATCCCTCCACCAGAGAAGAGGGAGATGTTAAACAGAAATCAGAGTTGCTGCTGGATTGGCCGTTACAAGGATCTCACATTCCTGCTGGCCTGGAGAGTTGCAGCTGCTTCGTATTTTGCAACAGGAACTTCCTTGCCCACACGCTCAGCTTCTCACTTAATAGCAGCCTTTGTAGCAGCTGCGCGAGTACGGGTATGAGCACACAGAGCTGGAACCCCACTTCCTGGAGCCATACCCATAGCCGCCCCATCCACCGTAACAGGGCTCGTAGCAGCTGCCGGTGGCGCACGGCGTGTTTCCTGCCACAGCGACTGGCTCGGGGCTGGCAGACATGACTGGTCCTGGAATTGTGATGTGGAAAGCCGGGGGCTGGATGACCACTTGTGACGGTGGGATTTGGGAGACGCAGGAGGTGTTGACACCACACAGAGAGTTGCAGCTGTAGTTGCAGAGGGCCATGTTGATGCAAGCGGAAGGTGGACCTGAAAGCACATGGGCACAGATAAAACGGTCAGGGCAAACCAGGACTTCTCTGACACCAGGACCCCACTTCATTTCTCACCCTGAGCTCCGTGTAATCACAAGAACAGAAGCGGCCAAATATTGCTGGCCAAAAATTGGAAATCACAAGAAATACCAACAGTGGAGGAATGGCAGAGGAAGATGATGGATTTTTCGGAGCTAGCCGACCTGACCGGAAGAGTCTGCGACCAGAAGGAGGAGGAGCACCAAGAAGAATGGATGAAATTTAAATAATATTTAGTTAAATATGCTAAGATAACTTAAATAGAATTATTTGCGAGTACCATATAGGCCTAGGATCTAAATATATGATGTTGTAGAACATTACAGATAAAAGTCAAGATGAAAAGAAAGAAAGAAAGAAAGAAAGAAAGAAAGAAAGAAAGAAAGAAAGAAAGAAAGAAAGATGTTAATAGGACTATGTAATTTTTATGTGAAATTAGTTTTGGAAAACTGCTACAATGATTTATATGGAAACTCAGCCAGGGGGATTCAAGGAAGTCACTTAACAATGTTAACAAAAGTGGAATTATTATAGTTAAGATAAATGTTTTTGTTTGTTTGTTTGTTTGTTTTTGATGTTCTTGTTTTATTTGTTTGCTATAAATTTGGAAAAACAATTGGAAAAATTGGAAAAAAAGAACAGAAGCGGAGCCTGTTGGATCAGGCCAATAGGGGACCATCTAGTCCAGACCTTCAACAGTTCACAGATGAAAACACGGACATCAGGACGCTTCTCCTGTGTTTGATCTCCTGAGCACATAGACATCATATACACATCTACATCAGTCTCCTTGAGCCAATTGCGACCTCTCAGCCTAACCTACCTCGCAGGATTGTTGTAAAGGAAAAAATGGCCGAGGGAAGGGATCATGTACAACACCTTCAACAGATAAATGGAATGAAATAAAGTTTTAGCTCTAAGCTGGCTTGAGTCCCTGATAGGGGAAAAGGAATAATAATAATAATAATAATAATAATAATAATAATAATAATAGAAACTGTGAAAATGATCAGGAACATACCAGAGAGTAAATCTTGTGGAACTCAGTGAAACATTGTTCTGAGTAAAAACGTTTAGGATTCCAGTGTAAGGCTGCACAGTTTTTACCCAGTTAAGTGGGAGTAAGCTCCATTGGCTAGAGCGGGACTTATTTCTGAGCAGACATGTAAAGGCTTGCAGTGTGAGTCTCAGTTTGAAATGAAGGAATAAACATGCTGTGCATTTCCTTTTAAAAATGCTGGATGCTGAAGTATTGCAATTAAAGAATTTAAAGTGGGCTGGTTACATTTTCCTTCAAAATTATGGGAAGGGCTTCATTTGGTGCAGGTATGGGGGATCTGATTCCTCCACCACTTTTAATTGTTCTCCGAGACACGGAAGGGAGAAAAAAGGTAAAACGGGGACATTCCAGGATCAAATCAGAAACCAGGATGGCTTCTGTAATTCTGGGACTGTCCCTGGAAAATGGGGACACTTGGACAGTATGGCATCCTGTTCTCACAGTGACCAGCCAGATCCTAGCTGTCAACGTTTCCCTTTTTTAAAGGGAATTTCCCTTATTCCTAATAGGATTCCTTGCAAGAAAAGGGAAAAGTTGACAGCTGTGAGCCAGATGTGTGTAAGAAACCCACAAGCACAAGAGCGCTCTCTCTCTCTCTCTCTCTCTCTCTCTCTCTCTCTCTCTCTCTTTTTCTCTCCTCCTGCGATTTCCAGCAACTGGTATTCAGAAGCACATCACTGCCCCCAACTGTGGAAGCAGAGCATAGCCATTGAGGCTATTAACCATCAATAGCCTTCTCCTCCATGAATTTGTCCAGTCCTCTTCTAAAGTCATCCAAGTTGGTGGCCATCACTTTCTTCCCTAAGTTGAGCTCCATTAAAGCAATGCATTTCATAGTTCCATAAGCCTAGGCGTCACATTTTGGAAGACTTAAAAGAGAACTGATGCCCACTACCCAAAAGCATCTGGGGGGCTGGAAGGGGGCAAAGGTGGCAAGTGGCAAATGGGTTGGGCCAATGAGAAGCCCTTCCAAGCCCTTATTTGGACAATGGTTGGTATGAAAGAATTCACTGATCAGATATGCAGTGGGTCTAGTTTGAAATCTAAGCAATCACATCACCACTGTGTGTGGTGGAGTTGATTCCTGAAGATGTAAAGTCCTTTTATGGTTGTAAGAACATGAGAAAAGCCTTCATGGGTTCCTCTGATTAGAGCTCTAGAGCTCAAAAGGACTTGGTTCACTGAAGCTAAGAGATGGGGGCCCTATCCTCTAGATCCGGGATGTCCAACAGGTAGATCTCGATCTACTGGTAGATCCCCGTGAGATTTTGGTAGATCGCAGTCAATCTCTGGCTCCCTTAATGTCCCTAAAACTGACTCCTGTCCCACCCCCCTCATCCTGCCCTCCATTGTTGTATGATCTCAGGAAGGGAAGATAGAGTTTTCTCTGTGCTACTGTTTTGATCCTCAGCGATCTTTTCATGTGACTTTACCCCTTTGTCCCTTGCCTTTAACCCCCTCAAAAACAGAACTTCTCCCCCCACAAAAAGCTTTTTTTAAACCCCTTAAAAAGGGGGTAGATCACTGCCAGTTTTTAATTCTGAAAGTAGATCACAGTCTCTTGAGAGTTGACCACCCCTGCTCTAGGTTGAAGCCAGTATGTGATCCAGAAGTTATCACTCGACACATTAACACTTGCATTGCCTCAACCTAGAAGATAGTTCCAGCATCTCTTAGATTCAGTGAATGAAAAAGCCCTTCTGAACACCCCATTCTCAAACCTCTACAACTTCCACCTTGGAACACAGCATAATTTTTATCAGAGCAACTGGTGAAGGCAGAATTGCCTAGACCTTTAAACGGAGAAACACCACACAGTAACGTCTTCTCCCCCATTACAAAATGCAGCCCCGTATTACATCTCAACAGAAACAGAACCACAAGTCAAACGCAACGTACCTGAACGGTGAAGGAACAGAACACAATCAAGAGCGATCAGGAACTGAGAAGGTTGATGGAAGCTCAAAGTTCTTCTTGCTTTTATATGGTTTCTGAAACAGCCCTGAGGGCATCGGAGAGAGCCTTCCCTCATATGAACCACTAATTATTTAACCAAGGCCAGCAACAAAAAATGTGGTTTCTGCATTACATTTTTATTGCCATAGTTTTAACGTGAGGTCTGCCGTCATTAGGACGAATTATGGTCCTCCTCCCCATCGGCAAGTGTTCCCCACCCTGTTGGTTCCTGTGATTCTGAAGCTTTATTGGGCCAAATTATCCCAGTTGACACTCCCTCATCCCTTTGTAGTTGCACCAAGACCATGCAATCCAAACACCCACTTTCATTGGGAAGGGCCATATCTCAGTGCGAGAGTCCATGCTTTGCATGCAGAAGGTTGCATGTTCAGTTCCTGCTGGGACCTCAAAGTATCTGAAGTCCTGGAGAGCCACGGCCAGATAGTGTTGACAATATTGAGCTCAATGGACAACTTGAGCTTGATGGCAGCTTCCTATTCTTCTAAATGTTTTATAAAGAAGAGCTGTCGCTCAGTGTTAGAGCCCCTGCTTCCCATGCAACAGACGCCATGTTGAATCCCTGGCATCTCCAAATAATAATAATAATAATAATAATAATAATAATAATAATAATAATAATAATTTATTATTTATACCCCGCCCATCTGGCTGGGCCTCCCCAGCCACTCTGGGTGGCTTCCAAAAGAATATTAAAATACTGTGATACATCAAACATTAAAAGCTTCCCTAGACAGGGCTGCCTTCAGATGTCTTCTAAAAGTCTGGTAGTTGTTGTTCTCTTTGACATCTGGTGGGAGGGCGTTCCACAGGGAGGGCGCCACTACCGAGAAGGCCCTCTGCCTGGTTCCCTGTAACTTGGCTTCTCGTAAGGCTGAGATAGACCTCCATCTGAAATCTTGAGGAGCCACCATCAATCAGAAAATACTGAGCTAAATGGAAGTGTTATTCTTTAAATCAGCACTTTATTCAGAACCACAAGGATTGGATTCTTAGAGTTGTGCCCATAGAATCATAGGATTATAGAGTTGGCCAATGCTAGTCCTACTCAGAGTAGGCTCATTGAAATGAATGGACCGAAGGTAGTCATGACCCCTGATTTCTTTCTTTTTTCTTAATATTTTTTATTCTCTATATACATATTAAGGGACGTGGGTGGCGCTGTGGGTAAATGCCTCAGCGCCTAGGGCTTGCCGATCGAAAGGTCGGCGGTTCGAATCCCCGCGGCGGGGTGCGCTCCCGTTGTTCGGTCCCAGCGCCTGCCAACCTAGCAGTTCGAAAGCACCCCCGGGTGCAAGTAGATAAATAGGGACCGCTTACCAGCGGGAAGGTAAATGGCGTTTCTGTGTGCGGCTCTGGCTCACCAGAGCAGCGATGTCACGCTGGCCACGTGACCCGGAAGTGTCTGCGGACAGCGCTGGCCCCCGGCCTCTTGAGTGAGATGGGCGCACAACCCTAGAGTCTGTCAAGACTGGCCCGTACGGGCAGGGGTACCTTTACCTTTACCTTTATATACATATTACATACATGCCAAAAAATACAGTTATACAAATAACACAAGTTACCAAATATCAAAAAAGTAATTAGTAAGAAAAGAAAATAATACATATAAAGAAAAAGAAAGATAGAAAAAGAAATAGAAAGATTAGAAAAAAGTCAGGAAAAAGTTGAAAAAATTGACTTCCTTCGACCTCTATATAGTTTATACGATCTCTTATCTTTGATTGTCCATAATCATTTTAAGCTTTATGGAGAGACAATTTGTTTACCCACGGAATTTTTAATCTAGATTAAGCCAATCCTAATTTTGGGAACCTACTTTCTTCATATAGTTTGCAAAGACACCCCATTCTCTCCTGATTTCCCCCCACTTGGTTGGTTTCTTACTATTTCTGTTAATTTCGCCAGTTCGAGGTATTTGCTTGATTTTAATAGCCATTCTTCTTTTGTAGGAATCGTGTTACTTTTCCAGGGTATTTTGCAATTTACTATCCTGGCAGCCGTTATTGCATACAGAAAAAAACTCTTTTGTTATTTTTTGGGATGTCAGGGTCAGGGGCCAACAGACACCCCATGAGTCCTGATTTCAATTGGTCTACTATGAGTAGGGTTTTGGTGATTGTTTCAACTGGAGATATTATGGATTGAACTTGAGCCTTTCAGCATGGACAGTGCATGCCCTCCCACTCATATCAGACCCTTCCCAGTTGGAAGATGCATATGGCTATATTTAAAGCACTGTGATGTGGTACCACTTTAAATAGCCATGGTTTCTCCCCAATAATTCTGGCAGCTGCAGCTTGTTAAGGGTGCCAAGAGTAATTAGGAGATCCTCTACAGTGGTGCCCCGCAAGACGAACGCCTCGCAAGACGGAAAACCCGCTAGACGAAAGGGTTTTCCGTTTTGGAGGCGCTTCGCAAAACGAATTTCCCTATGGGCTTCCTTCGCAAGACGAAAGCCCATAGGGAAATCTCCGGGACAGCGGGGAAGCGCAGCGCGTCTTCCCCACTGTCCTCGGACCTCCTCCGAAGGCTGGCGGTGGGGCGGAGAGACCTCCTCCCCCCGCCAGGCTTCGGATGGCTGTCCTGAAGACTTGCGGTGGGAGGAGGGTTTTCCTTCCCATCGCCAACATTCAGAATGCTGTTCTGAATGTTGGCGGTGGGGAGGGAAAACCCTCCTCCCACCGCAAGCCCCGGGAACAGAGGAGAAGCGCTGCACGCCTTCCCCTCTGTTCCCGTACCTGTCCTGAAGGCTTGCGGTGGGGAGAAAAGCCCTTCTCCGCACCGCCAGCCTGGCAAGCGGTCTCCATAGGAACGCATTAATTGATTTTCAATGCATTCCTATGGGAAACCGTGCTTCGCAAGACGAAAAACTCGCAAGAAGAAAAAACTTGCGGAACGAATTAATTTCGTCTTGCGAGGCACCACTGTATTCCCCTCAATCGCTCTTCACAAGGAAATCCAGGAATTGCAGCTCTCTGCAGAGAAAAAGAGGCTCTCCTCTGAACTCTCCACACCCTTAGCAAACTACAGCTCCCAGAATGCTGTGGGGTGGGGGAACCATGACAGTTTAAAGTGACACCATGGTGCTTTAAAGGCATGGTGTGAATGTGGCCTATGAGACTATGTAAGGCAGGCAAAGGCAAACTCGGCCCTCCGGATGTTTTGGGACCACAACTCCCATCATCCCTAGCTAGCAGGACCAGTGGTCAGGGTTGATGGGAGCTGTAGTCCCAAAACATCTGGAGGGCCGAGTTTGCCTATGCCTGATGTTAGGAATTTCCAAAACGTTGACTAGACTTCCTCCATTCAGCCAGGCATCCATGGTCACTCCCAGAAATGTTCAAAAGCCAAAGGGTGGTGCTTTTTTAATCCTCATCTCACCTCTGGTTATTCTTAGGTGAGTCAGCCTCTATGTTCATAGACCCGGGGTGCTTATTTTCCCATCCATAAAATGGAGGTAATGAGTGACACGCATTTCAAGGGAGCTTTTAGTTGGTGTTTTAGAGGATAATTAGTTTGTGCTTGGGCAGCGTTTAAGTCTCATTAAAACAACATGCAGACTCCTACAGCTCTCGGAAGGAACTGCTGACCTGGGCTTCTGGACACGGCAGCCTTCGTTAGCGGACTGGGGGGATAAGTCCATTTCAGTTTCTTTCGATTTCTCATTTTTCCAGTCCTAAATTCAGTTCTCCACATTCTCACACCCCTGTGCAATTTATATGTTTTGTTTTGTTTTATATTGAAAATTCACCAGCATTTCAGAGTGCATTTCTTCCAATACACTCATTGTTTTGTAAACATTTTTTTGCCTAATTAGACACATTTTTGCAAAGCCATTTCCCCATAATATAACACATGCTTATATGTTGCTTTTGCTATTATTTGCATTTGTACGAACACATTAGCATTTTTGTACATGGTACCTAGGTTGAAAAACTGAAATGCAAAGTTCATAGCAGTGCAAATTTCAAAGGACGTCTGGGTCTCGCAATACATATTTTTGGGATGGGAATATTTGATAGATCCAGATTTAAATTTGAATGGAATCAAATTTCTACCCAGACCCTAACTCTTAGCGGGGCTAGCACATAGAATTGATCCACACTAAAAACAACAACACTGTGGGCATTCTAGTTCTTAAGTCTGTTTAAATGTGATTTTGGTTTTAAATGCAGTGTAAGGTAGTCTCTGTGGGAGTACATTGTATTTAATTATGGGATACCAGAGTTTTTAGGGGGTTAACCAGGCTGGGATAGCAGGGATAGCAGGCTTGTTGGTTTTTGAATGTCTGATGTAGATTTTTTTCAATGTTGTTGTTCTATATGGGGCAATGGCAGTAAAGATTATCATATTGTATCATAAAAATGATGGAACATTTACTGGACTCATATGAATTCATCTTTCTTTCTGCTATTTTGGGAAAGCTTGGGAAAATGTGAATTGGATAAGCTAGCCTTTCAATGTGAACTAACTTGAATCTCACTCCCATCCCTAGAAATTGAAAGAGGAAACAGATTCAATTCCCATATCAAAATATATCCTTCAAAGCTCAAGCATATGGAATATGAATTAGCCGGTTTATTTCTAGTCTATGCCCATATCCGTATAGTAAAGGTCCATATAGTAAAATCTATGGTTTTCCCAGTAGTGATGTATGGAAGTGAGAGCTGGACCATAAAGAAGGCTGATCACTGAATAATTGATGCTTTTCAATTCTGGTGCTGGAGGAGACTCTGGAGAGTCCCATGGACTGCAAGAAGATCAAACCTCTCCATTCTGAAGGAAATGAGCCCTGAGTGCTCACTGGAAGGACAGATTGTGAAGCTGAGGCTCCAAGACTTTGGTCACCTCCTGAGAAGAGAAGACTCCCTGGAAAAGACCCTGATGTTGGGAAAGATGGAGGGCGCAAGGAGAAGGGGACGACAGAGGACGAGGTGGTGGGACAGTGTTCTCGAAGATACCAGCATAAGTTTGACCAAACTGCGGGAGGCAGTGGAAGACAGGAGGGCCTGGCGTGCTCTGGTCCATGGGGTCACGAAGAGGCGGACATGACTAAACGACTAAACAACAACATGCCCAGATCATGCATGTTCATTAAGATCGTAAGCTGAGCCTGTGGATCAGGCCAATGGTCCATCTAGTCTCACTTCCTGTCCTTACAATGGCCAACCAGATGCCAGTGGGAGACTGGCAAGCAAGACTGAGCACAAGAGCCTTCTCACTTCCTGTATCTTCCAACAACTGGTATTCGTAAGCATTGCTGCCTCTAACAATGGCAGCGTAGGATAGCCAATAGAATTAGCAGCCATTGATAACCATGTCCGCCACGAATTTGTGCAATCCTCTTTTAAAGGAGCCAATCACTGCCTACTGTGGGAGTGACTTCCATGGTTTAATTATCTTTTCTCTTTTTTCATCCATGCCATTCATTTCCTTCATTCATAAATCCATTTTGTCCCATTTCTGCACCATTATGTGATTTTTTAAAAAATAAATAGCTGTGATAGAAAGAGATTTTTCCCCAAAATGCATTTTTAAGAACATTGTACTTCAGATTTTTTTTGTATGCATTTTATCCTAAAATGTACACACATGTTTTAAACTAAACTATCCATTTGATATTTGCATTTTGGGTACGTTTTAGGTGAGAATTTCACTATAAAATACAGAGAATTGCAAAAACAGAAGGCAACTTCATATTTTTCTAGCCATACTCACTGAAAAGCTTCCTGGCTTCCTAACATGCAAGTTATATTACCCAGATGACCCAAGAGGAACTCAACAGATGGGTTGAGTTAGGACGCCAGTGGCGTCAGCAGAAAGGTACCATGGAATGCAATTGTTTTGCTTGAGAAATGATGGAGATGCAAGGGGAAAATATCAATAATTATCCCAAGATGGTGCACTAATAACATGAAGTGTTCTTTAATCATCAAAAACAGTTGTAACAAATAGGAATGGACAAAAAGGTATTGCATACAATGAGGAGCTAATTGGGCATCGGCTAATTAGGACTATCTATTGCATTCTAAGGGGTGGTTCCTGGGCAAAAAGAGGTCATCAGCCGGTATAAAAGCTCTTGCCAGTCAACCTTCCTCCAACAACGTCTGCTGACTTCTCCTTCTCAAGGAAGCAGGTAAGTTGAATTCTACTCACCTTTTCCATATCAGTTGTGGGAAAGCTTCGGGTCTGAATGTAGGAACCTGCTTATACCAAGTCAGTCCATTTGTCATTCTGTTGTTGTTGTTGTTGAGGGGTGAAGTCAAACCGCTGTGTTAGCAGCACCAAAGAGAGCCAGTGTGGTGTAATGGTTAAGAGCGGTAGACTCGTAATCTGGTGAACTGGGTTCGATTCCCCGCTCCTCCACATGCAGCTGCTGGGTGACCTTGGGCTAGTCACACTTCTTTGAGGTCTCTCAGCACCACTCACCTCACAGAGTGTTTGTTGTGGGGCAGGAAGGGAAAGGAGATTGTTAGCCACTTTGAGACTCCTTAGGGTAGTGATAAAGCGGGATATCAAATCCAAACTCTTCTTCTTCAAAGTGACCTCTCTGGGGCACAAACCTGGACAGTGCGTATGGACGTCCTGGGCTGCGCAGATGACAAGACCCTCATCTCAGCCTTGCTGATATGATCCATGCAGTGTAGAAAATATGGAACTAGATGAGTCAAGAATGCTATAAGTGCAGTTTCCTATCTTCCTGTACTTCTGCACTGCATCTAAGAGAAGCAGAATTCATTACACTGTTGGATGCAATGCAGAGCAACAAGGAGTGTGGAGACAGAAGAAAATTGGGGGCAGGGACAATGGCCAGATGGGATTGCTAAAGCACATGGTTTAAGGAAACAAGTCATATCTTTGAGTCTCTTTAGCGTATTTTCCTACTCATTCATATTCTGGGTAAACCATGCTATTAATTCCCTAACTCTTCATTCCAGACCCGCCGGTGTTCCAGCCAAGATGACTTACTCCTGCAGTGTTGCCTGTAGGCCATGGAGACACCAGTCTTGCTATGAGCCATGCGGTTATGGCTATGGTTACGGCGGCTGGTGCAGTTCCCGGTATTGCGCCCCCAGATGTTATGAGCCATGTGGGTATGGCTGTGGTGGCTACGGTGGCTACGGTTGCTACAGTGGCTACGGCGACTGGTGTGGCTCAAGGTGGGGCTACCCCTACTCCCGCTGGGGGTGTGGTTGGTGAACACAACAATGTCAACTGGATCACCTGCAGGAAAAGGAATCGCCGGATCTTCAACTGAGCTTGCCTAGTGATAGTCTTGAGAGAAGCTGAGCGCCCATAATGCCAACCAAAGTCAAAAGTAGCTGCAGCTTCTTAGCACCTCTAAAGCTTTCCATTAGTTGCATCTTCTGTGTATAATTCTGTCATGCTTAAGCAAATTCACTCTTTCTGTGATTTCTTCTACAAATTAGCATTATATCTTCACCTGTGTGAACTGCAGAACTATCCTCATTAATAATAAAGCTATTGCATTTTGAGAATTGACCTCTGGTTGTCATTTTTAACCATCTGATCCTGGTTACAGTTGATGACAGAATCCCATGTATCAATGAGCTCCAATAGGTAACTGGGCTGAGTTTCAGTATCTTCCCGCTCTATTCCTTTTCTTGATCATCCCGTCCACCCAATCTATTTACACCCAAGCCTGAGTCACTGATGCTTCCTAGGTCCTTGGTCTAGAATAGAATAGAATAGAATAGAATCATAATGTTGAAAGTAACCCTGAGGATCATGTGTGGGACCCTCTCCACCTCCAAAAAACACAAGTGTGGCTCCCCCCAAAAAGCTCAACAACTTTGGTCAAGATCACTGCCAGTTTTGTTTGTTTTTAATAGTGGTTGTAGATTGCAGTCTCTTAGAAGTTGGACAGCCCTGATCTAATCCAACCCCCTGCAATGCAGGAATATTCAGCTGCCTTTTACAGGGACTGAACCTGCAACCTTGGCATTAACAGCACCATACTCTAGCCAACTGAGTCATCCAGCTGAGCAATAGTATTTTTTTACAACTGCATTATCTAGCACATTTGAGCATAGTGGCTCTGTTAAAAGGTCCAGTTGGTGTAAAATTCAGCTGTGCCAGCCTATCCCTGCCCAGGAGAGCATCTAGGACTTTTCAGTTTAAAGAAAAGGCAAGCAAGAGGTGGAGTGATAGACGTTTATCAAATTATGCACTTTCTCGTGGAGAAAATGGATAGACAAATGTGTTTTCCCCCCTCTCTCATAATGCTAGAATGCATGGACAATGAAATGGAATGGAATGTTGGAAGATTCCAGGCAGATAAAAGAAAGGACTTATTCACACAGTGCATAGTAAGACTATGGAACTCACTGCAACAGGAGGGATGCATGGGCAACAATCTAGATGGCTTTGAAAGGGAACTGGACAAATTCACGGAGAATACTACCAATGGCTACTGGTCAAGATGGCTCTGCTCTGCTTCCATGGTCAGAGATAGCAATGTTTCTGAATACCAGTTGCTGGAAACCACAAGAGGGGGTACTGTTATTGTGTTCAAATCCTGCTTGTGGGTTTCCTGCAGTCATCTGGTTGGCCATTGTGAGAGGAGGCTGCAGGAATAGATGGTCCCCTGGCTTGATCCAGCTGGCTCAGCTTCTGTCCTTATGGTAGATCCCTTGTTTGTTAACCACAATACTTGCTGACATCCACATGTCAGCTTGAACTCAGAATGACCGCTCCCCACATTAAACGGGGGGGGGGGTGCCCTTTGCATGGCTGTGCGCAGCCCCTGGACCCTATGCGGCACCATTAGCACAGGCTTGGCTTTGCCTTCCCCAGGTGGGATACCTGGAGGTCTCCACCTACCTCAGCCAGTTGCCCAATCCTGTCTGGGGAGGCGTTGCCAAGGTGATCAGGCCAAGTAGGGGGAGGGACCACCTGCCCACACAATAGGGGGAGGATCTTACCTGGGAATGTTCAGTTGGCTCCAGAGCTTCTCCCCCCCTAACCCCCCTTAGTTAAGACTTCTTTTGCAGGTTAACCTTTTCTCCACAGGTACACAGGCGCTGATACGTCAAGGTCGCTGCATTGGCAGGTTTGCCTTCCCCATAGAAAAATGTCACAATTTTTGTGGTATCAGGGCTTGGGTGGAATCCTTTTGTCTATCTTCCTGAATGGGAGGGGGCGTGCAGCGGTGAACCACGCCCCCTCCTCTTTGCGGCAGCGATACCAGGGTTCCCCGTTAAAGGGGTTGTTTTGAGGGGAGGCTTTGGCTGTACCCCTATAGGTCATCGTTGCTGTCCCCTGCTATGGCAGCGTAATGGGGGCGGGTTCTCTCTGCTTGAACATATGTTCTCCAGAGCCAGCCCTCCCCCCCCCCACACACACTGGATAACCCTGATGTTCCCCAGATCCCCAGCCGGGGACTGGGAGGGATAAACACCCAATGCCTGAGCCAAGGTCTACCCAGATCTGAAACATAATAAAGTTGTGGCCAATTTTAATCCAATAGCAAGTTGTCTTGAGTCATTATTCCACATGGGGACCGCCCAGGGTTTGGGGGACTCCGCCTGTCCACACAATGGCATACACACCCACACACCGCCCTATACTGCCCTATACCCAGAAGTCTCAGGATAGTTCACAGAACACAATCAAAATATAAAACCACAAAATATATAATCAAAATAAAAGCAACAACACTATAACCCCCTCAAAGTTCAGCAGAAGCAGAGTCGTGAAGGAATCGTAGCATCAAGTCCTTTAGTATAACAAAACAAATAAAATAAACGAAACAGTCTGTGTGAGCTTTGCCTCACACATCCTCTCTCTCTAGCCTTTTCAGCTGGAAGAGAACAAAGAGCGGAAGTTGCTGGATGAACTTCCGTTTACACATAACAGTGATAAGGAATGAAATAATGGGGTCTTGTGACCCTGTGCCATTGTTGCACTGGAAATACTGACATACCCAAAGCCACATTTTAAAAGGGCATAGGATGTCAACCCTGATCGGTGTAATATGCTCAAACCGTTTTGCTCCGGTGAGCAACCTGGCTGCTGAATTCTGCACCAGCTGAAGTTTCCAAACCGTCTTCAGAGGCAGCCCTACGTATAACACATTGCAGTAATCTAACCTTGAGGTTACTGGAGCATAGACAACAGTAGTTAGGCTATCCCTGTCCAGACAGGGGCGTAGCTGGGCCACCAGCTAAAGCTGATGGAAAGCACTCTGGGCCATAATGAGGGCAGTTCACAAAACAAGATCAACATATAAAATGACAATATATATAATCAAAATAAAAACAACAACCCAATAGCACTACCCCCCCCCAAAAAAAAAACACCCCACATTTTAAAAGGGCATGGGATGTCAATCAAATCAACAAAAGGCCTGGTTAAAAAGGAAGGTTTTTGGGACTTCCGGGTTGGCGCCAGTGTTTAATGGCGGATTCCCTCCGAGCTCCGGAGGGAATCGGCTCCGTAGCGTCTGGGTCTGGCTGCTGCGGCGAAGCGGAGACCCTTAAAATCACAGGCGCGGATGCCTGTGAACATAGAGACTCGGCGGGCACCATTTGCGCCCCCCCAATCCGCGACGGAGCCTCTTTAAAGGCTTCGGAACGGAGGCAGGGTGAGGCGTGGTGCTGAGAGTACTCCCTCGCCTACGGAGCGAAGCCGCAAGCCATAGACAGAGAGCGCCAACTTCTTCCAAGACCGACTGGACTCTAAAACATAAACCCGTGAGTAATACGGAGATTGGAACTTTTAAAAATTTAATTTTGGATTTGGAACGAGCGGGAAGGGGCTAAAAAGGAAGTCACCCCCCTCTTTGTAAACAATTTAAAGCAAAGGACTGGGCAGCTAAGGTCGAGAGAATCTGCTTTTTGTTTTTTATTGAAAAGATTTTGATTTCACGGCTTTGACACTATAAGAAGACTTACTGGAGGATAAAAAGAATTTGGGGACTGAAATTTCACACACACCCCCCGAGACCCGGGAACGTCCTATGAGAAAGCCTGTTGTATGGAAGATTTTGACAGCTGTCAAGTGAGCTGTTAGTCAGCTAGCTGTCAGCTGGAAAAAGAGAACATTGTTTCTGCTGTTTCTGCTGGTTTATTTGGTACAACTTTGTTGAAAACAAGGAGGGCTGAAACAAAATAACTGGACTTTTGGTTTTGAGCTGAAAGGAACATTAAGGAACTAAAATCCCCCTAGAGGGGTAATAGGGACACTACATTACAAAAATGACTGGAGTATGTAAATTCCAAGCAGAACTGGACAGAGCACTCGTTCTCTTGGGAAACTTGAAAGATGAATACAATGCTTTGTCTACAAAGGTATCACTACTATACTGGACAGTAAACAACAGCTCTGAGCCTGATAAGGACTTGAAACAGGAAGCCTATTTAACTGAACAAATAAATGAAACTGAAAGTGTAGAAACGATGGAGCAATGTGTTGTTTTTGAAGAAAATGAAGGAGGAGCAGGAGATTTGCAGGAGTTAAAGGAGAGTTACAATATGAGGCCTGACATGATGATAAAAAAGAACAATAAAAATTGGATGTGGAAAGCCTGGTCTGAATGGGAGTCTGGAAAATGGAGAGATCTCCTCTGGAGGAGATCTGAAGACCTGAGGATTACAAATTTGTTGAAGGTGAAAGCTGGAGCTTTGGGGACATTTGGATCTGTAAGAAATTTGAAACAAGAGTTGGAGCTCCCCATAGGCTTTGCTTTTAAGTATGGAGGACTGGCTGGAAGCAACATGGATTCTGTTGGGCCGGAGCCCCTCCGAGACTTGGGGCTCAACATCAAGGACCATCAAAGAGACCGGCAGAAAGGAACTGAGAGAGATATAAGGGCCTCAGACGTGAGATCTCCAGGCTAAATAAATAACATAAAGACTGATGGATATTGGTTGGGGACTGGAACCGGGAAAAGGGTGGGTGGAGGTTGGGAATCCAAAGGGCACATAAGGATAATTTGCTTTTTATATTTAGTTAGTGGTAAGGAAATTGGGTAAATCGTGGAAGGGAAACTTCGGTCGACTTTAGGAAAAAGGTTTAAGAATAATTAATGAGGTACAAGTATTGATGTGTGTTTTTAATAAGGTAAAATTGATTTCTTCTATTTTAAATTAATTGAAAATAAGATTGTTAAAAATAAATTGAGGAAATGGAAAAAAGAAGCAAAGTAAAACAATAGTATGTTAGAACAAATGTATAAGTTAAGGTAAAGAAATAAGTTAAGGACTTGCTGAACTGACAATTTAAATTGGAATACAAGAAGGGGAGGTGTGAGGAGGTCTGAGAAATAAGGTTAAGAATAATAAGTATCAGAAACTTTATGTGTTTTTTCTACTTTCTTTTGTTGTTTAGTTTTGTTATGGATTTTTGTGTTGTTGTTTTTTTGCTTTGTTTATCTTTTGTTCTTGTTTGTTGTGTGTTTCTTGAAAATGCCAATAAATATTTAATAAAAAAAAAAGGAAGGTTTTTGCCTAGCGCCTAAAGGTGTATAATGAAGGCACCAGGTGAACTTCCCTCAGAAGAGCATTCCACTGATGGGTAGCCACTGCAGAGAAGGCCCGTTCTCGTGTTGCCACCCTCCGAACCTCTCAAGGAGGAGCAACACTAAGAAGGGCCTCAGAAGATGATCTCAGGGTCCAGGTAGGTTCATAGGGAAACAGGCAGTCCTTGAGGTATTGTGGTCCTGCAAAAACCAGCAAATGGGTTCAGGAGGCTAGATAGACCTGCAGAAGTGGTGAATATTTTTTGCCAGAGTGATAGTGCTGTGTGCAGCCCTGTGGAGAGCGTTCCATAAAGAGGGAGCTACCACTGAGGAGGCCTGTACTTGTGTCACCAACCTCCTCACCTCCCTTAGTGGAGTCACATGGGCAAGGTCCTAGGAATGCTACTCAGAGTAGACTTCTTCAATAGACATGGCTACCTTAGGTGTATTATTTTCAATGGGTCTGTGTTGAGTAGGAGTCAGCTGGCAAAAACTCTTTTGATACTTTTTAGATGTACAAAGGAGTCCCTTGTTGCTGTTTATGAAATAAGATGACAAGTGTTTCCCATCATCATTGATGGATGGACTTCTGTCATCAAGTGTGACTGGGGTCAGATGGCAAAAAAGGACAACCAGAGGTCAATTCTCAAAATGCAATAGCTTTATTATTAATGAGGATAGTTCTGCAGTTCACACAGGTGAAGCTATAATGCCGATTTGCAAAGATATAGATGAAATCACAGAAAAAGTTTGCTTAAGCATGACGGAATTATACACAGAAGATGCAACTAATGCAAAGCTTTAGAGGTGCTGAGAAGCTGCAGCTACTTTTGACTTTGGTTGGCATTATGGGCGCTCAGCTTCTCTCAAGACTATCACTAGGCAAGCTCAGTTGAAGGTCCGGTGATTCCTTTTCCTGCAGGTGATCCAGCTGACCTTGTTGTGTTCACCAACCACAACCCCAGCGGGAGTAAGGGTAGCCCCACCTTGAGCCACACCAGTCGCCATAGCCGCCATAGCTGCCATAGCCGCCATAGCCATACCCACATGGCTCATAACATCTGGGGCTGCAATACCGGGAACTGCACCAGCCGCCGTAACCATAACCGTAACCACATGGCTCATAGCAAGACTGGTGTCTCCATGGCCTACAGGCAACACTGCAGGAGTAAGTCATCTTGGCTGGAACACCGGCGGGTCTGGAATGAAGAGTTAGGGAGTTAATAGCATGGTTTACCCAGAATATGAATGAGTAGGAAAATGCGCTAAAGAGACTCAAATATTTGACTTGTCTCCTTAAACCACGTGCTTTAGCAATCCCATCTAGCCATTGTCCCTGCCCACAATTTTCTTCTGTCTCTACACTCCTTGTTTCTCTGCATTGCATCCAATGGTGTGATCAGGAATGCAGGAAGTTCCAGTAAAGAAGTCTGCTTCTCCCAGATGTGGAAAAGGAGGACAGGAGTATACTGAGTAAGAACCAGCTCCACATTTTCCAGACTGACTGGTTGCCGCTGTGCAGTGTTTCAGACCAAAGTCTGCCACAACCCTACGAAGAGTTGCTAGAGATTGAATCTGGAACCTTGTGCCCGCAAAGTAGATTTTCTTTACCCAAACTTCAGCCTTTTCACTAAACATGGAATCAGATTATATCCCTAAGGATTCTGAAGAATGGGCTGATTTAAATCGGAACAGAAAAAACTGCCTCTCCCCAAGTCAGACCATTGGTCGATCTAGTTCAGTATTGTCTAAACTGACAGGCAAGAGCTCCCCAGGACAAGACCCCTACCTCAAATCTTACAGAATCACTGCCAGAAATTGTAAAGAATATTTACCAAGCTGGTTCAATGGTCTGATTTAGCATAGGCAGCTTTCTAAGGTCAAGCCTGAAGCCTGCCCACAGCTAGTCCGGGGAAGGTGAGTAGAATTTCACTTACCTGCTTCCTTGAGAAGAAAGAGAAGTCAACAGAAGTTGTTGGAAGAAGGCTGACTGGCAAGGGCTTTTATACCAACTGATGGCCTCTTTGTGCCCAGGAACAACACCTTGGAATGCAATAGACTGTCCTAATTATCCAATGGCTAATTAGCTCCTCGGGTTGTATGCAATATCTTTCCATCCATTCCTAATTGTTACAGCAGTTCTTCATGATTAAAAAACACTCCGTGTTATTAATGCAGCATCATTGGATATCATTAATAGTTCCTTTGCTGCTCAAGTATTTCTGGGAGCTGGGGTATTTCATGGGACCTTTCTACTGGCATCAATGGTTTCCTAACACAACCCATTTGTTGAGTTCCTCTTGGGTCATCTCAGTAGCATGACTTAAATGTCAGGAAGCCAGGAAACACCGGAAGGACAGATCCTGAAGCTGAGGCTCCAAGACTTTGGCCACCTCATGAGAAGAGAAGACTCCCTGGAAAAGACCCTGATGTTGGGAAAGATGGAGGGCACAAGGAGAAGGGGACGACGGAGGACGAGATGGTGGGACAGTGTTCTTGAAGCTACCAGCATAAGTTTGACCAAACGGCGGGAGGCAGTGGAAGACAGGAGTGCCTGGCATGCTCTGGTCCAGGGGGTCACGAAAAGTCGGACACGACTAAACGACTCAACAACAACAATGTGTATAGGAGCATGTGAAGCTGCTTGATAATGCGTCAAAGCAATGGTCTATCTAGCTGAGGATTATCTACAGCAGGAGTGGGGTGTTAAAGACTAACTGGATGAAGAGTGGGAGGCACCAGCTGGGGAACCCCAAAGAGAAACCTTGAGATGAGGAAGGCTCAGAGCCAGGAGATTGGTGGTGGGACATTGAGGAGAGATCAGAGGAAGAGGATTGGGTAGAGGGGCTGGATGCTGAAGGAGCAACAGGGTTTAGTGAGCAGGAAGAGCTGGTAACAGGGAGCAGTTCAGACTCTGAGGCTGAAGCAGAGGAAGGGAGTCAAGGGACTGCCGAAAAATCCAGGGAGTCTTCCCTCTCCTGCTGCAACAAACTCTCCTCCCCCTGGTTTCTAAGAATTCGCAGGATAATGAGAAAAGTGGAACAGAGACCAAAGTTGTGCAGGCACAGTTTGAGACTGCTTGGGAAATATCTGGGAGAGGAGGAGGCTTAGAGAGGGTGGAAGGCACAGATCTTCAGTCCTGGCAAGTGCTCCACTGTCTCGCGAGAATGGTGCATGCTCTAGTTATCTCCCGCTTGGACTACTGCAATGCACTCTACGTGGGGCTACCTTTGAAGGTGACTCAGAAACTGCAATTAATCCAGAATGCGGCAGCTAGACTGGTGACTGGGAGCGGCCACCAAGACCAAATAACACCAGTATTGAAAGACCTACATTAGCTCCCAATACATTTCTGAGCACAATTCAAAGGGTTGGTGCTGACCTTGAAAGCCCTAAACAGCCTCAGTCCAGTATCCTTGAAAGAGCGTCTCCACACCCATCATTCAGCCTGCACACTGAGGTCCAGCTCTGAGGGCCTTCTCGGTAGTGGCGCCTGCCCTGTGGAACGCCCTCCCATCAGATGTCAATGAAATAAACAACTATCTGACTTTTAGAAAACACATGAAGGCAGCCCTGTTTAGGGAAGTTTTTAATGTTTGATGTTTTATTGTGTTTTTAATATTCTGTTGGAAGCTGCCCAGAGTGGCTGGGGAAATCCAGCCAGGTGGGCGGGGGTATAAATAATAAATTATTAGCAGTATTATTATCCATAGGGGCAAGACCTGCTGGGAAGAGTGGCTGTGTTGTATGCCATTTCCTTGAATAAAGATTAAATTTCACAGACAATGAAGCCTTGCATCTTTCATCCTGACCTGTAGCCCTGACATGGGGGTATATTTGACCCTTTAGCTGTTGCTAAACTACATATCACATCAGCCCCAGCAAGCAGCAAGGCCGATGGGAGTTGTAGCCCAACAACATCTGACCACTGTAGCTCACATGTTGTTAACCTTGAGGCTTGATGACTGAAATGTGCTCTGTTTGGGGCTGCCCTCGATCGTCATTTGAAAGCTCCAGCTGATGAAGAATGCTGTGTCCAGACTGCTGCCCAACAACATGAGACGCCATTGTTAAAGCTACTCTGCCAGGTTCAAAGTTAACTTGTATTAACTTACAAAGGAATCGCCTGAACCCTTATAACACAGCTCAATTTGTATTAGATGTTTGATGTGGGAGGTTGGTCCTAAGCTGTGAAATGGCAGCCCTTATCCTTCCCTCAAGCCTAGAACTGAGCATTGGTGTTCCAGATGTGGCCAGGTCCATCATAATCTGGGGACATGAACCAAACACCAATTATTGCAATGAACGTGGTGGAATATCCTTTGTTCGCAGTTTGAATCAAAGCACATGACCAAATACCTCTCAACACTGGAGTTGCACAAAACTCCATACACCATTAGATGACTAATTTTCATTGCTTGCATTTATAGATTCCCTTGAGAAATGTTAGCATCCCTATAACTAATAATGAAAAGGTTGCAATAGCTGACCTGCTTGTATAAACTTCTAGGTGGTGATAAACCTCATGTGCAACTTTACAAGGGCAATTTGACTGGAATGTGCAGACGTGTGATGAGATGCCCATCGGAATTGCCCTGGGGTCCCCTTCCTAATTAACCACAGCGGTTAATTACTGTGGTTTTGCCATGGTGACGCTTGAAGGCCCAAGGACCCCTGTGAGGAAAAGCTTCAGCATTTGGGACCTTAAGAGAAAAGGCAAGTTAAGTTTACAGACATGATAGAAGTTTATAAAACTCTGCATAGCATGAAGGTAGTGGGAAGTTTTTTCTCCCTTTCTCATAGCAATGGAAAACATGGGCATCCAAATTTTGGAAGATTCAGGACCTTCTTCATGCAGTGCACAGTTGAACTCTGGAACTCAATCCCCCCGAAGACTGTAATTGCCCCCAACATGAATGGCTTCAAAAGAGGATGAGACAAATTCATGTAGGAGAAGGAGATCAGTAATTGCTAGCCACAATGGCTGTGCTCCAAACCTTTGCCAAATACAGTATTCCTCTGAATGTCAGTTGCTAGGAATTGTGGGTCGGGACAGTGCTGTTGTGCTCATGTCCAGGTTTCAGGCTTCCCAGATGCATCTGGTTAGTTGTGGTGTGAACCATACCCTCCAACATTTCTCCAATGGAAACAGATGTCCCATTCCATAACAATCATTCTACTATTTATAACCCAAAAATCTTAATGGGTTGCCCCAGCCACTCTGGGAGGCTTCCAACAAATATAGAAACACAACAAAGCATTAAACATTCAAAAATACTTCCCTATAAAGGATTGCCTTCAGACGGCTTAGGGGTCAGATAATGTCATACCCTCCAACATTTCTCCAATGAAAATGGAGACACCCTATGGAAAAGGGAAGGGACACGGGTGGCATTGTGGGTTAAACCACAGAGCCTAGGACTTGCCGATCAGAAGGTCAGTGGTTCGAATCCCCACGATGGGGTGAGCTCCCGTTGCTCGGTCCCTGCTCCTGACAACCTAGCAGTTCGAAAGCACGTCAAAGAGTGCAAGTAAATAAATAGGTACCACTCTGGCAGGAAGGTAAACGGCGTTTCCGTGCGCTGCTCTAAGCACTAAGAAGTGGCTTGGTCATGCTGGCCACATGACCCGGAAGCTGTACACCGGCTCCCTCAACCAATAAAGCGAGATGAGCGCCGCAACCCCAGAGTCGACCATGACTGGACCTAATGGTCAGGGGTCTCTTTACCTTTACCTTTTTAAGGAAAAGGGAAGGACAGATCCTGAAGCTGAGGCTCCAAGACTCTGGCCACCTCATGAGACCCTGATGTTGGGACAGATGGAGGGCACTAGGAGAAGGGGACGACAGATGACGAGATGGTGGGACAGTGTTTTTGGAGAGACCAACATGAGTTTGACCAAACTGCAGGAGGCAGTGGAAGACAGGAGTGCCTGGCGTGCTCTGGTCCATGGGGTCACGAAGAGTCGACACAACTAAACAACAACAAAGGAAAAGGGACATTCCAGGATCAAATCAGAAACCAGTACAGCTTCTCTAAATCAGGGACTTCCCTGGAAAATAAGGACACTTGGAGGTCTAGTGAACAGGATGCCAGACTCGATGGGCCATTGTCCTAATTCAGCAGTTGCGTTATATGGTCTTAGAATGGTGTTCCACACCCCTGCATGAGAGGCAGGAGGAGAGATGCTGGCTTGTTGGTATATTACTGGAACAAAGGGGATCCATAAAGTTTTAAATTAAAAGGAACCCACGGGAGGGTGCACTCATTATGACCCACAGTGCAATAAATAATGACAGCTCTTTGGGAGGGGTATTTCCTGGTGAACAAGGTCCTAACTGGATGGTAACTAATTAGAACATCAAAGGGGATTTGATGCACAAATCATGAGTGGCTGGGGAAACCCAAACAGATGGGCGGAGTATAAATAATAAAATTATTATTATTACTATTATTATGCGCCAGAGACAAAGTATAAAAGGAACCAGAATGCGGATTGCTGATCACACAACACTTCTTTGTTCCAGCTGCTTCAAGATCACGGTAAGATTGACTCCGTCCTAAGCTCTTCTTCATCTTTTCCATTCCTGGTTTTGTGACTTGTTCTTTAGCGATGGAATGGCTTTTAAAACTATAAAGAAAAAACAGCTCCACCCAATAACATCACAAAGGATGACCATATCTAGGAAATGATAAATTAACATGAGAAAGTTAAGTTTTGGCTCCTTTCCATGATATGACATAAGATTAGAAGGGCCCTGCTGGATCAGGCAATAATAATAATAATAATAATAATAATAATAATAATAATAATAATAATTTTTTCTTATAAGCAAGAAACAAGGGGAAATGGATCATTTTAGCATTTTAGATTATAGTAGTGTTGTGATGTTGGCCTCTTAGCAGATCACATGATTTATTTTTTTAAAGAGATGCTTTCTGATGGTTGTACTACTACGGACATTACTAACTTTGGTCCATTGATTTCAATGGGTCTGCTCTGAGTAAGACTAGCATTGGCTGCAACCGAGTATTTTTAGGTGTGTTGCAGTCTCCTCTTTTCCCATATCAATTAAACATTGCAGAGAACTCTGGTGGCAAGAGCTGTTTGCCAGCGGAATGGACTAACTGGAGGGGTGGTCTTCTTCGCTGGAGGTTTATAACAGATGTTGGGGGGGCTTCTGTTGGAGATTCTTTAGCTGTGATTCCTCCATCACAGGGTGTTGGAGGTCTAGATGACTCTTTAAGGTCCCTTAGAACTCTACAATGCTACGATCCCATGATTCTGATGCCTGTTTTTTACGTCAGTTCTTAAATAAATGATTTCTGGAAGGAATGACGCTTTCAACTCTGTGTCCTCAGATCTAACTCAAGTGAAGACCATGACTTACTACGGTGGCTACTGCAGGCCCTATGGCTACTCCTCCTGTAGCACCAGCTGCTATGATCCCTGCTGCTATGGCAGCGGCTATGGGCACTGGTATGGCTCAACAACGTGTCGTACTGGGTGCTATGATCCATGCAGATATGGAGGGTACAGTGGTTACGGCTGTTATGGAGGATCTGGCTGCTATGGTGCTTACGGTTCCAAAGGATGCTACCCTTACTCTCGATGGGGATGTGGCTGGTAAACGACTATCCCACCCTGCAGGAACAGGAGGAAAGAAGACAGATGGCCAAGAATAACCCACTGGCAGAATATCTGATTTTTAAAGAATGCTGAGAAACCTATCTACCTCCTTTTGCATGCTAGACTCCTCAACGCTTCAAGCAAAACCTCATTTCCCTTCCACCAGAAACCTAGAAATCGGAATCTTTAGCCTTCCATGTTGTTGTGTTCTTTCTGTAATTGACTTGCTATTAAAAACATCTCATTGCATCATGTTCTTTGTTCTGTGACTGAATTTATCTCATAGCATGATGGAACTGTAGACTTGGGAGCGACCCAAAGATTCACCCACTTCGAGCTCCTGAAATGCAGGAACCACAGCTATCTCCCTAGGACTCCCTTCCCCTCCTATTAATGCTAAAGGTGGTTTAGGGATGGGGAGTGTTTTTCAACCCTGAGGAGCACATCATCTTCTGAGCAACCTCCCAGAGGCCACATGCCACTGCTGGGAGGAGCCAGAGGCAGAAGTGGGTGGAGCCAATAATGTAAATGTGACCTTTGTCCAGTAGGATAGCTTCTACGTATCCTGTGATACGCCCTTCTCTGTCCTCCATCCAGGCAGGCAAGAGGTGTGGTCCAAGGCCACATTCCAGACAGGCTAAAACTCAAGAAAGGTGTAAAGCCAGTGAGGAGTGTGTCATAGGCTGGGTTTGGAGGGCCAGATAGAAAGGGCAATATTTGTGGTAGGAAAAGACTGGGGCATACAGAGTTAGAGATGGTCGTATCTGAAGGAGCGTTTCCACCCCCATCGTTCTGCCCGGACACTGAGGTCCAGCGCCGAGGGCCTTCTGGCAGTTCCCTCACTGCGAGAAGCGAGGTTGCAGGGAACCAGGCAGAGGGCCTTCTCGGTGGTGGCACCCGCCCTGTGGAACACCCTCCCACCAGATGTCAAAGAGAACGACAACTACCAGACTTTTAGAAGACATCTGAAGGCAGCCCTGTTTAGGGCAGCTTTTAATGTTTGATGTATTACAACATTTTAATATTTTGTTGGAAGCCGCCCAGAGTGGCTGGGGAAACCCAGCCAGATGTTGTTGTTGTTGTTTAGTCGTTTAGTCGTGTCCGACTCTTCGTGACCCCATGGACCAGAGCACGCCAGGCACTCCTGTCGTCCACTGCCTCCCGCAGTTTGGTCAGACTCATGTTTGTAGCTTCGAGAACACTGTCCAACCATCTCATCCTCTGTCGTCCCCTTCTCCTTGTGCCCTCCATCTTTCACAGCATCAGGGTCTTTTCCAGGGAGTCTTCTCTTCTCATGAGGTGGCCAAAGTCTTGGAGCCTCAGCTTCACGATCTGTCCTTCCAGTGAGCACTCAGGGCTGATTTCCTTAAGAATGGATACGTTTGATCTTCTTGCAGTCCATGGGACTCTCAAGAGTCTCCTCCGGCACCAGAATTCAAAAGCATCAATGCTTCGGCGATCAGCCTTCTTGATGGTCCAGCTCTCACTTCCATACATCACTACTGGGAAAACCATGGCTTTAACTATACGGACCTTTGTTGGCAAGGTGATTTCTCTGCTTTTTAAGATGCTGTCTAGGTTTGTCATTGCTTTTCTTCCAAGAAGCAGGCGTCTTTTAATTCCGTGACTGCTGTCAGATGGGTTGGGTATAAATAAAATATTATTATTATTATTATTATTATTATTATTATTATTATTATTATTAGGAGTGTACTGCTCATTCTCAATCTTAATGAAGCAAAGAGTGAGAAAGTACAATTGCAGCTTCTGGTAGCATTTGGCTGGAGGGTACTTCAGTTGGGCAAATGGAAGGAACATTTAGGGATTGAAATCTAGTCAGTGGCAGAGTTAGGGAAATGTAGGTTCTGGACGTGATGGTCTTACAGTAACCCACCCTCTTGAGAGCAGGGCTGGGGGACCTTCCTCAGCCTGAAGACCACATTCCTTAGCCACTTCTGGTGGCCACATGTCAGTGGTGAGCAAGACCAGAGGGAAAAGTAGGGGAGCAACAGATGCAAAATTCACCTTTGCCTAGTAGGCTAGTGTCTGCACACACCTGCCTATTGTCCTTCCTACAAGCAACAGACACAATCTGAGGATGGGGACAAAACTAGAATAAGCTGACTCTGCCTGTAATTTTCTCTGGCGCCACCTACTGTTGGACTCCCTGCTTTCCACCCCATCAGTCCCAATGGGCAGCACCAGTCAGTACTGGCGGCCGCTAATATTTAACGGGCAGAAATTGTGTGAAGTGGGAGAGTTGGGTGTGAAAGAGGTCTTTACTGGCGCTGTTTATAAACCTTCCTGGAGCAGGATTTCAACTGTGAGGAGGGCACAGGAGCCAGCTGCTCATGAGAGACTACTGCTAGCTATGAATTATCGTGGAACTCAGTTCATGCTGGGGGCTCATTCATCCAGATCAAATCCCATATGTGTTTGGGAAGCTAACGAAATGACAATTATGCTTCCTTCCAATCTGGTGCAATGGCTAGAAACCAAACTTGCAGCGATGGTAAATGTGTGAGTTGTATCCATGACTTGTAGCCTGCGCTCCAAGAATTGAGGGAAGCAAGGAAGCCAGCCAAGGAAAGCCGCCCCTTTCTCCTTAACTGCACCTTCATCAAGTAGACATCTTTGTTTTCCTTTGTCTGCATCTGTTAAACAGCCTTTTAGCTTTCTCAGGTTTGAACTGGCCCAAGCTGCTCCCGACAGCAGATTCAAGTGGGATTCCAGTTATACAGGAGTAAATAACAAGTCCTCAAAGAAAATGCTTTCCAAAACAAAATAGAATGTTACTTAAGGTTTTAGTGAGGCAATGGGTTGCCCTGTTTGAGAAAGCAATTTTTAGAACAACAGTTTTACAGTGTGAGTAGGTAAACAGAGATTAACACACCAGCTAAAGCCATCTATTTGCATCTCTCATTTCAGCTGCTGGGACCTTTCGTGCTTTTCTCCTGGCCCCTATCCGTTGCAGTACCCTTTTAAAGTGTTCTGGCTCATATATATATATAGACATGAAACATGAAAAAATATGGTTCTGGAACTGGAATGTTAATAGATAATGTGTAAAACATGCAGGGATAAGCAAGGAAATAATAAAAGAATCAATTGAAAAATTATTAAACTACAACAACACAACAAGATGGAAGAAGTTAAAAAAAATATTGAGATGACACATAGGTGAAGGGAAGTGGGGGTATAGGGGAATTTATAAAAAATTCTAATATAATATTTCTAATTGCATTGCATTTCATAGAATCATAGAATCATAGAATCATAGAGATGGAAGAGACCACAAGGGCCATCGAGTCCAACCCCCTGCCAAGCAGGAAACACCATCAGAGCACTCCTGACATATGGTTGTCAAGCCTCTGCTTAAAGACCTCCAAAGAAGGAGACTCCACCACACTCCTTGGCAGCAAATTCCACTGTCAAACAGCTCTTACTGTCAGGAAGTTCTTCCTAATGTTTAGGTGGAATCTTCTTTCTTGTAGTTTGGATCCATTGCTCCGTGTCCGCTTCTCTGGAGCAGCAGAAAACAACCTTTCTCCCTCCTCTATGTGACATCCTTTTATATATTTGAACATGGCTATCATATCACCCCTTAACCTCCTCTTCTCCAGGCTAAACATGCCCAGCTCCCTTAGCCGTTCCTCATAAGGCATCGTTTCCAGGCCTTTGACCATTTTGGTTGCCCTCCTCTGGACACGTTCCAGTTTGTCAGTGTCCTTCTTGAACTGTGGTGCCCAGAACTGGACACAGTACTCCAGGTGAGGTCTGACCAGAGCAGAATACAGTGGCACTATTACTTCCCTTGATCTAGATGCTATACTCCTATTGATGCAGCCCAGAATTGCATTGGCTTTTTTAGCTGCCGCGTCACACTGTTGGCTCATGTCAAGTTTGTGGTCAACCAAGACTCCTAGATCCTTTTCACATGTACTGCTCTCAAGCCAGGTGTCTCCCATCTTGTATTTGTGCCTCTCATTTTTTTTGCCCAAGTGCAATACTTTACATTTCTCCCTGTTAACATTCATCTTGTTTGTTTTGGCCCAGTTCTCTAATCTGTCAAGGTCGTTTTGAAGTGTGATCCTGTCCTCTGGGGTGTTAGCCACCCCTCCCAGTTTGGTGTCATCTGCAAATTTGATCAGGATGCCCTTGAGTCCTTACATACAGCAAAGGGAAGTCTATAGCAATTAGGTATATTTTAATCTAGTCAACTATGTAATAGGCTTATGTTGCAAAATGAATATGGATTTTGAATTTGATGTTTGTAATTCTTTTTCAGTTTTGGAATAAAGTTTTTTGTTTTTTTTTTAAAAAGTGTTCCAGCTCGATTTTCACTCCTTCCCAGGGAGAGAATTCCACAAACAAGGAGCCACTGCAGAAAAGGCCCGTTCTTATGTTGCTGCCCCCTGCGCCTTGCATGCAGGCGGCAAAGAGAGAAGGGCCTCAGATGATGGATGCTGAGTCTGGGTGGGTTCATATGGAGAGAGGTGGTCCTTGAGGTATTGTGGTCCTGAGCCATTAAAGGCTTTATATGTCAAAACCAGCACTTTGAATTGGGCCTGGATGCAGGGGCGTAGGAAGGAGGGGCGGGGGGAGGGTCACCCCCGGTGCCATCATGGAGGGGGGTGACAAATTATCAAGGAAGAATTACTGCCCTACTAGGGCACCTAGCCTCCAGTGCGTGTTCATGTCAATGAACGCCCATTGCCACCAAGGACAGGCTCCAGACAATTTCAGGGGTCAGCAAACTTTTACAGCAGGGGGCTGGTCCACTGTCCCTCAGACCTTGTGGGGGGGCAGACTATATTTTTTTTGGGGGGAGAATAAATTCCTATGGTCCACAAATAAGCCAGAGATGCATTTTAAATAAAAGCACACATTCTACTCATGTAAAAGCACGCTGATTCCAGGACCCTCCGCGGGTCGGATTTAGAAGGCGATTGAGCTGGATCCAGCCCCCGGGCCTTAGTTTGCCTACCCATGCCCTACTCAGTAGTTTCATGCAGATGTTAAACAGCATGAGGGATAACAGTGAACTCTGAGGAACCCCAAGGACCCATGGACAGTTGAGTCCAGTCAAAGGCGATTATGGGGTTGGGGCACTCATCTCGCTTTCAGGCCGAGGGAGCTGGCGATTGTCCACAGACAGTTTTCTGGGTCATGTGGCCAGCATGATTAAACCACTTCTTGCACAATGGGACACTGTGACTGAAACCAGAGCACATGGAAACGCCATTTACCTTCCCGCCGCAGTGATACCTATTTATCTACTTGCACTGGCGTGCTTTCAAAGTGCTAGGTTGGCAGGAGCTGGGACAGAGCAACAGGAACTCATGCCGTCTTTGGGATTTGAACCGCTGACCTTCTGATTGGCAAGCCCAAGAGGCTCAGTGGTTTAGACCACAGCACCACGTGTGTATGTGTGCAAATGTGTGTGGGGTGCCAAACTGGGTCTTTGGCCCAGGTGGTATCAAAAGTCACTAAGAGGTGGAGGAGAATTAACAGGGACACATTCGCCTGTCTCTCTCCCCACAGGGCAACCAAAGTAATTTCTGTGCCAAAACCTTAATAATAATAATAATAATAATAATAATAATAATAATAATGACAAGTACTCATATTGCTTTGATGAAGACTAGGGGTTTTAATATGGGGAATGTGCACAGGGTACAAATGGCAGGAAAAAGCATAACAAGAGTGAAACTAACAGTAGTATAAGCACACACAAGTAGTTTCTTATTGGGTGGTATCAAATCCAAGAACTTGCTCTGTACTAAGCCCCATTTGGTCTCATTTAAGGCCCCTCCCAACATTCTTCCAAAGATCACCCAGTTCCTGCAACAACAACCATCAGTCAGTCATTAACAGGGCACTCCTATGCATGTTGACTTAGGAGTAAGCCAAACTGAGTTCAGCAGGGCTTACTTACAGGGCAACATGTATAGGACTGAAGCCTAAAATGATCACCAAGAACAGAGGGAATAACACTGGTGTTAAAGTGTTCAGAGCACTCCACAAGCATTTATCTTGGTGTCATCTTTGCAATGACCCTGAATTGCTATCGCTGATCTACTTAATACAGGTGGGTTGGGTTGTATCCCATGCTAATCCTACTCAGAGTAGACCCATTAAAGTTAATCACTAACTTGGGTTCATTAACTTTCAGTGTGTCTATTCTGAGTTAAACTTAGCTGAGGGAGGTTCATCTACAGCCAACAGGTCAGGAAACTAGTGGTGATAGTTCCTCACTAGGCTTTGCGTCTGCTGGTGGTACCAAAAGAGCCTTGGCTTGACCATGGAGGCAGCTCACTGCCATCGATTCCCTTACACCAGCCAAGCAAAGCAAGCAGGTCCTTGGGGTCAACATGCCGTTTTGTTCCCAAAGCAAGGCAGCAAGAAGAAGGTGGCAGTCATGGTGGGGACGTAGCTTGATATCTTCGGAAAGGAAAGGTAGACCTGCTCTTCAGAGGACCTGGACACTCACTGCTTCTTCTGAAACAGCGATTGCTTACTTAGCCCTTCATAAGAGCAGAACCAAGAGATCTACTGTCCGTGTTGAAGCCATTCTCCTTGCCGATCAGTTCCCGTCCTCACCATCCACAGACTCCATAGCCTCCGGCACACCTTGCTCCGAATCCGCATCCCCGGCCACCATAGCCACCGTATCCGCCGTATCCGCCATATCCGCCATGACCGCCAAAGCCTCCATAACCGCCAAAGCCACCCCAGCCTCCGCCATAGCCGCCATAGCCGCAGCAAGGTGCATCAGTTGACACGGCACATGAATCATTGGCACAGCTCATGATGGGCCCTGGGACAGTGATGCAGAAAGGGGGCGGCTGGATGCCCACATGGTGAGGGGGGCATTGAGACTCGCAGGTGAATCCACAACCGCTTCCAGAGACCATCTTAGCAGTGAGAGTGGAAGTTCTAATGGAAAATGACAGAGAGAGAGAGGAGGAAAAAAAATAAGTCCATGTTCTAATGCAAAGAATATGTGCAGGTTGTTGACTAATAGCCACCCACTCCAGCTAAATAGCCCCTCACCAACCTAAGCCACTCTTGGTTCACATCTATTACATGTCAATTAATACTTCAACTTAATAAAATTCTATATAGTTAAATTTAATAGATTCACATCTATTAAGCTTACCAAAGAAAGGAGGGATAAAGAAAGCTACTTTCTACTGAATCTGGCCATTGGTTTGGACTACTGTCTGCCTTGAGTTACAGAATTTCAGCAAGGTCTCAAGCAAAGGTACGTCTTTTCTAGTTTTGCTTTCCAAAATCCATTTAACTGGCAATGGTGGGTCTTGATCCTTGTACCTTCTGCACTCAAGGGATGAATTCTATCACTGAGCTGCTGGTCTTCCAAGTGCACAATCCACCCCAGAGTCAATATTTGTAATCCATCCCATAGTCCAGGGGTGGGGAGACCTGTGGGCCTCCAGAAGTTGCTGAACATATAATTTCCATCATCCCTGGCCATCTGCCATTCTTTCTGGGGCTGATGAGAATTGGAGTTCAAGAACATTGTTGAAGTACAGATCCCATCATCCCTGGCCTTTGACTATGCTGGTGGCTGGGGTTGCTGGGAGCTGGAGTCCAAGAATGCTGGTCCCACTATCCATGACCATTGGCCAAGTATGCTGGATCCAACAATATCTGGAGGGCCACAGGTTCCACCAGCCTGGACCACAACTCCCATCACCCCTGAACATCAGCCTTCTTGGCTAGGACTGATGGGAGTTAGAGTCCAGTGACATGGAGGGTCACAGGTTTCCCAGCCCTGCCCAGCTTGGTATCCAACTCCTTTTCTAAGACCCTTCTCGGCGCTGTCCGACTTACCCAATTCTCTGAGGTGAAGACGATGAGAGGAGCTGTTCCACGTTAGGAGAAGCTGTTGAGAGAAGCACCGAGGCAGCTTCCTTTATATACGATTCTGGGAGGCAGATGTGAAGAAACTTCAGCAAAGTACTAATTTGGGGCCAACCAAAATTTGCTGTTTGCCGCTTCAAGCTCTTTTAATAGGTTGCCTTGATGCGTGCATCAACGCGTCTATCGCTTGTGATCATCAGCATATAATTAAGTTATCACTTGCCCCACATAGATGGTAGAAATCCAGTGGTGATTCAAGCATCCCCATCTCCTGGACAGACATCCATTGCGTCCGTGAACCCATATCGTTCCATCTTTCCATCTGATGCAAGCTTGCATATGGTTCAGGGATTGGGGATATGAAACTGGAAGCTCGTCTATGGTTCAGGGAATGGGAATCTTTGGCTCAAATTGGGTCTACTTCTTCATGCAGCTGCGGAACTCAATCCCACAGGAAGCAGTGATGGCCACCGATTTGGATGGAATGGCTTCTGGGTGGCCATGGTGAGAACAGGATGCTGGCTTTACTTATGGATAGCTTGAAAAGAGGATTCAATAAATTCATGGAGGAAAAAGGTATCGATGGCTTCTAGCCACAATGGCTAGAATACCTTCACCGTCAGTTGCAGAGAATCACAAGAGGAGAGAGTGTTGATGTCCAACAGTAGATCGTGATGTACCGGTAGATCCTCAGCTGATCCTGGTAGCCTGCAGGATCCTTATTGTGTACAAAAAGTGATGGGGGGGGAGAGCTAAAAAACTCTGTGCATTCCTCCCCCCCAAAAAAACTCCACAACTCTGGGCAATCCACCCACCCCACTCATGCTCCTCTTCCCTCCAATGACAGTGGGTCAGATCAATGACAATGGGAGTAGATCACAGTCTCTTGGGAGTTGGGCATGCCTGGAGTAGACAATAGCGGTCAACAACACTTCCAGAGTTTCAGCAGCAGGAAATCAAAGAATCATAGAGTTGGAAGGGATCCCAATCTAGATCTACCCCCTGTAGTGCTGGAATCCTGTCCATGGCTGTCCCTTGGTGGGCTCAAATCACCAACCTTCTGGTTAACGGTCAGACATACTGTCCCAATGTGCCACCCAATCGGCTACTCCATAGAATTTTAGAGTTAGAGGGCACCATGGAAGGCCACCTAGTCTAACCAACTGCTCAACGTGGAAAAGATACAGCTGGAGAATGCCTACAAGACACATTTCCAGCTTCTTCCTGGAGAGCGCCCATCTGTCAGGATGCTATCGGTGGCCTTGGCTGGTTGCCCAGGAAAGTATAAAGACAAGGAAAAGTTTCTTACACTCCTTTTTTATTTCAGACTTTACATAGAGAGACTATAGAACCCAGCCTCTTGGATAATGGCGTTGTCCTGAGTGAATCTCCACCCCACCCCCGTCTCTCCCACTTCCTCATTCATCATCTTCTTCAGCTCCTCTACGGGTGCAGCTAAGAGTCCTCTGTCTTCGAGCTCTTTGCTCTCCTACTTTTAAGGCTTGCCAGGTTCTGGGAGATGGTGGGTCTGGAATGCTACTCCTCCTCTCCCATTATTTCCTAACACCCCCCCATTTGCCTCTGAGTGGTGACCTCCCACAAATCCCTGTTGTAAATCGATACTGTCTTGCTCTTCCTCCTCCTTGGAAGGGTCAGGATGAGGAGGTGTTCTCCACCACTCCTCCTCCTCTGCCCAGCCCCCTGTCGGAATCTCCGCTACAACCAAGCGGAAAACCTCATCCTCCGGTTGAGCCTTCAGAATCTCCTCTGACGATGATTAACGACCTGCACCTTTGATAGGGCTCCAGGCACGTTCTCCATTCATCAGAGTATCAAAGCACGCAGGAAAGGACGAGAAATATGAGCTACATTGCAAAGAGTTTAATTTCTAGTTACGCAGACAGAAAAGAAATATACATGCTCTCTCTGTGAAAGCAGAGAGCAACCTGGAAAACAAAGGAACGGGAAACCAGTAACATCAAATCCGTCTCCTGTCTTCCGTGAGACTTCCAACAGCCTGGAATCTCTGGAATGCAAAACAGAGTCTTGTGACTCCAAGCACTGCACAGTGGCAAAAACAGAAACCAACACCCCAGACCCATCAAGGTCACTGGTTCCACTGCTGAACTGAAATGAGCTTACTATCTACATTTCTTCCAGGCCATCATGTCAGGGTTGACAGGACCTTGACAGCACCCTGGCACATGATGACATTCATGTGATGACTCTTTCAAAGTTTGACCTTTCCATGTAGGCCACCTTGAACGCTTCTCTTCCTTTAAACACACCTAGATCTTTTGACGTTCTTCAGTTAAAAAAACCCCAAACAAAACCCAAGGATAATGACCCCTTGATGAGAAAGGTGTGTTCCTAATGCTCCCATCTAACAAAGGGCTTCAACAGGTGCTCATGTTTATGTGTTGTGCAAATAAAAGCCCATTTAATTATAAATCACTCCGGTTGACTCTTGAGTTATATGCCCAAAGAGGACAGCCTGTCATGTCCCCCTGCGTGGCTGCATTTCTGAGAGTTCATGGCAATGAAGGTGACTAATTATAGCTTAATCACACCTATTTCTTGATCATGCCAGGTGGAGCTTAATTTATCTTCCTGACACTGCTGGCCCACATTACAGGTTTGTAGCCATGTTGGTCTGCTATAGTCGAAACAAAATAAAAAAATTCCTTCCAGTAGCACCTTAGAGACCAACTAAGACTCTTGAGAGTCCCATGGACTGCAAGAAGATCAAACCTATCCATTCTGAAGGAAATCAGCCCTGAGTGCTCACTGGAAGCACAGTTCCTGAAGCTGAGGCTCCAATGCTTTGGCCACCTCATGAGAAGAGAAGACTCCCTGGAAAAGACCCTGATGTTGGGAAAGATGGAGGGCCCAAGGAGAAGGGGACAACAGAGGACAAGATGGTGGGACAGTGTCATAGAAGCTACCAACATGAGGGAGGCAGTGGAAGACAGGAGTGCCTGGCGTGCTCTGGTCCATGGGGTCACCAAGAGGCGGACACGGCTAAATGACTAAACAACAACAACAAAGTTTGTTATTGGCATGAGCTTTCATGTGCATGCACACTTCTTCAGATACACTGAAACAGAAGTCACCAGACCCTTATATATAGTGAGAGGGTGAGGAGGGGTATTACTCAGAAGGGTAAAAGCAAGGGGTGAGATGGCTAAAAATAGCTTTATCATGTATAATGAGATAAGAATCCAATGTCTCTATTCAGACCAGGATGCCCACAGGCTGGCCACCTGGAGGGATTCTGCCACCAGAGGCAGCAGCCGCATTGCTGCCCAATGACAGAACTAGCTCTGATGAGAAGAAGAAGAGTTTGGACTTCATATCCCACCTCCCACTCTCCTTAAAGTGTCTCAAAGTGGCTCACATTCTCCTTTCCCTTCCTCTGCACAACAAACACTCTGTGAGGTGAGTGAGACTGAGAGACTTCAGAGAAGTGTGACTGGCCCAAGGTCACCCAGCAGCTGCAGGTGGAGGAGTGGGGAAGCAAACCCAGTTCACCAGATTACAAATCCACCACTCTTAACCACTACACCACATGCATTTATACACTCAGGTATCTGCCCTCCAACTAAGAGATCTCACATCTTTCAAACCCAAGGAAGAAGAGAAGAAGAAGAAGAAGAAGAAGAAGAAGAAGAAGAAGAGGAGGAGGAGGAGGAGGAGGAGGAGGAGGAGGAGGAGGAGGAGTAGTAGTAGTTTGGATTTGATATCCCACCTTTCACTCCCCTTCAGGAGTCTCAAAGCGGCTAACAATCTCCTTTCCCTTCCTCCCCCACAACAAACACTCTGTGAGGTGAGTGAGACTGAGAGCCTTCAGAGAAGTGTGACTGGCCCAAGGTCACCCAGCAGCTGCATGTGGAGGAGCAGGGAAGTGAACCCGGTTCCCCAGATTACAAGTCCACCGCTCTTAACCACTACACCACGCTGGCTGATGTCAGGGGGCTGTCAGGGGAGCAGGTTCATCAACAGGTCAGAGAGACTTGGAGACTCGAAGTAAAGTCAACTGTTTTATTCAGGAAATTAGTATACAGCAGAGAGATCACTTGGGCATGGCTGCCCTTAGTGAAGGCATTGCCAAGACTGGCTCTGGGCACCTCCTCCTCCTTTAAACCCCCCTCTTCTGGATGTCTCCCAAGCAGATTCAAACTCTGGTGGGTGGTGCCCCTCACCCTTGGGCTTTCCTAGCTTTCTGTACATGACAAGCTCTGAATGACCTTGGAGTAAAAGAGGGAGGGGAGATCAAGGCAGAGGGACCAGGCAGTTGCTGTGAAGCTGTTCCTGTGCCTGGCCCCCCACTGTCCTCTCCTTCAGATTCTGAGATTGGTATCTCAGTCCTGTCCTTGGCTATATATTTCCAGTATATCTGAAGGAGCGTCTCCACCCCCATCGTTCTGCCCGGACACTGAGGTCCAGCGCCCAGGGCCTTCTGGTGGTTCCCTTGCTGCGAGAAGCCAAGCTACAGGGAACCAGGCAGAGGGCCTTCTTGGTGGTGGCACCCGCCTTGTGGAACGCCCTCCCACCAGATGTCAAAGAGAAAAACAGCTACCAGACTTTTAGAAGATATCTGAAGGCAGCATGTTTAGGGAAGCTTTTAATGTTTGATGCATTACTGTATTTTAATATTTTGTTGGAAGCCTCCCAGAGTAGCTGGGGAAGCCCAGCCAGGTGGGCGGGGTATAAATAATAAATTATTATTATTATTATTATTTCCATCTTTGTGCATGTAACAATATTGCTGTTGCAATCAACAACATTGGGGTAAAATCATAAAAAAGCTCAACAACTTCAATCTGTGAAAAAGGTCAACAACTTTGGTTGGCCCTCACACATGTTCACTTCATCAAATCTGGCCCTCTTTGAAAAAGTCTGGACACCCTTGTATGCTGATGATATGGTTTCATTATCACAATCACAAGTGGATATGTGGCGATTATTAAAATTTGGGGGCGATGTTTTGCCACAATGAATATTTGAGTGTAAATCATACCAATAGAAATGTTGTACTGTTTAGAGCAAGTCCTTATACACACAAATGGCTCCTAGATGGTCAAATAATTGAGCAAGTGAGGCACTTTAATTAGGTCTGGATACAGTTTTCTGATAGAGGTACTTGTTCCCATCTTATGGCAGCCACAACTTTGAAGGTCTCAGGATCCTCACAAGCAGTTCTCAGCTGCAGGAGAGAAGCCGTAACCAGGACAACTGCACATCAGGTAAAACTTCTGACACCATTTCTTTGCTCTTTTTCCTCCTTGAAGGGAGAGGCAAGATGCCAGACCATCCATGGAAGAGAACGTTGGACCCACCTGGCCCGATGTCAGACTTTTGAGTGGGGTAGGGAAATTGTTGGTTCAGTGTGAAAGGTTTTTGGTCTAGGTAAGGGATAGAGGTTTTGTTTATTTGCTAATTAGTGGGAGGGCGGAATTGCTTTGTCTATTTTTTGGATATATCTATTCTTGATTGCTACTGTTTACAAGGCTGTGGTGTTCTGTTATTGAGGCATCTAAATTAGACTCATGGCATGCATTTTTGTGATAAGGGCAACACTCTGCCATTTCTTAGTATTTCTTGCATAGATCAACACCCTGCCAATTCCTTGAATTGCTTGCATAGTCATCACGGTACAGGATGAGCCATAAAAGGAGTTAACGGTATTCGACATGTGCCTTATCGTTTTTATCCTGGTAAAGAAGGGTGCTGTTAGATTCTAATTTGCTGAATGTTCTCTTACATGTTATGACGTAAAAAGTCTTATAAATATTTGCTGAGCCCTGAGTTCAGGGCTCAGACTTTGGAAATTATTCCTCTGAGTCAACTTGCTAGCAAGTACCGTACTTTACAATCAACTTTCTGAGTTTCTCCATAGCGGTGTGGAGTTATTTCTTTAAGCCAATGCTGGTTTGCTACATTATCTCTTTCTGTCAAGGTCATGCTGACTATAAAAGTAGGGTTAGAAGGAGCCTGGGTTTCACTTTCTCTTTCTATCTCTTTTCCTTCTATTGTGGTGTTCTGTACATAGTATGCTTATTGTTAAGGTTTAGGCTTATTATAACTTACTGTAAGTTTAAGTGAAGTCTGCTGCAACTGGATTTCTTGTGGACAGTGCCAATCCTGAATGTATATGGATTTGTGATCAGTATGCTCATTTGCCTTCAGTCGCAGTAAAGCTCTGCTGGATGAAATAATAATTGCCTCTGGTCTATTTTTTTGGGGAATCCTGCAATGTGTTTAAGTTGTTACTCTGCTAACTACACACAGAAATCTGCTCTGGATCAATACAAAGTAGAATTCCATGAAACCCAACCGCTGCAAATCGGGAATTTCAGCTAGATTCAAAGGAAAACAGAGTGGAAATGAAAACTCAGTAGACATTGGTTCTGATGCAATATGGTATTTAATTTGGAAGACGTAGGAAGGAAGGTACAAAGGGGATGAGGAAGGGGATGGATGTCCTCTTGTGGAGAAGACCAAACCATACAGGGTGGAGTGATGAGGAAGCAACAGTGAGGAACAGCAGGGGAAAGGCAGGCATCTGAGCTGGAGACTGAGACCCTCGAAGACCCTATTCAGGGACCTTCCAGGAAACTCAACTTGGAGGAAAACCTTGTGTTGTATCCAACCAAGTCCTGCTCATAGTAGACCCACTGGCATGAATGAGCCTAAGTTGGCTGTGTCTGTTCACTTCATTGGGCTTACTCTGAGTAGGGCTAGTGTTGGAGGCAAGTCCTTTGCTCAGATGCTTCTCATGTAGGTGAGGGAGAATTACCACCCCCAGCCGCCACAACATCTGCTGCTGCAGCAGTTGCCACCGTAGCCGCCATAACCTCCATAGCCTCCGTAGCCGCCACATCTGTTGCCGCAGCAGTTGCTGCCGTAACCTCCGTAGCCTCCGTAACCTCCGTAGCTGCCGCAACATCTGTTACCACAGCAGTTGCCACCGTAGCCACCGCAGCTGCCATAGCCACCGTAACCTCCGTAACCGCCACATCTGTTGCTGCAGCAGTTGCCGCCGTAACCTCCGTAGCCTCCATAGCTGCCGCCACATCTGTTACCACAGCAGTTGCCGCCATAGCCTCCGTAGCCCCATCCTCCATAGCCACAGGGGCTGCAGCAGTTTCCGTAGCCACAAGTCATCGTGCGGGTAGTGGTGGTGGATTTGGAAAGCAAAGTACTAGGAAGCAAAAGGAGCCTGATTAGAATTGTGGTATTGCAAGGGATTTCAAAGGCCAAGTAGCCCAACCACCTCACTCAATGCAGGGTCTCAACAAAGGGTAGGTGTGGCGTTCGTACAGAGCCCCCGGTTGTCTCGCGGACCATTGACCCGTACACCACTAATACGCTGCCTCCAACCAGGTCCTCCCCGGTAAATCACTTAGTCTCAGTCAGGTTCTTAAGTTAACGAAGAAGAGTGTAGTTTATTGCAGACACAAATAAACTTTAACTACATTCAAAACGTTGTTATTTTTTATCTTCTTAGTCTTATTTTTATCCTGTCTCTAACTCTTCTACCTCCCCTCACACAAGAACCAACTGCACTAACTGTCTCTCTAATTCCAGCTGCCTGCCAACTGCTTTTCCAACTGCCTTTCCCAACCAACCAACTCACTAAAACCAACCAACTACCCACTACCCAAACCTCAGGCTAAGCCCTTTTATAAACAGGTAGGCTCCGCCTCCGGCTTTCCTATTGGTCTACATATTAACCCTTTCTCCCCCCCCATATAGACATTTTCAAATGAATGGGCAAACGCCACAGTGGGGAACCTCAGGCCTAAGGGGAGAATGAGATTGTGGCCTTCCAGGTCCCAGTGGTTATGGGTGTCTAAGGCACAGGGTTTGGGTTTTGTGAGCATTCTGAAAGGAGCACATAAAAAGTTCAGAGATCGTTAAAGCATCTCGGCCACCAAACTGATAAATATTGCTTCTAGTCCGCATGGAAGTGGCTATATGCTTAAAAGGAGCCCATGGAAAGGTCCTGACCCTTTCTAGAAAATTCACGGTGATTATGATGATTTATCTTCCCTCCACATTCAGATCCCAGGGCAGTTTACAACATTAAAACATAATATTAGAAATGATTTTCAGCAAAACAAAAATAAGGTCTGTCCTAAAAATGTGCACCTCAAGTGTCATAAGCCAGGGTAAACAGGCACATCTTCAGCCTTCTGCAAAAGCTGTTTCATGAAGATGCAAGACACACCTCTGTGGTGAGAGAGTCCCACAGTTTAGGGGCCACCACAGAAAAAGCCCTCTCCTGGGCTGCCACCCTCTGAGCCTCTGGGGTGGAGGAACTATCAAGAGGACCCTCTCTGCCAATCACATCCCCTGAGAGGATGTTTCTGGTAGGAAGCTGTATTTGGGTATGTGAGGCTTTAGTTGTTCGCTGCCAGACCTCAGCACCATCTCTGTCCTCAAATTATCATCAACCAATTGAGTTGCCTCTCATCCCATAGAGGAAGTTCTTACCCCAACCTCCTACCCACTCCACAAACACTCATGAAAGCCCAGGCTGACATTTAAGGAACCAGTTTTTGTGCTTTCATCTTGATGTGCATGGCTATAAATCCCAGAGATGCCTTGTCATTAGTTCTGCTTTATAAGCAGAGCAGGCTGGGAGCAAAAGCTAAACAAGGCAAGGCTTGAGAAGCCAAGTAAACACCCACAAAACCTCAAACTTCCACCACCAGGACATGAAAAGAGCCTTGTCTAGTTCAGCATTGTGCTGCCACAAGGGACAACCTGGTTCCAGCAGGGAGACCACAAGCAGAATCTCAGCACAACAGCACCCTTCCCTCTTGTGAGTCCTGAAACGCTGCTTCTGATGGTGAAGGCAGAACATAGCCACCATGGCTAATAGCCCCTGATAGCCTGATTTCCCACCGATATGCTGAATCCCCTTCTCAAGCCATCCAAGTTGGTGGCCGCCATTACTTCTTGAAGCAATGAAATGAACTCATGGTGCTCATTAATTGTTTATCCCCAGCCTTTGACATAAGATCTTCTACTGAGTCAGAACTTTGGTCCATCCAGCTCAGCGTTGTCTCTACTGGCTGATGGTGGTTCTCCAGAGCTTCAGATAGGGGGGTTTCCCAGCCCTACTGGGGATGCCTTCTGCATGAAAAAGCGCACACCATGTCCCATCCCCTAAGAGAAAGATTCTAGTCCTCATGCTGGGAGTTGAACCTGGAGCCTTATGCATAAGAACATGAGAAGAGCCAGTTGGATGAGGCCAAAGGGGCCCCATTTAGTTCAGCATTGTGTCCTCACAGTGGACAACCAGTTGCCAGTGAGAAAACTGCAAGCAGTTTGAGTGCAACAGCAACTCTCCCTCCCTACAGTTTCCTGCTACTGGTATTCAGAAGCATATTGTCTCTAACAGTGGAGGTACTCTGTTAAGAATAAGAATAGTATTATTTATACTCTGCTCATCTAGTTGGGTTGCCCAAGCTGCTTTATGGCCCTTCTCCTAGTACTATTTTTCTCCTAGCAAACACATTTTTAAAACTGCAATTCTAACAGCACAGATCCAGATTCAGAATATTTCCCAGCAGGACTACGTTACCTTGATCTCTGAGGAGCTGAAGTCCAGAAGAGTGTTTGGTGGAACCCCGAGAGTTGAGGGCTTTTATACCCGTTTCCCGAGCCACCTCATGGGTAGGAATGTGCGTGGCATGACACCTGTTAGCAGCTAACTCATACTTAACTCACACATGCATCACGGCTCAAATTGCTGTATGGGAACAATGCTCCTGTTTAGGAACACCAGAGTTAAAAATAAAAATAAAAATGAGGGTGTCCTCGTCCGTTCCCAATGGTTCCGCTTGCTACATACATTTATGGGCCTCATTCCTTCCCATTTAATCAACTGTTTCCATCGGACTCAAAGCAGGAGTGCAGGCAGTTGGACTGGTTTGCTTCCGAAGCGCCTGCCCAAATGGTCCATCACTGAGGGACAAGCAAACATGGCAAAGGCACGTGCTTAGCATGCAAATGTACAGAAAATGTGTTCAAGACGCTGAAGTC